>NC_052959.1:29130453-29477953 GCF_013358895.1 Oreochromis aureus | reverse complement strand
ACTGATGGCAGCAGTTGCATTTTCCTATTAAAGCAAAACAGAACAACGCGATACGTGTTTATTATTGAGGTGCACTGTTTTGGTTTTTTACTGTTTTTAAATGTAATGGCATTTTTTGTATTACCTGTACCGTTTACAGTAAATCTCACACAACTCTCTATGTAAAGAAACATAAATAATCCACAGTAAGATTTGGTCACAAATTATATTTTTTTAGGACTCATCTTTTTTAGATTATTTAAAAAACACACCAAAATGCACTATTTTTTTTCTCTATGTAATTAAAAATTTTTTGAATGGCTTGAAAATCCCTACTTTAGTCTCTGGGGCTGATTTTGTGATTTAAAGGAGACAGACTCTGTGATTCTCTTCTTTCAGCGTCGCCTCACTCTCGTGTTGACATGTTTTAACTACATTAATGGTGTGTGGTGATCGCTGATTGTCTCCTGCTATAATTTGTTGTCTGAGACATGAAGTAATATCACCAATCCAACAGGTTTTCCACCTCGAGTTATTTCCATTCCCTCCTCTGCTTGCGGTAATTATCCTTTGGCCGGAATAGCCAAGTGTGAAATTTAATTTACAGAATCCAATATTAAGTGGCTTTTTGAGCAAAGAATTAGATTGAGATTTTTCCGTCTCTCTTTCTCTCTCTCTCTGACCTTTTCCCCACCATGTTTTTAAATGAGAGTAGTCCTGTGAGCATTGATTTTATAATGAGCCCAGCTTGGCCCCTAAGTGCTTACATTTTATGCTCCTCTTCAGGGATTTTTACCTCCTGAAATAGACTGTGGGACTGCGTCAAAGGTTTACCTCATCACTGGTGACTTACAGATTCACGATGTTGCTTTTTGAAAATGGAGATATTGCTTACCAGTAAGGGAGAAGCATCCCTTAATGGTTAGCAAGAGAGGTTTCTAAAAGACGTTCAACATTCATGCCACTAAAAATTTGTTAAGATTAAAAATCTTTTTTGCAAGAGTGCCCTGGCCAGTGATAGGCTGACCTATCTCAGTCTACATAAAATATTTGCTTTTCCTCAGAGTGAAAAACTTATCTTCTCGGTTACTTAACTCCGAGAGTCACTTTAAGCTTCTAATTGAAAAATGCTAATTAAAATTCACACGTAAGGCTGTGTTTCCGCTTTATTTATCTGATTAAGAGCTTACAAAAACCTTTGTGTTGCTCATTCTTGGGAGGTTTCAGTCTTGCTTTGCTCGCACTCCCAAAGCTCTTCTAGTTGATTCTCTTTCCTCTGTCGTCTTTATCGAGTCTCGACAGTGAGCCGCCGTCATCCTCAGTGAAAGACCTCAGTGTTCAGCTCCCATCTTAGCCGTGTAAACCTCGTCTCTTTGTCAGCGCTGGTGTGTAGAGGGCTTCCCTGGGCTGGATTCTGTCTGTGTGTGTGTGTGTGTGTGTGTGTGTGCAGTCTCCAGGGCTACATGCAATTAAAGCAGACAGGAAGCGGCAGGCTGCCTGACGGCCTTACTACTGCAGCTCCTTCATGCTGGCTGTCAAACAGACACAAATATGCACAAACACATGCGTGCTGTGTGTATGCATGCACACTCTAACCAACCACTGCATATTAATGACTCTTGCCCTCGGCGCGTTTGTTTGAGGCCTCGCTTCACATCCTTACACACGCACACACACACCGCCTTCCAATCACGTCACCACACCACCACCTCCCTCTGAATCCCCTCCACCTTTGGCTCTCAGCTCCCCGGCTCCCAGCGTGTCAGTCAAGCAGTTACGGTGTAACGGCAACGTGGGATTGGCCGACACCGACAAAGGAGATGTTGAATGACAGGCGTCGACAGAGGACTGTGTGCAGCGTGTCAGAGCGCTGGGCGGGGAGATGGTGGATGATGCTTGTCAGTCAGTCCCTGGATTACTCTGCTGCCGACATGGGAGTCTGCAACGTCGCTGTCAGTTTATCTTTACATCTGATTCGAACTTTTATCTGCTACTAAAAGTCTTTTTTCCCCCATCAAAGCAGAGAGGAAACTATCCGCACCGCAGTGCTAGATCATTGCACTAGATTGTACTTTTTGCATGGATTTTTTTCACAAATCAAGAGATATCATCTTGAAACATTATCATTTTTAAAGATATTATCACCCACACCAGGAATTTTCTTGAAACACGAGAAATGCTTTGGTAACTAATGAACATATTTGCATATTTTTTAAGAAATAAAAAAATATAGACTTGTTACTGATGAGGTTTTTTTTCAGTTTTTCTTCTTTGGCGTCCCTCAGCCTGCCTTACTCCACTTCCACAGTCTCTCTCTTTCTCAATTCAATTTCAAGGACTTTCATCAACATCATAAGATTTTAACATCGCCAATGAATATGTGCAAAATGCACTTCCAGTTCATCTTAGTTTAGATTAAACAAGCAAACAGTAACTCTTGTTCTGTCCTACACCTGTTTTCTCTGTATCCCTTCTGTTCTCTTCTTCTTTGCTCTGTTTCTGAAGCTTTTTTTTTTAAGTATCCGTTCGATGTATATTTTAATTATAATTTACTTTACTTCTTAAATCCTTTTTTCTTAACACAGATTGTGTCACGTTGCCCCTTTTATTTGCTAGTTTGCTTAAGCACAGAGGAAGGGCACTTGGGTGAAGGCCCCTGAATTTGATTTGGTCAGAGGGGCATGTAAACAGAGGTACCCCTGTGAGCCTGACAGGCTCTGCTGGCACACCTCGAGCCCCAAAAGCCAACCTTCCTCCCTATTAGCAAGCTTTTCTGAAAAGGGGGTGCTTCGGGTGGCACGTGCCTCCCAGCACTTACACGCCCCGTGTTGCCCCCGGGCTGATGTATGATTTGAGATGGTCATGTGGCACCAAGTGGATTCCCTGGCATGACGCCCATGAGAGGGGGTTGTTGGGGTTTTTCTTTAACCTTTTATTCATATGGGAAGAGTTGATGTGCCACATGTGCATCCTTCTTTCCATATTGTGTTCATTGATTTTCTTCTTTCTTATTTAGTGGTTTGGATAAAAAAAAGGCCTGTGTCAGGAGCAAATTTAGCATGCACTCCATTTTTGACTTCTTGTGAATCGGTGTCTTTTTACCTGCGAGTTTCATAGTTTCATATAGCAACTATGCTATGCTAACATTCTAATAATTGAAAATGATTTAAAAAAAACTTTTTCAGATTGCTTTTAAATGCTGTCATCAATTTTAATATTGATTCCTTCCCTCCCAGACAGACCTTTGTTTTGATCGAATGGATTGTGTCTTAAAATCAATTTAAAAAGACTTAAAGCTCTTTAGAGATTGGTACTCCATCATGCTGAACATATACTGTATATCCACCCTTTTTTATTGTCAGATTTAATGCAGTAGTTGATCTAGATGACTCCAAACCTTAGATTTGCCAAAAAGCATTTCATTCATGAGTTATACTTTCATTATAAATTAATCGAGAAGGCAGCAAAAGCCAGTATGGATTTCCTGGAAAGATAATTTTTTCATTTGCTGCATTACAATATCTGCTGTTTGGCACAGCACTGGGCTTTTGGATGACCTTGAATACACCAACAATGGGGTTTCGCTTAAAAGCATCTAATAGACTGCATGGATTCAGTGCCACTGAGCAGAAACAAGATGTAATGTCTTTACTAAAAGACTCAGTGGAACCCAACTGTTACAGAGTCCCAAGTCATGCACGTCCGTACAATGCAAGTGTGTCTGCTTTGCATTCAGTGCACTTAGTGTACCTGCTCGTAAACAAGCAAAAAGTTGAACGTGGAAGGCCGTTCACTTGTCAGTGGTCACGATTTTGAATCAAAGAAGAAAGAGAGGAACACCAACCACTCTTTATTAGGCTTTGACTGATATTAGTGCCAAAGGCATTAGCATGTGTTGTTTGGTGTTTCTGTCAGTTTAGTCAAAGCTGAGAAAATATGCATCAGACTGGCATGCTGATGATAAACCAAAGTCATTAAAGTGATGAAGTATGTATAGTTGAAATCAATACGCTGTAAAAAAAAAAAAAAAAGATACTTGTGTTCGTATGGACACTGCTCCGGGATGGGGGAGGTGTTGGCACTGTAAATCTGCACTGTTCACACTCTAAACCTGTCCCGGGTTATATTCTTCCTTCACATTATTTTTTTTTTTTAACCTCTAATTGGCTCTCGGAGGGAAGCCATTTTGAGGCAGTTTTAATTACATCATAAAAAAATTTGCTGCAGCTGCAAAGTTCACCGTGTGCAGTTGTTCCGGTACGAATGCTGTTGATCATGTGTGACAAAACACCCACAATTCGGTGTGATTGAGCCGATTGAACACAAAAAATGGAGCTCAGAGGATGTAGCAAAAACAGGAAGTCGGGCAAACTGGTGTAGTTAGCAGCCAGAAGGGAATTTATGGGGACAATTTTTGTCTTTTATTAAAGATTTGACATTGGGTAGTTTGTGTAGTGCCATAAAACCCCCTGTGTGAGCTGTGACAACAGTCTGTGTATCTTTCTCAATACTTTTTCGCATTTAAATGTTAAAACAATAAAATATAGAATCATACATGTATATAGTCAGCTATATCCTGTCCTTAAAACTAGTGAGCATCATTCTTAAAGGGACGTGTAGCCTTTAGTGTGGTCTATACCTCCAACTACTCAGAACACATCAGGGAAAGAACAAATATGCTGAGTTAGTCATGCCAAAAACATCTCCAACAGGGTCAGTCAAGGTCGTAATGGGACGCCTCATCATACAATAATGCAGTTATCACACAGCTAACTATTTAATACATTAATCATTTGATACAGAATATCGATTAAAGCGGTGTTATTACGAGATAAGATGATTTACAGCCCTGAACTAACAGCACTGCAGATCTGTAACCAGAGACACACGGCTAAATCTGATAAATCCACTTAGGCTCCAACCATAAATCAAACATTTGAATAAATAAGAGTAACACTGTAAAACTCTCCAGAATTACTTCTCAGTGTTCTGCGTTGACTCAGGAACCCTGAGAAATATTTCTACATACAGTGGAAAGTAAAAATCAGCATGGGAATGGATGCCAACGTCAGTTATGGTTACCTGTAAAATAATAATAACTGATGCTGGGATGCCCTTATTGTGACTATATATACAGTTTAAATGTTGACATGTGAAAGGGCTGTTGATCGTTTTTATTGACAATTAATTATTTAATATATTAAATCTCATCAGGACCACTCAAAATAGTTTTAAACCCTCACCCAAAAGCTGCCTTTAACTTAAAAACAACAAACTTAGATGCTAAATACTTACATACTAAACTTAAAACATGCTAAAAACAAGGCTGCTGCAAAACACTGACGCTGCAAGTCTAAAAATAAAAGCAGCACTTGAGACTTTACTTAACTGTAGGTCAGTGCTTCCTCTAACAGCTTCTAGTATGCACTTCTTTTAAATCCAAGCTTGTTTATGTTTCCCCACCACCGTCAGCAGCGCCGTCAGAATCCCCGGGCCAGGCATCGAAGCACTTTAATAATCTGCACACATTTATGAGACTGTGTCCGAGCCCATAGATCAATGTCAGCGTGCCGACCTACGAGAACATCAGACAGATCAGATACGGACTAATGAAGGCCTGCTCACATTACCTCCACCGTCAATCAAACATGGGGTCAGTTAATCATCTGCGTCTCTCTCATTAAGAAACACAGATACCCACAGAGTTTTAGTCCAGGTCTCCTGTTGTAGTCACTGTCCTTGTAGGCTCATGCAGGTGATGTATGGCTTAAAGTAATACAACGCAAAGGATGTGCCAGGTAACTGTTCCTTTACACATTTACTCAATCATTAGATGCATGTTATTAACCTGGTTTGTTTCAAAGCCTGCTTAATTTCCAATGCAGAAACCTTATTTCTGTACTGCCTATAAACCTCAGCAGGTTCAAAATGACAGCAAAACTTCAGCTATTGTTAGACTAACAGGTTGTCAGACTTAAGGAAAAATTCTAGTTACGGCATTCAAAGAGGTTAGGTATGAGGCAGGAAGACAATAAAAACAAAGCAATTATACACCCACAACCAAATCAGCCAATTGGGCAAACAGAAACAAAGATTCCCCCAAGGCGCGTCTCCAAGCTGCATTCAATTTGATAAGACTTAGAAAGAGATTTATTTGAATATAACCTGTGGTGTGTTGAACCCTCTCATGAGCCAGGCAAATGTTACACCTGTGGCAGGTGAGCTACACAGCCTGTTTTGCATGGTTGGGTTTAAATTTCCCTATGCTGAGAATGCCTTATGCAATCCTTATTTATCTACAGCCCACTATTTAAATCAAGAGATTACTGTCTTTTTTAGCCAGTTTTCTTCTGATTGGCTGCCCCTCTCAAAGAATGAGCCGGTGGGCAGACCAGACAGGATTGTGTTCCTGAAATAACTTTATTAAAGATATGACTTTAGAAATCAGAAAAGAGCTTTCTGAAGGGTGAGCTTTTGATTCACAAGGTTTACCTCCGCACATGTTGACCTTATTATTTCAATCTTTGGTAGTGTCCATCTCTGAAACAGAAAATAAGAAAAAGCACAGCAGAATTTAAGCATGTTGCTGATTGAGAACACTTCTGACACAACGCTAAAACCAAAGAAAGTGGACTCTAAAGACTGTTTCTCATCATGTTTCAATAAAACAAGTCGTCCAACACTGTAAACATATTAAAACAGTGCACGCTATTTTCATGCTGAGTATACCCCCCTGCTTGGCCTATAAAACACTAAATTACCACATGGATCTTTTTTTTTCTCTTTCTTAAAGGAATATGCCCTCCAAAAACACTACGATTTAATCACTACAATAATCTTATTTTATAAAATCTGTTTTTATATAGATTTTACAGAATCTATTCAAAGAGTAGAAAAGTTAACCACCTGTATGCCACATTATTTTTCATTGTTCTCAGTATCATTAACTCAAATGTCATTTGAAAAAATGAAAAAAGTTTACCTTTAAACATATATTTAAAAAAACTGTTAATTGTGTTGCATATGATGGTTATTGCAGAATACCACAATGTTAATTTACAATATAGAAAAATCCTTAAATCTTTAACTTCACAGTCTTAAACTCTTGTCTTTGAGTTTCTTTACATCCACAGATGACATGCTGCGTTGATAGTTTTTTGATGTATGTTCAAAACAAAACTGAGGGAATTACATAGAAAAATTATATGCCTACTCCATCCTCCCTATTCTGGTATTTTAAAGAGTAAAAATATCAACCTAAACATTTAAACATGTCAGATAAGGTCACAGGGTGAAAAAATAGTTTTAATTGCAGACTGCACAGATGGTACCTTAACATGAGGGTTTTCAGATAATTATTTATTAAAAGCTAGACATTTTAAATGAGAATAAGAAAGAAAAGTATGTCTTTCTGCCCCTTTCCCTGTTCAGTTCTGCACATCTTTGCACGTTACAAACATTCAGAGATGAACTTACACTTGCTTTATAACTTCTGGGATAACTCACCTGGAGAGTTCTGGATTTTCACAAAGTGTCTGTTTTTCCTTCCTCTTGTATCAAGTGGCACAGTCATTCCTTACAGCTCACTAAAGGTCCTGCTGGGAGTTGTGTAGAGAAGACGCAGACTGAAAGTTCGATGTGGTGTCAATATTTCATTGTGGTCACGTATCCAGCAGACCGAAAATGACAGTTTGCTCAGGCATATGAATGAAGATATTGTACTTGCTGCTAAGAGACTGAGCGGCATACTTTGCCAAACTTTTTTATAAAGTTTTTTTTTAGATGTATTCAGGGGAAGCTTGCTGAGCATGCATGCTGTTTTTCCACCAACATCCTGGAAGCCGGCCAGCATTCAGCAGTTGGTGGTTGAGTGTCTGGTGCTTTCACCATTCTTGCCCAGGTGTTTACAGCCAGTAGGAAGGATTTCAGTTTTGTTCAAAATGTCTTCTAGTTTTATTCTTTTCTTTGCTCTTTTTTGTTTGTTTGGTTTGGTTTTTTTACTCACTTGTGATTTACAGGAGCATGACTACACAAGTTGTCACTGAAAGTTGTTTATGAAGGTCAGAACAAACTGAGCCCAATTTTAATAGCAAATCCCATTTTCTGTTGCTTGAATCCACTCTTTATTCACATTCACTCATTATGCCCACAGTGGCCCTTTTTCATTTTTATGTTTTTCAGCCTTTTAGATTTTAGACGACAAAAAGAGAAATAATAAGAACACTCACAAATAAGCATTATAAAGAAGGCAGGATTTATTTGGAAGGAAATGTTAATTAACACCATGAAAATAATGGTTCTTAATGAACTCAGGAATATTACACTCGTCTGTGCAGAACCCTCAAGTCATTAAATAAGCTTTATTGTTCCGCTTTCAAAAGTTTGGACCGTCAACTTTGATTCTGAGAACTTATGACTGACTTCTAGTGATGGCCATGTGACCTAAAACACTGCTTTTTAAATGTGAATTATATATGTATATGAGGTTGCTGGCGTTTTGCAGTGACTCTAGTTTTAGGCAGTGCTAACCTTTGTTTTTTAACCTGACTTTAGTCCATTTCTCCATCATATCCATTTTGTGCTACAGTTGTTGCTTGCCAAGAGCTTCAGCCGCTCTGGGATGTACTGTGTTATTCTTCAGCTGTCTGGTTTTTCCATCACAATCAATCACTTTACAAAAGAAGTAATACACTATTTGGCCAGGGTTAATTTTTCCTCTGAACTGAGGGAAGACAGACATGGTACAAAAGGGTACCAGCCAGTGCTAACTTGTTAGCATGCTAAATTCAGTTCATTCCAGTGTTATTTTTATAACACCAAATGACAACAATAGTCACCTCAAGATGTGTAATATTGTATGGAGGGAAAGACCCTACCATAATACAGGGAAACCCCAACAATCAGACAAGCCTCTATGAGCAAGCACTATGGCGACAGTGGGAAAGAAAAACTCCCCTTTAACAGGAAGAAATCTCCAGCAGAACCAGGCTCAGGGAGGGGCGGGGCCGTCTGCCCTGGCCGGTTGAGGGTGAAGGGAGGGAGACAGGAGCCAGAGATTAATCAGTAGCTGTCTCTGCCACATAATAAATAAATCTCTTTGAAATAAGATCAGAGTGATTAATTTTTCACTTGCTTAGTTGATTTTACTGTTCAGTTATTTTAAAAACCAACCATGGTGTGTACTGTACTATTAACTGTTGCTCTAATAATTAGTCCCTGAGCAGCAATTACGAAGAAACCAATGAGGGTTAACCAGCCATAACTTTATTTGACATGTGTCAAATAAAAGTCGGTTCAAAAGCCTGCTAAGATTCTGACAATAATAATAGTGACCACAACTGCAACACAGCAGCATACAAAAACATTTATCTCAGCTACCATTACTGTTCATCAAAGAGAAACAACCTCATCAGATGCAACTGCAGCAAAAGCAAGCTCTCAGTCTGTCTCCATGTTTTTTTGTGGGTTTTTAATTGTTTTATTTTACCATTTTGGAACAAACTGTCAGGTGTATTTATTAACTTCCCTTTGAAGGTAGCATGCTACAGCAAGGCAACATTATCTGCTGTTAGTTCTAATTATATCAGTAGTGTTAAGATATTTCAAACAAATTTGTCAGCCAAGTGTTGTAAGTCATGCATGCGTAAAATACTACTAGGCCCCACCTACGTGATGGCAGTGACTAATCCGTAGCTCCTTCCTTCCCGTAGGAGCTGTGTCGGCAGCGCATGGCAGTCAAGCCCCCAGCCGAGCGTCCAGAGCCCATCTCCTCCAGGATCAACAGCGTCTCTTCTCAGTTCAGCGATGGCGGTCAAGCCGTCAGCCCCTCGGCACGGAGCAGCATTTCCTCCTGGAGCGAAGAGCCTGCCCACTCAAATATGGACATCTCAACTGGTCACATGATCCTGGTGAGTTTCCAGCTGAGCAGTTTTGATATAATCATCACACAAAACAATGTGAAATATGTCGAAAGCAGCTCATTTTTTCACCACAAACAGCCCTGCAAACATATTTCATGTGAAAATAAAAATACTGGAGCTTAATGAATTTTTCAAATGACCAACCAACTTTAGTCCACTATAGTTTTTAACTAATATTGGCACTGCTGGGTACTTACTTTTAGAGTAACTACAGTATTTGTTGTAGTATTCCTAATCCTTATTAGTAACAAAAAATTAATACATTAATGTAAATATGCATGTAAATGGAAAACTTTTAACTAATTATAATTACTTTATCTTTATTTTAAATAGAGTACCTTTCTTTAGAACACCAATACACGTGCACCCTATATTACACACCCAGAGCTGATGAAATCAGTTTATTTTAAAAAGAAAAGAAAAGAAAATAGAGAAGAATAACACTAGGCAATGGTTCCCTTGGTTAAACTAAATGTGCCCACATCTCGAGTGGTTTAGCTTTTCAGCAGAGCCTGTGTTGTGCTTTTTGGTGTCTGTGTTTCTACGAATGTGAATGAAAAATGCATCAAAATAACAAACAAAATGAGATTGTTGTAACTTATTTGTGTAAGTTGCTTTTAAAATAATAATCTTATGTTTGGCTATCGTCAAAATGTTCAATTAAATTAATTCTAGGAACCAACACTGCAGCTCCTGTGCCAAGTGAAACTGACGTCAGTGGCCCAAATAAGATGCCTAATATTGATCGATCAGGGAAAACAATTGGATTATCAAAGTAGGTTAATTTCCCCGAGAAGGATTTTACAAAATAATATTTCAGAGTAAATTTCTATTTTGTTCTAATTATTCTATCAATAAGATGTTTTTGAATTGCCTGGCAGGTTAATAGTCTTAGATAACAACATTTCTTTTACTTCTTTTCATGCTTATCTTCCATTTTATCATCTTGCCACCCGCTTGGTCTTTTAAACTCAAACTACTCAGTTTATTTTTATATACTGTACTGATAATTTCCCCCCTCTCTCTCTCACACACACACACACACACACACACACACACACACACACACACACACACACACTTTTATCCTCTTGTATCACTCTCTCTCTCTCTCTCTCTCATCTTTCTTCTTGTGTCTTTTTTTTGTTTTTGCACATCTCATTACACCCACAGTTTCTATAAGCAGTCTTATTTCCCTCTTCAGTACGGCAGATGAAAATCTCTATTGAACCTCGGTCGCTTTCTGCCAAGCGCCATCATAATTGCGATACATACCTACTCACTTCAACAACCCACCACCCACGGCACCACCACCTCCTCATCCCAACTCCCCCACCCTGCCTCCACCTCTCTCTCCGCTCTCTCCGTGCAATATGAGGCTGCCGGCAAGATGTGAAAGAGCGGCCTTTTTGATGTGTTCAATAGGCACAAAGATACTAATTACCCCAGAGAGTTGCGCCAGAGTTGTGTTCAGGAGAGATGACTCCCTCTGCAGCCCTTTGCTGCTGCAGAGTGTCTCTGTTGTTTTACACAAGCGTACAACCAAGCTAAAACGTTTGGCAAACGCACCCACAGTATATAATGCATGCATATAAAAAGCTTAGGTCACATACAGATGAAAATAGATTTGAGTTTTGACAACAAGGTCTGAACTTCTGCAGGTACGTTTGCTTTATCTCCGTGAGATGAATCCGTATCTGCAGAGGTGTCACCGCTGGAGAGTGGCATGAAATAAAGTGTTTGTCAAGCATTCAGTCAGTGTGTGGGCCACAGTCTGGTCAGGATGATTGCTGAAATTGTTAAATCATAGCAACAAATATGTAAAACGATGAGAGGGAAGCAAGGAGACAGACTAAGTGACTCTAATGTGGGTATGATGATTAATTTTGTGTAGGTGATGGAGATGAATGCAAATTTTAAAAGCCTCTTCAGAGCAGATTCAAAAATTCTAAGTGGACTTTTTCATCACAACATTTCATATATATAATATGGTGCTTTTTTTTTTTTAGAACAAGAGACCCTCATCCCCATAAAATTAATTAAAATCTTTAAATTGTTAAATTCTAAATTCACTAATAACAATTTTCCTTTTTCAAAAGAGGTCTATAAGGAGTCAAAAAGTATTATTGTTTTTAACCCAATCTTAAAATCAGGAAGGAACACAGAGGATATTTGATGACTTTGACAAACCGTGGATAAAAATCATTACCTAGTCTTCGACAAATGAATGTGTCCTGAGGGAGAGGTGATAGGTTGGTGGGTTCAAATGAGCAACAGTAGAGTAAGTGCACTCTGCCTAGTGCCTAGCTTAATCAGCTAAATGAATTGTGAAAAAAGTGAGCTGATCATATTCATATGACTTCTGAAAATAGAATCATTTTAACTGGTAATGCCAAACAAGAACTGTGGAGGAATATTGCTAGAACTGCCTTTAGTCAGTAACAGTAAATTCAACAGTTCACATTGTGATTTTGTTCTGATGAGAGGAGACGATGTGGATGGGGGGCCTGTTATGAAATCATTTTTAGACCAAACATGGTGGGGAAAAAAATATGTTAAAGAAATGTTCACATTCAAAGTCTGAAGCATTAAACTGATGAATGTAAACAAGTAAGACTGCAGTTTTTAGGTGATATGCCATGTTGTTGAACTGTGATATGCAAAGTTTACACTCTAACTTTTGGACATGTATACCAATAAAATCCCTGGTCAGCATCTGTGATCCAGTGTCAGTTAGTTAGAAGATGCCTTAGGTTGAATAAGTCCAAAGTTTTTCGGGGAATCTTTCTGGTTTGGTGCCCCTGATACCAAAATACACTGTGATGTTGCGCTTTCTTCTTATAAAAGTAACACCAGGGATGTTCCTGACAAAGAGAATTGGGTTGAGTCAGACCATATTGACTAAACACTCTAATTCCTCTAATTACAAGCAATGTTTTTACTCAGATGTAGTTAGGATTAGGAAATAATTGCACTTGCTTTAGTTGAGCGATTAGTTATGACTTTAATTTTTGATCACCAATTCAGTTTTATTTATATATTACCAAATCACAACAGCAGTCACCTCAAGGTGCTTTATATATCTATAAATATATATGAAGATATAAAACCTACACCCGCTGATCTAATATGTATATGTACACATACAGGAACCACTCTGGGTTTTTGCAGTATTTTGTGGTACCAGCAATAATGTCAAAATAATGTTAGAAACATCCTCTGCTACATCCAGAATGGTGGATTTTCAAAGAGCACTATGTTTTATTCATCTAACAAATGTATGCAGTCAGATATGCTTTTACTGTGCCCATTTAATAATGGTTCCTGTTTAGTCGTTGGAGTATAAACATAAAATGTAACTCAAATGGACTCCTTTTAATTGCATCTATGCTGTTTAATAATAATAAACCTTTCCCAGTGGACTGGGTTTATTAGGAGCCTTCTGTGTAGACAAGGAGTTGATGTCTCATTTAACTTGAAGTCCATGTTGTTATTTCCACTGAGGAAATAAAACCGATAGGACACTGAGGATTCTGGTAGTTTGTAAGTCACAGCGTGCTCATCAACACAGGCCGTGATAATGTTGGTTTTTAGTTAATGTTAGCAGGCTGTGAGCTTTTTCAGTTATGTCATTTCCTTTTAATCCACTTCAGTTTTGGCCTGAGAGAGAAAAGAGCAGGAGCGAGAGATTGAAAACAGAGAGAGCAGATGTATCGTATTACACAGACTGGCCTGGAAGTGTGCTTCAGCACCTTGGACAGCTCCACGGTCTCAGTGAAACAAACTGTAGCTCTGATTTGTCCAAGCTGACTCCATCCAATAATACCAGTGTCATATAGAAAAAAATTATTTTTTCAAAATGTCAGGAAATCAAGGAAGGAACATGATAGTTTTAAACCAGCCCGCTACTCTTTGAAACCGAAAGGTCAGATTGTTTTCTCAACCCAAGTTCTCTGGGTGGAGAAAAGTTCAAAAAGCAAAAAGCTTCTTACCAATTTTCTTAACTGTTTTTTCTTTTTTTTATGAGTAACATTTCTTCATGCCCCTCCCATCTTTCATTCTTCTTCTTTGTTTTTTTACCGTTTACCCAATTTTCCTGCTTTTTCATCCATGCAGCTTTTTATTGCATATTCTTCTTACCCGATTGCTTTTTTATGTGTTTACTCTTCATCCTTTCCCACTGCTTTCCCAATTCTGGTCTGCCTTTTTTCTTGTCCACCATTTTGAAAAGTGCCTACTTGTGACTGCTCATACTTTTGTTTTGCAGTCACAACTGTAAAAAAAAAAGAAAAAAAAAATCACATTTAAGAGAGCTCATTTGAAATTCACACCATGATGTGAGACCTGAGTAGCAAATTTGATGGCAACAAACCTGGGTTACAGTCGATATGTTTCGGGAAAAGTTGAGTCGTTCAGGAACCGTCACAGCAGGAGACCAAATCCATTACTAAGCAAGACAAGTTTGGCTCTGCTTTGAAAAAGCAAATATTTATATCTAATGCCCGGCCATGCACTCAAGTGAGGCAACTGTTGAGTGATTAATAAAAATCACCAGCTTCAAAGAAAGGAATAACGTGACTGCTCGTGAGCTGCAGTGCCCCTCCTCTCCACCCAACCCTCCCACCTCCCTACAAAAATTAATTGCCTCTCGTAAACCCCTCGCAAATTCCATGTCATCATCCACCCACTGATTTTAATTTGAGGAGAAACAGCTTTCACCATCTTATCTACGTTAATGTATTACTTGGTCCCATGTGACTGGGACCGAGATCCCCCCGCGCCCCCAACACCTCCCCCACATCCTCTCTGCTTGTGTCTTAAGAGGATTAGGCGACTCTATATATAAAGCACATTATCTTGTCGTTTGTTGCTGGCCAAGTAAGTGTTATAGATTATGCTGCAGCGGAGGCCTCCGTCGAGATTAACCATGCTGGGAATCTGTTGTGGTGTTCGTAGCTCACCATTGGGCCAGCTGGGATGTGATCGGTAGAGTTGATAGGTCACAGGGCAATAGCTGGAGGATGAATGTGCGTCGGGAAATGGATGTTAAATCACTCTAATGTGGTCCGCTGAGGAGGAGGAAGAAGCATTCAGCTGCGGAGAAGTTAGCCTCGTGTCAGGATGATGTCAGCTTTTAACTAAAAATAAGATAGCTGCCTCTGTGTGAAAGATGGATGTCGATGGATTGGTTATGATGGATTATGTGTTTGTGGTAGAGTTCACAAATGGGAAGATTGTTGTCTGAACTGTTGCAAAATACTTAGAGCATGAAATTTCATTAGTTCTTAGTTGGCCTTAAGCATTAATTGTATCTGCAGATAGACTTAAGTTTTGAAGTTACTTACTTGTTGAAGGTGGCACCTTGTTCTAAAATGTATATAATGCAACATCGATCCATCTTTTCTTGTCCTCATGAAAGCTTTGGAAGCCTTTTTGTACTTCCTACACCGATGCAGAATGCATCAGATATAAAGAAGACTCTTTTAAGACATTTAGATTAGCTCTTAAAAGCCTCATCACTGGCGCTGATAGCACCTTATGTAAGATGTTTGCTCCAGTATGATACCATTAGTGCAGGAAGAAGGTGCTGTTCCACAAGGAGAAAAAACATCTCTGTGACAAGTCTCTTATTCTTGGTTTTACCAGCTAAATTTATGAGTTCAGTTACATTTTCAAAGTAAAAGTGCAGATTCTGCAGATGGTCAGTGTGAAGCTAACCTCCAGTCAATAATAATTTGTCATCGGCGCAGAAACTGTTATTACCGTTAAATAAATATAGTCAGGTAATATGTATTCTGCTCTGACATGAAGTGGAGCATAAAATAGAAATGCTGAAGTAGAGCACAGGTCCCCTGAAACTGCACTCGAAGTGGCTTCAATAAATGTGTTTTCCACCACTGGATACCCTTCCCTGCTGAGTAACAGTATCCCACAGTGATTTCTTTCCACCCACTTCCCCTTTCTTTTCACTCTCTTTCGATCCAAAATGGCTGCTGCATTACGTCAACCTCCCTATGCGGCCAGCTTTCATGCTCCCATTTCCTACAGGTGCTTAGGTGGCGCGTCAGAGCCACAATGGCGGCTCGAGCAGAGTCTTATTGCGTAGCGGGTTTTATTGAGCACCTTTGGCAGCTGTAAGCCCCCCCTGCAGTAAGGGGATTATTCAGTGTTTGGCCGACACATGGTGATCTCAGCACCTCCTGATTGGATTGCAATAATCCCTTTACACAGCCACAAAACCCTATTACTCTGGCATTAGAGAAGGAGAGAGAGGGGCAGGGGGTAGAGGGCAGTTGGGGGGAGGCATCAGATTTGGACACTGTGTGTGTGTCTTCTGTGGGACTGTGTGTCTTTCTGCACCCTATGTTATATACGTGCTTTCTATGTGCATGTGTATCTTCTGTCGTTTTGTGTGTGTATTTGAGTGTTTGCTTAGTGTGTGTAGCTTGTTGACTGCATATGCTGCTTTTGTGTGTCTTTGCAGTGTGTGGGTGAACTATTTTTTGTACATGTGACCTTATGAAAACCTTTATGTGTGGTTTCTACTTTAGATGTGTATGTGCGTTTTCTTTGTGTGCCTTTTGATGGATCGGACCTCCCGCTGTTGATAAGCGGCTGCGTGCAGGTGGAGGGTCGCAGCTTGTGACCTCCTGTTACATCATTGCTGCTTTTAGCAGCTCTGAGACAAATTTAATAGACAGCTGATACTACAAGGAAAGTCTGTGTGTTTCAGTAGGGTTGTGTGTGTGTGAATGCAGTGTCATGTGTAAAGCCTGCTGTTCAACAGTGAGTATTTTGAGCTCACTTAATAAAAACTAACAAGCCTCAACAGGTAGACATTAGCCGTTGATTAGCCTTGTTGGTCTTCAGACAACAATTCTGACGGCTTAAGAACCAAATGGGACAGGCAAAAAAAAAAGAAAGAAAAAAAAGACATTAGCCGTTGAGTAGGCGTGTGCTTGTATGATAAAAATCATATACGTGCATTTGATCTGGACAGTTCTCCATCTTCTTCCGCCGGGTGGACATCTGGTCAGGTCGACTTCCATTTTTAACAAACTCCCCTCATTTTAGCAGAAAGCCATTAGGCCTTTTTTGGAAGCTAATTCTGATTAAGATCAGTCCCATTTGTAACTGCCACCATAAATCACCGCTGGTACCATTTAAAGAACCACACCAGCTCATTCCATTGCCTCATCCATTAAAAAACGAGCCTACCGTCCATATTTTCCGAACATGGGCTGCTCATTTTCAAAGCTGCTTAAAAAACAAAGCTTCACTGTTCACCATCAGATACCATTACCATGACTTTGCCAAGTGTTATGGTCTTATGCCAAAATAATTTGTAGGCAGTTGATCAAAGTCAGTGCCTTCCTTAATTATGAAAACTAATAGGTAATGGCATACACTGCTAAAGATAGGTGCATCTTATAAAGTGAAATAGGACTTTCAATATGCATTTTGGCACTAATACTTTGGTTTAATGGCACCACTAGATAATTATTTGCTTTTATTTTAATGTTCCTGGAGAAAAAAAACACAAAGTTTAATAAAGATTAGAAAAGTGTAGCTTCTAAAATAGAGGATCGTAATTGGTTTAGTTCAGATGGTTCTCATCCTGAGCCAGAAATTTTAAGAATTGCCTTTAAAAAAAATCTGAATTTTAAGACGTGATTACCAAATTGAGCCAAAGTACAATAAAAACAATTGTAATCAAAGATTATTTAAAAAAAAGGGAAACCCTGTAGTGAATGCACCACAGCAAGTTTCATGTATGTAAATCTGTCTCTGATGGGAGCAAATGTATAAGCCTGACTCACCTACTCTCTTTTCCTCCAGTCCTACATGGAAGATCACCTGAAGAATAAGGATCGCCTGGAGAAGGAGTGGGAGGCACTGTGTGCATACCAGGCTGAACCCAACGCGTGCACCATCGGCCTCAAGGATGGCAACGCGAAGAAGAACCGCTCCACTGCTGTTGTAGCATGTAAACAATGAGTTCCTCTTATTCTGTCTTTTCTTACCACTGTGTCTTAAAGGTAGTAGTAGTGTACAATGTACAAGTAGATTTTATAGGAGACTTTAATTCATTTATTGACAAAGTGTGAACATTGCCTTTAGTATCATCAAAATTGGATAATACCGTGTTTTAGTTTCTCTAACATGTTTAAAAACCTAAAAGGTGTTGCAGTTAGGTTGGCAGAAACACAAAAGGAAAAGACCGCATTAATTTATCCTCACTGGTGAAGCACAGAAGCCATCAGTTCTGAGTGGAACCAAAATTCGGCTGTTACACCTCCTGATGTCAGTCCTCCAAACATGGTGGCATTACTCTCAGCACCTCTCAACAACACTCCCCGTATATTCTGAGCTCAGCCTGTATTATCAGAAACCTGGAGCAGATGCAGCTAGCAGAAGGGTTGTAAATTAGTTTTCTATTAAAGCTCTCCTGCACCGACCTCATCAATGATTAAAATTTCTAAGCTTCTGTGGAAATAGCCCATCTAAAAAAGTGCTGTCCCATTCTCTCCACCAGGCCGAGGCTTAATGAAATCCAGGTTGTCAGCAGGGAAAGCAGTTTGTCAGGAATAAATTGTGCTTCCTATTTGAAGCACCACTGGCTTCTTCAAGAAAAAAAAAATTCTGAACTGTTTTGCCGATCACCGGAGGCTTCAGAGGAGTGCTCGCAAGAGTAAAATGCACAAACTCGGAAAGTTTGTCCCTCTTAAAAATTCACAGGATCCCAGATGATTATGGCAGATTCTCTCAAGGCTAAACGGAAGCTCCTCAACATTCAGTTTTAATTTAGTTCTAGAAATCACTAAATGGATGATCTGCCTACCTCACAGCAAACACAACAGTTTCCTATCCAACTCAAATTAACCGATGCTTGCCAGTTACCTCAATGGAAAGACCTTTTTTGTGTTTATATTTTTTATAGCGCCATAATTCTTGATACAATTTCAGCCTAATTGTGTAAAATATGATCAAAAAGTTCTGTCTCTACCTATAAAAAATAAAAAATACCCAATTTTTCCCTTCAAGGTCATCTTCTCGTGCACTTCTGGACTCAGTTCAGTGGGGCTATTATATAGCTAGAGCAGGGGTGTCGAACTCCAGTCCTCGAGAGCCGGTGTCCTGAAACTTTTGCATGTGTCCCTGCTGCAACACACCTGAATAAAATTTGTAGGGTATTAGCAAGACTTCACCGCATGGTAGCAACCCCCAACTCTACTCAAGTAAATTTAAATAAAAGTGTAAGTTTAATTAAAAAAAGTACTTCTAAAACTAACTGTTCATTCACTCTTGAGCTGCTGTAACATAAATCAAATGGCTGAATTGCCACCTCAGCATGCAGTCAAGTTCTATAGACTCTTGCTAATGACCTACTAATTTTATTTAGGTGTGTTGCAGCAGGGACACATGTAATGGTTTCAGGACACCAGCCCTCGAGGACTGGAGTTTGACACCTGTGAGCTAGAGCAAGACATCGACTGAATTTTCTAAAGTGGCAGCCATGCTGACAGCATGCGAGAGTATAATCTTAAAAGGTAGAGCAGCCAAATGTATTAATGTGTTTATTTTGCTCACAGCTCTTAATACGGAGGCACCAGTGCACAGCAAAGTTTCAAAACTTTTGTCTCGAGAGTGTGAAGTGTTGTGTGAATTTGTTAGAGGTGCCCTACAGACACACAGAGAAAGTTAAGAATCAATTAATCAAATCTCTCAGGAAAAGTAAAGAAGAGATTTTCTTAAACAAGTCAACTAGTTTCCTTCTGAGCTCAAAGTAACCTTGTCAAAGCAGAAGGGAATCCACCCTTCATGACATGTTGGCATTGTTACTTCTAATCCAGCATCCTTAACACTTATACAGAGAGAGCCCTCATTATAATGCGTATAGCATGGCCACAGAACACTTACACTGCAAAGACGAAATATGCTGAATTCTTCCATTTTTGTTTCAGATGATCACTCCAGAATCACCTTGAAGGTGGAGAACAGCCAAGGCAACTCTGATTACATCAATGCCAGCCCGATAGTAAGTACCTCCTCTGCATTCTAACTCGGTGCTTCACGCCGCTGCTATGCCAGGCTGCCACAGCCCCCACGGGGCTTCACAGAAACAAAGGCAGCCTACCGTTGTCCAATATAAATTTTGATGCAATGCTTGCTTAGTTTCGGTGGCAGCCTCTCACAATATGTATGTTCTGCACCATGAATATTAATGATTGTTATACAGCAAACACCCCAGGTGAGTATTTGCTCTGGGGAGGTGTGGGAAAGGACATGCGCGCAGCTCTTGATTCGCTTCTCATTTGTGGAAACAAAATTGATCCGTAGGGTCCTGGGAAACTATTGTTTGTGACCTTGGGTTATGCTAATTTGACACTACTTCGTGTTTACTGTTACAGTGTGCCTGCCTTACTGGGGTCTTTTTCTTTTTGGCACGGTACAGATTTAAACAGCCTGTAGGAAGGAGAAGGGGTAAGAAAGAGCCATATGAATTCAGTAAGTGAGTGTATCAATTTGGAAACCAGTGTTGAGTAGTAGGTTTACGTTTCCCTCGAGGCAGATACAGTGGTATTCCATTAAAAGCAACAGAAACGCTATGCATTTCAAATCTGGGCGTTACACCAAAACGTGGCTCTGTGTGTGCGATTGTGTGTGCGCAGGCGAGAGCATGTGAGAGAAGGAATCAAAACTATACAGGAACAAAAGAGCAACCTTGTCTAATGTTGCAGGCACACAAATGCGAAAATGGAAGCAACACACGTACCCACACATACGCATACTCGCTAAAAAACACGCAGTGCACCATGCTGAAACCAAAAAGAACACACAACCTAAAAAACTAACAACACACACATACACAGACACACACGCCCCGGTGACATAGACGATTTGATTGCAAACAACCACGCAGACATACAAAAGCAGACGCTCACGCAGGAACACAGATGCATTATCACCTTGCATAGTATTAGTACTATGTAAGAACAAAGTACTCAGTGAGTTTATTTAAAGAATAACGTCTTCTGATAATTTTCTACCATATCAGTCTCTCTGTCTGGAGGTAGATGAGCAGGGACGTTTGCAATGTTGTTCAGCAGCTTGTAAAACAAAATCTTTCTGGCTTCCTGGTCAAAGAACAGAAAGGTAGGCCAGCATGGTGAGGTTTTCTTTGGCAATTATGTCATTTCCTTTTGCCATATTGAGGAAACTTGTTAGCTCTGCTCCCATCCAGACAGAAATATGAACTTAATTCAAGCTTTTTGTCACTTTTGAACACTAGAGTGTAGGCTTAGGGGCTGTGGTCACAGCAGGTTTTGCACTTGCAGCCTCTATTTTGTGCACAAAGGCTTCAGGTACAAACTGGCCAACACAGTTAAAAATTCTCGGATTTTTCAAATACTGCAAAGCTCATCAATGATTTCTGTCTTACCAACCAAGCCAAACACAGATGGGACAACACAGTAAATAATGCTATAGGAGAACTTTGAAACTTGACCTTGAAGATGATTTTTGTAACCTAGCAACAATAGGTGCCTGTGAGAAGTGATCTAAAACTGAGTTCATATATGCTTGCAACATTAAAAAAATCCATCCCAATGGTGTCCATGCAAGGTGCTTCTCCTTCCATCAAGAGTAACTGAAGCACCGTGACACAATTGTATGGTGTTGTCCCGAAAAAATAAAATGCTGCACATTCCCACCAAAACAATTATCTGTATGTTAGAGTAGCTGTTTTCTGCCAACTGTCTGATCAATGTAAGGTTGATCCATATGTTCTGATTCGACATCATTTACATGATTGAATTAGGTGAGTTGTAATGGGGTTTGAATTGGCTCTGCTATGAGTAAGTTTATTGCATAATGCAGCCGTTGGTCAGTCTGGTTTCAATGCCTTGTGACTTCTTCCTTAACTTCAATGTGGAGGATCAAGGATTACCATTTTACATGATGCAGTTTGGACATATCAGGTCGCTAAACTCACTTTTTTTTAGCTCTTTGAGTTTGGCATAACTACAAGTTACGCCAACGTGGCAATTCACTAATTAAGCAACAAAAGCTGAACATTTAATTCTGTCTTTTTACAAGTTTGAATGTGGAATGCAAACTATATTATTGCCATCTTATGTTTTAAAAGAAAAGCAGAAGGATCACAAACTTCTTAGGAACTTTTTTATTGGTTATCCTATATTTGTTAATCAGAGTTTTACAAATGCCCAACTTTGTGTGGCCCAAAGTCCAACGCACACATGTAATCAGTCACTCAGTTGCACAAAGTTACTCAGAAACACGATCAATCGCTCAGTTCCTCCTTTAACACACAAACACCGTTAGTCTGAAACAGACTCAATAGTTTCCTTGCAGACTCAATCAAACGCACACACTTTCTAAGACATAATCAATCACTCACGTATTACTCAGACACACACACACTTATTTTGGTGCATGTCGTGTGCAGATAACACTGACTTTAAATCAGCCTCACAGTGTTTATTGGCAGTCCGGTTGAAGTTTTTGATTAAGGTTTTAAAAGAGTTGCACTGAAGAAAATTAAAGCAAATATTGCATTTTGTTTCCACTCTCTTCGACATCAGTGCGTTAATGCATCATGGTGTAGCACAGGCTGTCTGTCCTGAAACGCTACCCAGCAAACAGTGCTGCCAATTTCACTGAAAAGAACTTTTGCATGTCCAAACGACCTCAGTTAAAAGAAATAACCCAGGAAAAACCAAGGATCTAACACCTTATGAGAAACTAAAACAGGAAACACAAGTTTCCAACGCAAGTTTGCTTGTTAGCTTAGTCAAGTATGGTCACACTTCACCACCAATGTAGATTAGCTTCACCTGTGATAAATAAAATATTTTCAATTTATGGTTCAGTGGGAAGTCTACATCGTAACCTGCGACGTAACCGCAAACCCCTCTGAACCCTTCAACAGAAGTGTAAGTCAGGCGTTATGGGTCTGGACTGCAGCATACTCGATTACCAGCCAAACTCACTGACAAGACAACTTGCATGTTAGTATGCTTCAAAATGTAAAGTAAGGAGAAAAAGTGGTTAAAAAAAAGGAGCAGGATCAAAGATTTTGACTTGTTATGAACACAAGTCACGACATAGAAGTTTTAAAAAGGATCTGCGCATGCTAACGATGAGTTTTGTCTCAGTGATAGAAGCTTTATAATTATCATTTCCTAAAATAGACTCACAATTACAACTAATAGCTGGCAGCCAGCATTTTAACCCCAGATGGAATCAACACACAGACACACACCAACACACACACAGAGGTGTCAGATTGTAGTAACATCATCAGACTAATCAGACAGTGACAAACACACACAGAATTTGACTCCTTCCTTCCACAGAAAAGACAAAAACCCAATAACAGGGATAATTACGCACGTCACATCCTCCACTTTTTTCCCTCATTAACAGGAGTGTGTGTGAAAGAGAGAAAGACAGTTGTCCTTTCGCAATGTCACTAATGGTGGGGTTTAATTCTGGATACACTTTGAGATGTCAGGAAGCATTGTGTCTCCGCAAAGAAAGGGAGGGTGGAGAAAGAAATAAAACGACAGATGTCAAGAGTAGAGAGCCCTCCTGGTGCGTCTTTCCTTCTCTGCTCATCTTTTCATCTTTATAGTGACTCTGCATTTTCTCCCAGCCTGCTGTATCTTCCCCTACCGTTTCTCATCTTCATCCATCACAAGGTTTCAAACTTTACAATCTCTTTTCTGCCTTACCCGATCCTTTTCTTATAATTTCCCAGATCTTACCACTCTGAATCTTCCAGGTTCTTCTGTTTTTTTCTAAACCAGGCTCTAACACCCTGGTATAGGCAAGGGGAATATTAGTGCTTCATTCAAAGCAGTCACGGATGTGAGTGAAATTCTGAAAACCTCTTATGTGACTGGAAGGCAATAGATTTTAGCTTTTGATGCTCCTAAGACACTCATATTGTGTAATGCTTAGTTCTGCTTACACACATGGGAGGATTTTTCTAAAAACTGGGTATAAATGTCTCTCGCAGACATGAAATAAATATTCAGGTACATGGACAATCAAATTAAATGTTTTCTGTCATTTTGCTACAAGTCCAGCACTGATGTTAAATAATAACCTCGAGAAAAAAACTACCCAAGACTAAAAGAAATATATGTAAATGACTGTCCACATATTTTCTTGGCCTCCAGCTATTTTTTGTCCGTGATGCAGTTCTCGCCGTTTTAATGAGCAAAACTCGCTGCCACCATGTCGCCTTTTCTCTCTCTAGGTAAAATTATTTTAAGTTCATTAGAAGTGCATTATTGTTTGGCATTCATAAAAGGAACAGAGGGCCATTAAAGACAATTTGGTGTACAGAAAAACCCCATAAATTATCTGTCTTCCCTCTGTAATTGCTTCCAGCTAAATTGGTCAGCCAATTATTACATTTACTATACAATTTGCATGGTAATTGGCAGGGTTGTCACTCACTTGCTCGCGAATTCAGCTCACGTTCGTCTCCTGTCTTTTGCTCTCGACGCCTCCGCCACCCTTCTGGAATTTTCATTAAGTTAAGGAGGAAGTCTGAGTTGCTCTGCAGCTGCTCAGCTCCTTCTCCAAGAAGCTTCTAGCCATGAATATCAACACTTTAAACAGGGGGTACATTTTACTAACGCACTTAGATTTGCTCAATTCAAAAGGACTGATGATTTTTCCTTGTGCATGGCGCGTGATGATTTATGTCCCCTCATTAGTTCTTAAAAGTATCTTCAGACGTGTAATGCAGAGATGCAGAGGTGGATTGTGATCAACTAAAAGCAAGCCATTTATTAAGCATGGAACATAAATTACAAAAGAAACTGAAAACTTTAAACTACATTTGTGAGACGTAAGGCTAGGGCACGCTGGGAGACATGAGAGGAAAGTGAGCTGCCACCCCGACAAAGGCAAAAGGAAAGAGAGCAACTATATATATACAAAAGGGTGATTAGAGGAGTGGAGACAACTGGAGAAAATGAGACACGGCTGAACAGAATCATAACAGACGAGTAAAGGAAGCAAAATTCAAGACAATGCACAAGGAACACAAGCTCACCAAAATAAAACAGGAAGTGGAGCTTAATACAAACAAAATTTAACACAGGAGGGAAGAATGCTAAGGGAGGAATAAAGTTAAAACTAGGAACTGAGAATAGAATAGCTTTATTGTCATTGTAACAAATGAAATTAAAGGTGCACACTCCATTAGAAAAACACAAACATAAACACATGCACACACACACACAATAGACACAGACATACTGTCCTGTTGTCCGGATGTATTGCACCCATCCCTAATTGCACAAACAAACTCATGTTATTGCTTTGATGAGTGTGTTTGCTGTTGGATGAAAGCTGTTTGAATCTGTTTGTCCTGGTTTTGAGGAATCTAAACTAAACTAAATACACTAAGTACTACATGAAGTTAATATAAACATTACACAAACCAAGAATCACAATGAACAATTAAATAAGCAACAAAACTCAAGACATGGGGTTTATTTTTATTTTATTTAACCTTTATTTAACCAGGAAGATCCCATTGAAAGAACCTATTTTTCAAGGGAGACCTGGCCAAGTAAAGCAGCAGCAAGTGTCTCACAGTTACAGAAATTACTTAATTAAACACAGGCAGCAACAACACACATGCAAAAATAAATGAAAAAATAAAAAAATAAAAAAAAATAATTAAAATAAATAAATAAATAAATAAAAAATAAAAAAAATAAAGTCAGTAAAATTCAATAAAGTTCAATAAAGTTCAACAACATTCAATAAAATTCAAATAAAAATTTAAAAAATCTGTTAAAATGACAATCAATATAATTGAAACAGTTGCATGTTACGGACTTGGCCTCAAGGATTCTTAGTTTAGACTCCTGTAGGTGTAATGTGTATGTGACCCAGTACTTTTGGCCATATAGTGTATCTGCCAGTTGATAACATAGACATAAAATACTAGAATGAATTAATTACATCAAAACTGGAGCACAAACTTGGGCTCTTACAACAGTTAACTGAACGGCAAATGATAAATAAATGCATAAGGCCATGACCTTAAAGGGACTACAGCTACAAGCATGCTGTAGCCATGTTTATTCTTCTGCAAAGCTGTACATTTTAACAGTCTGCCTGTTATCTTTTGAAGCCAATCTCAAGTTGCTCTATCTAAAGTTTTGGGGACTTCTCCATTGGCTTTATTTTTCTAGACCCAGAAGTTGCTGCTTAGATCAGGATGATGATGATGACAGAAACTAGGATAACGAAAGTTGGACAATATCAATATAGGAATTACCAAAAACAGCCAGGAATGCACAATGATTTGATTTCCTTATTAAACCTATGCAAAACTATTGGTTTCACTTCACAATTAAGTGAAAAAATACACTTAATGTAACAATTGGAACAGTTGTCATTCCCTTTGATTGGAATGAACTTTGCAAATGTCTGTTATGCTGTAGACAGGGGTTGTCATGTCCTGCAGGTTTTAGATAACACCCTGGGTGAACAATGAACAAATGAGTAGTTTTGCCTCTGGAGAACTACAAGACATGTTGAGGAGGTCTGTAGCCATTTGAATGCTGTGTTGGATCAGGTCACATCCAAAACCTGCAGGACACCGGCCCTCGATGTGCTGTAGACTTACAGGATAAGATGACCAAGGTCAGAGTCAATGATTGGAATTTATCCTTTCTTCTCAGGTCTGAGTTGACCTTGCTGTGCTGTTTACTTCCTGAGAACTGTGCAACATTGTTTTTCCAGAAACAAGGGACCAGTGAAGTCAGCTAAACAAAATAATCATGGGCTTATAAATCAAAAAATTTGAGACAGGACAAACATGAATTGTGCCATTCAGAATGAGACATCCTTTATAAATTTACACCCTCTTGTCCTTTTTCCTCTCCCCACAGATGGATCACGATCCCAGGAACCCAGCCTACATTGCCACTCAAGGTCCCCTGCCCTCCACTGTGGCTGATTTCTGGCAGGTAAACACACACACACACACACAAATGCATGCACACACACTCATGAAACAAAAATCAATACAATCTCCTCTCTTAAACAAGAGTTAGCCGATTTTTATTAGTGCAGCGAGTCACACAGGAGACCAGCCATTTCTGTGGATGTCATTATTAATCTTTCCTTCACCATAACACTCACTGGCCTCGCCACCATTGTTTACACACACACACACACACACACACACTGGCCTTCAGTGGGACACATTGTTAATGCAGGGGGTAGCAAACACTTTTCCCACTGTCCCAAATGTTGGATTGGGTTTGAATCTGAGACCAGGAGATCAATAAGTTATTCTGGCCAGTCTTGGTGTTAGGTGTATGTTGAGTGAAGCAGCAGGGAGGTTGGAAGTAAAGGTCCCCTTGTCAAACAAGTTATATCCCCGCTGTATTCTCACTTGGGCAGACCAAGGAGGGGCACAAAGAAAAAGAAATCTCAGGCTTGCATAGAGTCACTACACTACAGAAGTTCCAACTAATCCAATTAATTAAAATATAAAAAGCAGTTCATTTGAAATGAGCTGTTTGATATTCTTTTTTGTTTAGATGTGAAAAATATCCAGAAAAACCAAGAACACAGAATCCAAATATTATTGTCTTGGTTAATTTGGAAATAAATATTATATTATTATTTTCTATTTTCTTAATAAACCTTAGTTTTGTTGCATACTGCGCTCTCGATTGCGTTCGCCAATCATTTTTTGGAAAAGGCTTTAAAAAGTTGTGATTAACACAAATAATTTTGTAGGTACACCGTCGCTTGTTAAACTGCCCATTACCACAGCGAACCTGTTTTGGTTCCCGTCATTCCACTGCTGTTAAAAAGCATGCGTGCTTAGCCAACCCACTCTTTATAAATAGAGACTGAATAAAATAAAAATGTCAAATTTGGCTTCAAGTGAGCAGTCAAGACGAGTGGGAAGTGCGGTAAGATGTGTGTGCACAATGGCACATTTATGATTACACAAAAGTGGAACTAAAATAACTTTAGTTTAACAGTCCAGCAAAGTAAGCAAGCAAACAAAATGCTTGAAACGAGGCAGGAGAGGTGAGAAGTTAGGTGTGTGACTTCCAGCTTGAGTTGAATGGAAATTCAGCTCGTTAGGCGGGTTTCCGTAGTGACAGTGGTGGCGATGTTGAGGTCTTGTCTGGGGGAATGAGAGCCCTATTACACCATTACTCGCCTCCTACCTTCCTTCTTCCTTTCCACTAATCCCCGTCCAGCTCTAAATACTTCTCTTTCAGGGAAGGAGAAGTGTTGGTTGGTATATTGGTCCTGGTCCTCTTTATTCACACTTTACACCAACATTTCTGCAGCGTCCTTCTGTTCCATTTCTGTAGTCCAAATCTTGTTTTTGTCTAGAAATATGTGCATTTTTGAGTGGTACAGAAGGCCGATATAAAAAGAAAGGACAGTCAACTTACCTCTATATCTGCGAGAGTGGTTTTAGGATGGATGCCCTTGACCTGAAAGAAGTGCACATAATGTAGTTCGCATAGGAGTCCCACTCCTTAAAAAAGCAATAGACTTTCTAAATAGATGTGAACGAGAAGCCACAAAACCAATATGGGTGTCTAAGTATCTCCATATCAGTCCGCAGGCCTTAGCCTGTAGCTAAAAAGATCATTTAAAGACTTTATCTAAAAGCCTCAGACGATTCCTGCTGCTCATCATGGATTCATCTCAGGTTCATTAAGTGGCCTCTCTGTGCTTTACAGGCTTCTGTACTCGGGCTTTATTCAGCCTTCATGTTGTGTTGAGGCCCAGTTGACTTAACTAGCATTACTGTGTCTTATCAGATTGCTTAATCAAGAGCCGGCCAAGGTTATTACACAGGAAAAAAGTTTTCCAACATCTTCAGAAAGTTTATGTACACGAAACTTTCTAAAAGAGCACAGCACACCCTTCACTTTTTTTTGTGGAAAAATATGGGTTTAAATAAATGTAGCTTTTTAACAAACCTTGAGTTTTAAAGGAGGGAGCTTTTCCTCCAGGCAGCAGCAGCAGCGGAGTTCACACCCTGTCAGCTGAAGCAAATTAACACAATTTCTCAAAAAGTGCACCGTCACATTTTTAGATCCGTGAGACTAATCACTGAAGCAGCGAGGACTGAGAGGAATAGTGTGGAGAGGCGCAGTAATTCAAAACCCACCGCAATTAACATCTGCTAAATCTTCGGCAAGGTGTGGCAGCGCTCATGACTGAGCGGCAGGTGCGGCCATCTTTATAATCTAACCCGATGATGTGGGAGCGGTATTGTTTTATGGCTTCCATTAACGGCTGACTGTTACCTCTGATCAGCGTTGAATGGATCTCCTGAGCAAGACCACCCTCCGGCTGTGAGAATATGACTGCCAGAAGGAAAAATACGACCACAGGCAGGTCTCAGATGTGGAACGACCCAGCTGGGGGAGGGAACAGCCTGAACTGCTACAGCAATTACTTGTCAGAAAGCTTTACTTCCTTGTAGTTGCTCACAAAAGTTGGAAACAGCAAGCATGTCTCAAACCAAGATTTTTCTTTTTTTCCTCGCTCCCCTGAAACAAACACCTCCCTTTCCAAAATGATAGCTAGAACAAAATTTGAACTAATGATGGACCGATATCCAAGAGAGTGGGTGAGTGAGGACACATGTCAGTGTTACTGTTGGCAGGTTCTGGGAGGTGTTGACAGCTTCACATGAGATCTTGTTCCAAATCAAGCTCTCCACTCCTTCAAGAATATGACTCCTACTCTTAAGAAATGGCTGAACGCTTTACTTTTGATTAAAAAGTTTTCAAAGAACATTAAGTAACGCAGGATATTTGGACTTTTGAGAGAGTTTATCTTAAGTGCTGCAAAAATGAATTAGGAACAATTAAAAACAAAAAACATGAGTTCATTCTTGTCTCTAAAAGCTAAGAGCTACAATCATTTACCTGCCTGTGTATTTTGTTTGCAGATGGTTTGGGAGAATGGCTGTGTGGTCATTGTTATGTTGACACCTCTTGTTGAGAGCGGGGTGAAGCAGTGCTACCATTACTGGCCAGATGAAGGATCCAACCTGTACCACATCTACGAGGTAAAAGATCTGTTATACTGTTCCTTATTTTCTGTCACATATATATTGAATACAAATGTTTGAAACTGAGTCTTGATTTTTGTTGTGAATGAGAGCAAATATCCTCTCACATGTTGTTCAAATCTGCTGTTTGTGAGGGGCAGCCAATCAGAAGAAAGTCTTAAAATGGACATTGAAAGGTGCTAAATTGGCCTGTTTCAGGACCGCATACACCAGTGTATGCTGAACATGATTATTTTGGATGCTACACAGCTAGGCGTTAGACTACAGCAGTTTTATTCCATTAGCATCTGACTCAGTATAGCATGTGTTACATCCATCTCCTACTCAGGGAACTCAGCCCCCCCCCCTAAATATTATGTGACCAGTGTGTATGTGTGTGTGAATGGGTGGATCGATATGAACTTTGACTGGGACCAAATAAAAATAAAAAAGATTATTTATCATAAAAGATTATCTTCTAATAAAATATGAACTTGATTGTGACCAAATAAAAATAAAAGATTAGTTATCATAAAAGATTATCTTCTTGTCAAAATAATTCCATTTGTTCCACTTTATCTCTTCTGGAATTAGTAAGCGCATAAGCCGATCAGAACATTTCTCGACAAATTTCGTGCATGGGGGAATACACGTCTGTTTCCTGCATCCTTCCAGGTGAACCTGGTGTCTGAACACATCTGGTGCGATGACTTCCTGGTTCGTAGCTTCTACTTGAAGAACATGCAGACCAACGAAACGCGGACCGTCACTCAGTTCCATTTCCTGACCTGGCTCAACCAGAACGTGCCGGAGACCAGCCGAACACTACTTGACTTCCGCAGGTAGGGAGCTTCTTCAGAAAGTTTCAGAGAGCTTAAAACAAAACAGCCCACTCTCGTTCCTGGGTCATCTAAGCTGCTGGGTTTGTTTCTAGTCCTCAGGCATCAGGCACACGTGTATAAAGTCATTTGGCCTTTTTTAGTTTTCAGTGCACAAACCTAACAGTAAAAGAAAAGCTGAAAACATCTTGGGGCAAAACACAAAGTCAAAGTGAGTCAAAAACATGGACCAATAACTCTTGCCATTCAGTTTTCTTTCGTACGAGGTGCCATGGTGTTTACAGCAAGACCATCTGTCTTGCTTCAAGGGTAAAGGTTTCCTCTTATGCATCATAAATGGCCATTCACCCTGTGCCAGGGTCCTTTTTGCTGCTATCTATTGACAAAATGGAGAAAAACTAAACAGCCACGAGACGAGGAACTGTGAAAAAGCTGCATTGTTATCCCTCACAGCAATACTACCTACCTTTGAGTTGACCATGGCCTGCACATTGTATGTTTTTTAAACCTATTTTTCTATAGTATAGTATAAAAGACTTCTTTGCATTTTGCTTAAAGAGTTACTTGAAACTGATTTTCATTTGAAATGCATAAAGTACTTAAGCCAGCTTTTAATGTTGATAGAGAAAGCATTGAGGTTTCAGAAGCCATCAAAGAAACTTTTTGGAAGTTCTCTTGAAAGGCGCCTTTGGAGCAAACCCACTTTGATAACAGCATTCATTTCCACAGCAGAGCTGAGAAACACCTTGCATGATATCATTCAGGAAAAATCACCACAGTCCGTTTCTTCCCTCGTCTTTTGCTCCAGTACAACAAAGGCAGCCTACGTTTTCATTTTGTAAGTGTACATAAGAAAAACCAAACTACAGAGCAATGGTAGCGGAACATTTGCTTTTGTGTGCATGCTGTCAGTCTTCTCCACATGTAAATATAACAAGAAACTACGGATGGGAGAAATATTACACAAATAAATGTTTTTGCAGTGCTTTGCTTTTCTTTTTTGTTTGTTCTGCTTGATATGTTGCAGTGCTTGACTTAACTGGAACTCTCACTGATCCTTTTCTTTCATCCTGTGATGAATAGGCTAACTTTCAGGAGCCACACAGCCTTTGACATTGGTTCAACAGCCTCTTCCATTGTCCTTTAGTTTTGGTGTATTTGTTAGTCCATGCAACTTATCTGAAGGTTCTCAGAATTCACGAGTAGGGCATCAGAAGAGCAAAAAAGTCAGAAATCCAACCTTCCAAGCAAATCCTCCAATGCACCTAAATCGCTTTAGCTTCCTTGAATTTTGTATATGCAGTTTTATTACAGTTCAGAAACTGGTCAGGCTGTGCCATATATTAAAATCCAGTAGGTCATATGCGTGATGGTTCTTCTCTGACATTTTATTTAAAACAAAGATAAAGTGAAGGAGTCTAATAGAAGCTCCTGAAGTTGTTTGTTTTCCACCCTCCTCCACCTTCCTGAGCCACAGAGGCTTTGAAAGGCTTTCGTGATTTCCTTACAGCATAATAGCTTCAAACCTCGCACTTCTCCAGGAGTTTTGACTTGTGATCCTGAGATGCAGGCAGAAAAATATCTATATATCCTCTAAACATCCTGGGCGCTTTCCACTCGATAACAGTGTAATTCAAAATGCATTGAGGATACTCTTCCAAAGTGATCCTTTATCTCCGGCGCCTTTATAACTGCTCTCCTCCTTTTCCCCTTCGACCTCTTTTAAACTGATATACTGTATTGCCTATTAGGTGTTAGCCGCCCCGGCCCCTTTTCTCTGATTCACTGTGGATTTTCTCAAGTGATAGACCCCAAGTCAGGTTTATATATAGGCCTGGTGTCTCCATTCTGCTGGCGCACATCAATTAGGTGGGATATCAAGAGTAAGAGTTTGTGGTCACTGCTATTATAAAAGGGTCTGGTGGGCGTCACCATACACCATCAGTTAGGAAATATTGCTTTTACTCACAGGGCAGCTGGGTCAGAACACAATGAAGAAGGCACAGAGGGAGATATTTTTCACTTTTATTACAGCAGATATGGTGCTTTCGTAATAGCAATCTGCCCTTTTCTTTATTTTTTGGTGTTGCCTTTTTTCACCTCGACGATTTGAGGATACCGGCTGAAGTACCTCTCCATCATTTGCGCTTGTGCAGGCATGTTGTTCACTAATCGCACCGGCCTGACTGACCCGAAGCCTTGCTTACAACTCCTCTCTGTCCTTCCCCCCCTGTTTTACCAGCTAACTTGCGGTTGCCAGTGTCATTTTTGTGATGTTGCAGCTAGTAATATAAGCCCAGTTGCATAGTCACAAAAGTGATCATTGGAGACTGTGACTCTACAACCAGGGGGCCTCATGGGCCCTCCCCCCAACCCACCCTTTTACTCCTCTTTTTCCCGGTCTTCTCCTCCTCCCCTTATTTTCTCCTTCTTCATCTCACTCCTCCTCCTCTGTTCTCGCTGTGCCCAGTGACCTGAGATGACCTCTTCCCTTTTTGCTTGCTCATGGTTTGCTTGACTGCCTCCGGTCTCCCCTCCTCTCTCGCCATGCTTCCTTTTCCTCTCTTGGTCGCTTTTGTCTCTCTTGCTCCCGCCCGGTATCTCTCTCCGCCCTCACTTAGCTTTAGTCTGTTTCTTTTTTCCGTGTTGCCTGGTGATTCCTAACTTAGGGTCTAATACTTTGTCCTTATATAAACAATGAATAAAACTTCTGTTGGGTTTTTTTGGGATTGTCCATTCATTCATCGTATGTGCTGGTATCAGATTCTTAAACTAGCAAAACATAACCTTGAATTTATTATACACCACTTTTAAACCACTTTATTATATACTACTACTGGAGTAAATGATGTAAAATAGCCGTCCATCAATTTTCTTCCACTTATCCTATGTGAGGTGCAAATTGGAGATTTACAGTATATTTTGTGGTAGAAGTGTGTGTTTTAACCGAAACTGTGGCCTTTTCCTATATGAGTAGTTTTGTTACCTAATTCTAACAAGTCAGTAAATAAAAATAAAAGTCTAAAATATCATACTAGCCAAACTCCAGTCTACCAGGTCTCAGACCATCAACAAAGGATAACATTTCTTTCCAACCTGCTAATGTGGACTTTGCTGGATCTTCTGCATGCAAAGGGGAACAAACTTTACAATCACTTCTATGAGACTGGGCTCCCTCCATCTAGATCCAGCTGATTACACAGTACAGGCTTTGAGCTTTATAAGTCACTTTCACCTTTGCTTGCTGGTTAGGCTTAGGCACTGAAACTGTATGGTTAGGTTAAGGAAAGGATGAGGGTCTGGATTAAAATGTGCCCCTTTAAACTGAACCCAGTGCATCACAGAACTTGTGCCAAAGACACTTTGTGTGTGAGATGCCAGCTTTTTCAACAACATGCCAGTATTTGACTGAAGTCACTGAAACATATGTATATAGGCTTAGTTGTATCAAATAGGCAGATCTGGGACCAGTTTCATAATGTGGAAATTTGCATGCGCTGTTTACAGGCAGATTGCAAATTGTGGCAGTGTGGCATTTCATGAGTTATTGTCTCTAAAAATACATTTTTAAGTGCTGCAGGGCTGCTGCGTGTCGATGCATGGGTTGTGTAGACATTACTGTGTTTGAAATAATGGGACACACCCAATTAAAAGCATGAGAAAAACATGACCTCATATTGCAAATGTGTTTGATTGGAGAAATGTTGACCTTGTTGTACAATTTTGTTGGTTTGTAGACAACAACAGGATATTTCACAATATCGATCCAAAAATGCTAATGCGTATAAAGAGCGGACATACTCTAAGTCTTTCATTTCTGTCCGTCAGGCTGCCGGTCTGTATCTTTCACCATCTCTCTCTGTCGTCATCCACTCCATCGATTTTTTTTCCGCTCTTTTCTGCGCCTCCCTTTCTGGCTTTTGATCCCCCTCTCCCTATCTGGCTCCCCATCAAGCTAGTATCTCTCTTACGGGGCATTTCCTTTGAATCTCACACCCTGCTATACACCCACGCCCCGACCTCCCACCCCGCCTACTGGAGATCCTCTGCTGGCTGTTTCCATGGTTACATCACTTTTGATTGTCTCTAGTGAGGTCTGACTTTTCAATTTTAGTGGGGCGGTGGATGAAAATGTGAGGGGAATTTTGGTGATCGGCCTTTGTTTTTTTCAAAACTCGAGTTTGTGTAATGTTGCTTGTTGTTTTGCCCTGCAGGAAACACCAGGTAAAACCCACCGCTTACATCATTTGTTTAGCTACAAAGTGACAATTATATAATTATACTTGCTTTTTTTGCCTTCTTTTGACCTCTTGCAATAATAAGATATATACATTTGTAACTCAAATGCAGTAATTTAGGATATGAACAATAAGCAAGACAAATAACTGATCATTAATTTTTACTTTTTACTTCCCACTACACCCTGTTTAAATAAGTGTTTTTAAAGACGGTTATAAATTTTAATAATTAAACATAAATGACCACAAAAACTTCAAGTTCAGGGAAGGAAAAGCATCAAAACTGCACGTTTGAAGCTTCTTTCTCTGACTGGTGATGCATAATGGATTATAAAAAGGCCACACACATACACACAGCGTACCTTCACATAATATGTTTCAGATGAATATTGTTATTTTGAGTTTCACCATAAAATAGAATTAGAGATGATCTCCAGCTGGGATCAAACTCAGCCTTTCTGCTGCGTTCTCAGATGGAAGCTGTGAGTTTGTGCAGATCTGCTCACTGCTGTGTTTTTTGATGAACAAGGTGCAAAGTTGTTGTGTTTTAACCCCAGTCTTTAAAAAAAAAAAAAGAGAGAAGAATGTGGTGTTCCTCATACTGTTGACGTTTTTCATGCATGGGTGACAGCAGCCACAGATTCTCTTCTGTTGTGGAATATTATGATGATTTTCTTTCAGATTATAAATGTCTGTGCGATTTCTCGTGATTGTGTTCAACTATACTGATTTTGAAATGTACGTGAGCATCAGTAAAAAAAAATATGTACTATTTCATACTGCGAATGAAGCATGGCTCTCTGATCTTTTGAAATTTGGTTTAAATTAAACTGTGCACCACATAAGGAACCTCCTCTAACTGCAGCTTAGTGCGAGAAGTAAACAGTAAAGCAGGTTTTGTAACAGCATGTAGATTGTGGTTTTATTACATGAGACTACAAATTATAATAATACAAACCCAGTTCAGAAAAAGTAGGGACATTGTGTAAAATGCAAATAAAAACAGAATGCAATGATTGATTGACATATTTTATTTACAACAGAACATAGAAAACAGATCAAATGCTTAGGTTGTATAAATGTGACATACAAAAATGTCATTCAGAATTTGATGGCAAAAAGATGTGTTAAAAAAGTTGGGACAGCATCCCCGTTTACTTTAATATCAGTCTGTGGACGTCTGGGGCAGGCAGGATAGTTCACCATCTGAATTCTACTTCAAAGCCGTGCTGTTGTAATGATGCAGCATGCAGTTTAACATTGTCTTGCTGAAATATGCAAGGCTGTCCCTGAACAAGACGATGGGTGTTGCTCTAAAACCTGCATATACCTTTGAGCACTGATGGTGCCATTCCAGATGTGCCAGATGCCATTTCCATAGGTACTAATGCGCTCCCGTACAACCAGAGATGCAGACTTTTGAACTGAACCTTTGAAGCTAATAACAAGCCAGATGGTCCCCTCTTCTCTTTAGTCTGGAGGGCATGGCGTCATTGCTTTCCACAGAATTTCAAATTTCAATTCATCTGACCACAGAACAGTTTTCCATTTTGCCTCAGTCCATTTTAAATGGGCTTTACCATTTCTGGATCATGTTCACAGATGGCTTCTTCTTTGCACAGTAGAGTTTTATCCTGCATTTATGGACAGCACAGTGAACTGTCTTCAAAGGCAATCATTTCTGGAAGTGTTCCTGAGACCATGCAGCGATTTGCATGACAGAGTGATGACTGTTTTTAGTGCAGTGCCACCTGAAGGCCGGAAGATCATCAGCATCCAGTATTGATTTTCGGGCTTGCCTTTGAGCACTGACATTTCACCAGATTCTGTTATTCTTTTTCTGATATTGTGCACTGCAGGAAATGAGATATTGAAAGTGCAGGAACATTATTCTTAAATTCTCCCACAATTTGTACATGTAGTGTTTTCTGCAGATTTGCGAACCTCTGCTCATCTTCACTTCTGAGAAACTCTCTCTAAGATGTCTTTTTTATGTTACTGACCTGCTGCCAGTTAACCTAATTAGTTGCAAAATGTTCCTCCAGCTGTTACTTTTAAGTACCACTCACTTGTCCAGCATTTAATTGCCCCATCCCAACTCTTTTGAGATGTGACGCTGCTGCCAAATGTAAAATTATCTGCAAATATTTGTGTCATGTTTATTTACATTTTAAACAACATCGCACCTTTTTTGGAATTAGGGCTCTGTTATTAAATTGTCCGCTATACCATGGTAGGTGGTATGGGACAAATTGGTGAATTTTATGGCAGTGATAGTCATATTGAGTACCAGTTTTGACATGTAAAAACGTGTAAAACATGCTAAAATTAGAAGTAGTTTTGTGCAGGATGTTTTTTCTTATTTTTTGAAGCCCTGATGCACCCGTGCTGACTGTATGTGATGCTGTATCTGTGATATTAATCCTCCAGAATAAGGTGTTATTGTTCTAAAGTAAGGTTAACACTTTCATTTTTTAAGTTTTTTCCTTGCAGGTTTTACTTCATCTATGCATGCAATAACCAAGAGGAAAAGTGTACTTACCTTCATCTTTATTACTATTAGTAAATATGCATTCTATCAGAGAGATAAAACTGAACTGAACCTCAGCTGTGCAATTGCAGCAATGCAACAACACCATTGGCTCCCTTATTTCCCAGTTCAGCTGTTATAAAGCAGATAATTGGCTCCTTAAAGTATTTTTTTCTGTTGATTTCTATGACGGATTTCTTAAGCCGTATCTCTCCCTTTTATCATCTCTGTGTTAACACTAACTTTTTCTTTCTGTCTTGTTTTGTTTACAGGAAAGTTAACAAGTGCTACCGGGGGCGCTCATGTCCTATCATAGTCCACTGCAGGCAAGTATGCTAATAACTAAAGCAGAATGCTTTTTATGGTGGCTTATTCATAGCTTCTATTCAGTGATATCAAATGCATTCTGTTTTCACAGAGACGTGCTGCATTATGCTGGCAAACTCGCAAACAAGCACAGATCTTTTAAAGTTACTGGTTAAATTGTTTTAAAGTTTCTTTTTTCAGAGGATTTAAAACTCAAATTGCCCAGGTCCTTTGTGGTTTCTGACCTCCAGTCCACATCACCATTTAATTTCCCACCAACTGCCATGTCACTTGTCAGCATGTGTGGGACGACAAACATTTTAAATGAGAGATTAGCCAAAAAGTTGTGATTTAATTTGACAAACTGTCCGCGGAGGAGGGTAACTTTTAATTGGAGGCAGTTCAAAGCTTGCAGCTTGCCGGTCAGAGCCAGTGGATGAGAGGGAGAGAGGGTAAATAGAAGTAGGCAGGGTTGCAGCTGTTGTGTTTGCATATGTGTGTGTGTTTTTGCATAATCACATCTGCATACCCCTACCACCTGAGGAAATAACTCAGACCAGTGAGACATAATTAAATCGGTATTTAGCAGAAAAATCTGCCACAGTTTTTTTGTGCAAGCATCCTCAGATGATTGGATTAAAAAGAAAAAAAACTTCAATAACAGATAGCCCTTATGTCTGTCTGCTCACTACTCCACCAAATGATCTATTATTTAATATGGTGCAATGGCTCCACTATGATGAAACTGTACATTTCTCGCTCTAACTGCTAGTCTACACCAGAGTATTAAACCTGCCTTTATGGAGCACCAGCTACAGCAGCTGGAACATCCTGAATTTTCTCGGCTACTTTTATGACACTTACTTATTCTGATGATCAACCAAATCCTTCAATTTGACGTGTGTTTATTGCTTTAGAGGTTTCAAATTTTAAACAGGATTTTTTGGTATGCGACATGCCGGGCCATTGAAATCAACGTAGTTCTATATATATATATATATATATATATATATATATATATATATATATATATATATATATATATATATATATAGCAGCATTTTGCAATAACTGTCATCTCGAGACACTTTACTGTCAAGTTGAAGTCCAGACAACATTAGAGAGAATAGCCAGACAATTAAATCTTCCCCTTGGAGAAAGCACATGGTGACCGTGAGGAGAAAGAACCTCCTTTTAACAGGAAGAGCACAGAGAAAGACAATAAACAACATATAGGACTAAACACACAGGAGAGAGCAGACAAAAGTTATTTCCATGTAGCAGTGGCATACAGGGAGTGCAGAATTATTAGGCAAATGAGTATTTTGTCCACATCATCCTCTTCATGCATGTTGTCTTACTCCAAGCTGTATAGGCTCGAAAGCCTACTACCAATTAAGCATATTAGGTGATGTGCATCTCTGTAATGAGAAGGGTGTGGTCTAATGACATCAACACCCTATATCAGGTGTGCATAATTATTAGGCAACTTCCTTTCCTTTGGCAAAATGGGTCAAAAGAAGGACTTGACAGGCTCAGAAAAGTCAAAAATAGTGAGATATCTTGCAGAGGGATGCAGCAGTCTTAAAATTGCAAAGCTTCTGAAGCGTGATCATCGAACAATCAAGCGTTTCATTCAAAATAGTCAACAGGGTCGCAGAAGCGTGTGGAAAAACAAGGCGCAAAATAACTGCCCATGAACTGAGAAAAGTCAAGTGTGCAGCTGCCAAGATGCCACTTGCCACCAGTTTGGCCATATTTCAGAGCTGCAACATCACTGGAGTGCCCAAAAGCACAAGGTGTGCAATACTCAGAGACATGGCCAAGGTAAGAAAGGCTGAAAGACGACCACCACTGAACAAGACACACAAGCTGAAACGTCAAGACTGGGCCAAGAAATATCTCAAGACTGATTTTTCTAAGGTTTTATGGACTGATGAAATGAGAGTGAGTCTTGATGGGCCAGATGGATGGGCCCGTGCCTGGATTGGTAAAGGGCAGAGAGCTCCAGTCCGACTCAGGACGCCAGCAAGGTGGAGGTGGAGTACTGGTTTGGGCTGGTATCATCAAAGATGAGCTTGTGGGGCCTTTTCGGGTTGAGGATGGAGTCAAGCTCAACTCCCAGTCCTACTGCCAGTTTCTGGAAGACACCTTCTTCAAGCAGTGGTACAGGAAGAAGTCTGCATCCTTCAAGAAAAACATGATTTTCATGCAGGACAATGCTCCATCACACGCTGCGCCCAAGTACTCCACAGTGTGGCTGGCTAGAAAGGGTATAAAAGAAGAAAACTAATGACATGGCCTCCTTGTTCACCTGATCTGAACCCCATTGAGAACCTGTGGTCCATCATCAAATGTGAGATTTACAAGGAGGAAAACAGTACACCTCTCTGAACAGTGTCTGGGAGGCTGTGGTTGCTGCTGCACGCAATGTTGATGGTGAACAGATCAAAACACTGACAGAATCCATGGATGGCAGGCTTTTGAGTGTCCTTGCAAAGAAAGGTGGCTATATTGGTCGCTGATTTGTTTTTGTTTTGTTTTTGAATGTCAGAAATGTATATTTGTGAATGTGGAGATGTTATATTGGTTTCACTGGTAAAAATAAATAATTGAAATGGGTATATATTTGTTTTTGTTAAGTTGCCTAATAATTATGCACAGTAATAGTCACCTGCACACACAGATATCCCCTAAAATAGCTAAAACTAAAACTACTTCCAAAAACATTCAGCTTTGATATTAATGAGTTTTTTGGGTTCATTGAGAACATGGTTGTTGTTCAATAACAAAATTATTCCTCAAAAATACAACTTGCCTAATAATTCTGCACTCCCTGTATAACTGAGAAGTCAAAAGACAGGCATGGATAAGAAATGCTCAATCCTTCATGGGAAGTCTGCCAACAGCCTGAGGGCTCACGGTCACCTAATCGAGCCCTAACTTTAAGCTTTATCAAAAAGGAAGGTTTGAAGCCTAATCTTTGCAGTAAAGAGGATGTTTCTGTCTCCCAAAAGCAAACAAGAGAGAGGAGCCTGATAGCTGAAGGCTCTGCTTCCTATTCTACTTTTGCAAGTGAGCCTGTAATCTGAGAGCAAAGTGCTCTATTGAGATGAAATGATACTATGAGGTTCTTAAGAAATGATAGGGCCTAATTCAAGACGAGGAAAAATGATTTTAAATTCAATGCTGAATTTACCAAGGAGGCACTAAAGAGAAACTAACATGGTTGAAATATGAGGTCTCTTTCTACTTCCTGCAGTACTGTCACAGTGGTATTTTAGAACAATTGCAAGCTTTTCAGGTAGCTTTCAGTGCAACAGAATAATAAGGAATTACACTGGCCAGTCCTAGTCCTTTAAGGCCACGTGTTTCATATTTGATCCACGAGTTTTTGAGCCAATGATGTAAAAGTCAATGTGAAATAAACTGCACAATTCATTTTTAAGGAAGAAATTGCAACAAAAAATGCCTGATGCAGCAGATATGATAAAAATTAAAACTCCTATATGCCAATTAATCAGAAGGAACAATAAACGCTAAATTTTCTGACAATTATTTTATGGTTTAGGCTTTAAAGGCTTAGTAATAACAAACATATAAAAGCTAGCATGACAAATTATTGTATAATGGAAATAAAACCTTTGACAATTTGATTCATTCTCCTCCCAAAACACCCAGCAATACCACTGTGGTGCCATTTTACTGTACATGTATGTCATTACAGTAAACTAATAAAACTAAAAAGAAACTTTATGCCATGTATTATGACAGTAAAAATAAGAAATTTAAATTGCACATTACTTTTTAATGTGCTTTAAGGTTGCAGTGCTTTCATGTTAGCCAGGTAGTTTGGTATCACTTAAATCAGTAGGCAGGAGAATGTGAAGCACAGTTTTCTCTTGGAGGTGTTTATTCATTTTTGGTCGGTATGATCTCAAAGTTTGCATAAATAAAGCCATTGCACACATAATTATTGTGATCACTTGTTGCAGCACAAGTGAGCCTAAGTGTAACGATGTGACTATGCTAACAAAGGGAGTAAATATCTTAAACATAGTAGGTAAGGTAACAAGTCAGATCTTCCCTGTGATTTGAGTGAAAAAAACCCTCGACATTAAAAGTGAAACGTGTGGGTGAAGTGTTTGATCCATCCAGTCTGCAACGACGCTGCTCGACATCTCTGACCTCAGCATCCAGACAAACTGTCTTCATCAGAGCTGACTGGCAGGAGAAATTTACTTATGTGATAAAAACAGGTTTCACACCAGCACAGCAGGAAAAAATCTGCAATGTTTTTTTTAATATGGATTCTTGCTGCTTATTGATTTCCCCTCCCTGCTGAAATGATAAAGTTCACAGTGACACCAGGAGTCTAATCAATCATTACATTAAAAAGTTCTCAACATATAAAGAGCAGGAGACTTTAAATGTGGCTGTAGCCACACAGGAGAGGTAAAACGAAGAAGACTCTCTACAAAAATATTGAAGCACTTATTAATTTACATTTCTTGGAGCCTGTATGACTTTATTTACATCTTATATCATAGAAGTCTATTTCTTCTATGCAGTGCACAAGTTTTGGTTTCAGACCTTTTGCCAAACCGACTGATTATTGGAAATTGCACAGATCATAGAAGTCTATTTCTTCTGATCAGTGCACAAGTTTTGGTTTCAGACCTTTTGCCAAACCGACTGATTATTGGAAATTGCACAGATCAACAGTTTTACTTAAGAAGGCTCCTCACTAAGTGAAGTGACCCATAGGTATCTGTGTGGCAGCCATAATAAGAGTGGGTTGAATTCCCTAAATACAGAGGAAAGGTGCTTCAATGTCTCCTTTGTTACCTCCTTTAGCATATGATGTGCTGAATCAACTTTAATGAAAGGAAAGGAAATATTGCGTTTTTGAACTTCCAGTTTTTGAAACTGACAAGCAAATGATAAACATTTCTCTGCTAATTTAAAATCTGCATGTTATGGGTTTGTTTCCCAGTGTGAAGCACTCTGTGTATTTATAAAAGTGCCTTTATAAAAAGAGATCATGATAAAATGATCAAAGTGAAGTTTGCATTGATTATGTACTCATTTTGAGTTTCTCTCGAGGTACCACAAGTTAAAAATGTTCTTCAGAGATGCTGAAAGTTTTAATAAAAGCAAGCGTTAAAGCGGATCATCTATTCAGCAGGAGGAGAAAATCTGGGTGGAAAGCTGGGGAATCCACATTTCTTACAGTTGGAACGCTTTTTATGCTGGATATTTTCTGGGTGGTAAGGTTTGAGTGGCAGTGAAGTTTTCCAGTGATTAATGCACTTCGAATGCATTTAGATGCTTATGAAGATAAGATTCGGTCAATTTCTAACCTCGATTTGGACCGGTCCAAGTACATTCCTAAACTCAAGCGGCCAATCATATCTAAGGCTGCGATAATAAAGAGACTGATAAACTTTGATGTTCATTCTGTAGAGACTTTCACTTAGAGCCTCCAAATGATTTTGTCAAAGCCAACTGTGCACAGCCATTTATCACTGTAATGCACACAGAGGGCAGAGTGAAGCAGTCAGAGTGAGGAGTGAGCACACTGAAGAGCGCAGATGCAGAAATTCAATAATCACACAGCAGCGTTCTCTTTCTTCCATCCACTGTGTCTTTTTCTATCTCATCTTTCTCTTTCCCTTCCTCCTTGCCTCTTTCCGTGTCTATCACTTTAAACAGAGTCAGAGAAGGCAGCAGACATCTTGACATGTTTTCTCACAGCCCTCAGGCGTGTGCTGACACGCACACACACATCACATATCTTTGATCACTTTGTAATGATCCTGGCAAGGTGCAGTGATACGATAGAGCTATAATCACACCGTAATAACCTGTATAACACACACATGAACACGCGCAAATCTAGTGTGTAAGATCAGAGTATCTCTGTAGAATAGGCACATACACACTCGCAGGCTGCAGTGGCACTTCTCAATTACTGCAGAAAATAACAAAGGTCCCAGTGAAAATGAAATATTCAGAAAGTATGGACCCATGCCAGCATGCACACACACACACACTTACACGCGCACACACCAGCGCATGAAATAGACTGGTAGGGGTGCAGACATCAATTTTCAACACTTGAAATAAATCTTGGATAGAAAATATTCCCTCCACATACAAAGCAGAGCGTAATTCAGTTTCTGCACACTGTGTTCAGTTTGTTTATTTCAGAATAGACAAACATACATTTGCTCCTATGTCTCTAAAAACAGGTTGACATTTTTGATGTTTTAAAAAGAACCTCTCAGTCTCTCGTTTCCATAATTGTACATGTTTGAAGTTGCTTATCCCCCTGAAATGGCATTAGAAGACTCGTAAACCTCGACGTATTAAATCTTTCTGATTGATGCTCGCTTGCTTAACACTGGAGTTGGGTCGCGTCTGTCTTTACTCCAGAGGAAAAACAAAGAAAGACAATAACATGAACATGGCAGAGGATACAAAATAAATATAGCAACTGTAAACCTGAAGGTGTTACTCAGCTTTGCAAGCTTGCCAGCAGTCCTGCCAAGTGATCTTAAAGGGGCTATAAACATTTCAGTGTAATATTTTTTCCTGGGTTATATGATGTTATTTAAAATTGTATGAGACACTGAAAGAACATTTAGTCCTCCTCGTCTGAACTTGAAGAAGTCGACACGGTGGAAGAGCTGATCGTGATAATGCGCTGTGTAATTATCTCTAATCAGCACTCTCTCACACTCAGCCGCTCACATTTTTACCTAATTCAGTACATAACTGATATAATGCAGTATTGCTTTTTGGGCATTAACAGGAACATTTAGTGTACCTGTAAAAGATTTTTATTCATTTTATTCACTCGTATTAATGTTACACTTTGTGCATTTTCCACATCCATATACGTATGACATCATATAGCAACAGAGTAATAATGTAAATGAACATTATGGAAATTAATGTAGAAGTATAATTAAAAACATCAAGTGACAGGAATTAGAAAATTGCTTAATTGGCGATAAGCGACGATATGACGTTATCAGACAAATTTAATTAATGCTTCTCCGTCTGTCTCTCATCCTCTTGCATTCTCCCTTTTTCCTCTCTCTCATCCACCTGAGCAGCGATGGTGCTGGAAGAACTGGGACCTACATCCTGATCGACATGGTCCTCAACAAGATGGCTAAAGGTAGGTGTTGCCTGTCCCGCCTCGCCCTTCCTTTTCGCCAGTGTGGAGAAGGTGCGCAGTTTGCCGGCCCTGTACTCTGACTGGAGAAATAAAAAGCACGGCTGTCAAATTATTCCCGCTATCATCAAAGTTATTGCTTTTTGCAAAGTTGGATGATTGCATTGAAAATAATGACATTTAATTAGATCATTACAGTGATGAGTAGCTACGAACAATGACATTTTCCATTAGCACACTCGATCACTGTTACTTTCTGCCTCTGAGCCAGAGAAAACAAGCTGATTTTTAAAATATATTATTAGTTATTTTTTATTAGCTTTTGCTTAATTACTGCAAATGAATATCTGTTTCATTATCTCAGTGGATGCTCCGCTGCTCTGGCACCACGCTGCAGCTTGTTTTTCTCCTGTCTCACCAACAAAACACAGCTAAACTCGGTAAAATCCAGACAGAGAGCAAGTGTGATTTTCATGACATGATGACAGAAACGAGCTAAAAAGAAGTGGAGACGTAAAATTAGTGTGCAAGCTGTTGGTAATTAACCTGAACTGACCATGAATTGTTTATTTGAAGTGCCATCAGGACTCACAGCCGTGCATTTTAAGCACATTATAAGTGCTTGATAATTACTATAATTACAGTATGATATAATAACACAGTGAGTAATTATGTAAGAGACTGAATATTTTAGGGGCAGTGACGGTTCTTGATATCATGTTAAGTGAAGTCTCCTTTACTGAAGTTCACGTTGATTGTATTTTATTTACAAAATATTTTGATTTATTTTCAACAAACCAACTTCCTTTTACTTCCTCCATTCGTGTGGTTCGATTTGTTTATAAGCCTGAGCCTGTAATTACACATCTGACTAGTCTCTTCATGTCTTTCAAATTAAAAGTCTCTAATTGAGTGTGGGCTTCATGTTAGAACAACTTTGAAAAGGTAGATAATGTTAATAAGGCAGATGTTTAGTGTGTGTCAGTAAAGTCTTTCTAAAAATTGATTCCTCATGTTTGGTTACACGATGTAAAGACAGAAGGTGATCAATCCACTGTTTCCACTGATTGGACATTTGTGTGTATGTGTGCGTATCTTTCTTTGTGTGTGATTGTCCTGTGGTGGTGCTGCTGTAGCAGAACGAGCTCCTGGGTCTTTAATTCCAGATCAAAGGGTCAGTTTGGGCTTCGGTGGCCGTTTCCCAGGCTGTCACACTGTGATGGGGGCCCCTCCCAAGCTCCAAGGGGCCAGGGAGGAATGGGTGGGGGTTGGTGGATGTGAGGGGGAGAGTCCTCCGTGTCCTTTTATCTCCTTCCCAAATCCTTCCCATTCCAAACTTGTCTATAAAAACCTAATGGGCCATTGAAGCAACATGAAATTAATTCATCTCATAACAAGTAACTTTTGCCTTGGATATTTTTAAACAAAATTTTTTTTTTGATGGACAGCAAGGAGAGTACGTAGATATCAGCAGAGAAAACTAATGAAAACTGTTTTGTTTTCTTTGCCAAGTAAAGGATGAGATTTCAAATGATGTGAAGTGTAGCCGAGGCAACTGTGGGAGCAAATTAGAGCAATGAGCATTTTCCTGCTTGACATCGAATTAACACATTAGCTGTGGGTCAAAAGTTTCCATTAACACTAAACTGAAAATATATATGAGGATGTGAAACATGCAAAAAGTTGTCCTTTGCTGCCATTAGATTTTACAACTTAAATACAACTTAATTTCATTTTTATTCTATTATTATTAGTCTTCATATAATGGATTACCATAGCTATGAAACCTTCTCCCATCACTTTGTGGACTGATCTCAACTTTAGCTTTGTGACCTTTGACCTTTCCAAGCTAACTAGCTTGGAATGCAAGGTGCATCCATGCGCTGTGCTGCTAAAAAACATACTTGAAAACATACTTAAAATGCAGCTGCACAAACACATTTGACACTTGAACCAGCTCAGGTGAAGCCTAACAGACAGGTGACTCAAAGTGACTCAAAGCTTTTAATAATGTATATCCTTAACCCCTGATAAATTGTAAAAGCATGAGTTATTAAAAACACATTCTTCATTAATTTGTTATAAAAAGCAAATTAGCAATTGAGATTTAAATTGTTTTTTGTTACAGTGCATCTTAAAAATAATTGAAAACCAAATTAAAAAATAAAAAATGAATAATGAGCACAAACAGGAGTAGAACCATAGTCTCCTACATGAAAGTATCATCTCATCCGTTCATCACTCAGCTGTTTCAAGCTGGTAAAGCTTCACATTTATTAAGGCTCTTCATGTTTGTTTGCTCCACTGTGAATAAGCCTGATAAAGGCCCATTCTAAAACGAGGCCTAACCCTCCCCGTCCTCACTGAGATATTAATAAACAAAATATTTTTTTATCTTTTTCAAAAGAAAATCATCTTTTCTTTGTGTGATGTAATTGGACCCTGGTCAGGAAATGCTAGAGAGGTTTTATTGTGAGGATCAAAGTGGATTTCACCATTGATAAAACGGTGTGAAATCTGTGTTAGGTAGAGTGTTTATGTTGGCAGAAAAATAAGATTTTGACAGCACTTTATGTTTTTACTTTCTTTTACTGCTTCTGAAGATGTTTCATAAACTGGGGGAGTTGTGAAATCTGCTGAACCAATACAGGAGCGTGTAATCCCTCGAGGTAAAACATGAAAATCAGCAGAAGCAAAGTTAGAAGACTCACTTGGTCTGAGCTGTGCCAACCGCCCAGTCTGTCACTATTATCTTTAAATTTGCTCATTTAAAAAGATGCATTTCTTTGCTCCTTACTTTATCTTTTTGGGACAAATTTGAGGTATGTTCACTTGAGTACTTACATTTTTTTATTCCAGTATACATACTGTAGTACTGCTTTACCATATCCTAGGTGTTTATATCCCATATACAAACCACATGATCGTCTTCTAACATGTTAGATTTTCATAAACTACAGTGCACCATAGTGCATAAAATGAAGTTTTTAATGTGCAGAGTACTTAAAGTTATTCATCTGGAAAAGACTAACATGAAACGGGTGCCTAAAAAGGCCAAACAGAGTATTAACTCATGAGTTTAGTGCTTTGGTCTTCCAGCCAATGGTTGTAACCTCTTTGGTTTACTCTCTGTATTCATCACCCAGATTAGTGCATAACACAAAGGCAAAGTTTCAGTTGTAGCAAGCAGATACTTTCCTCCAAATTTGGTTGAGACCAAGACGGAGCTAATGCTCATACATTAGTTTTGCTATGAAGTTATAATTAAATCAATTACTGCAGCTTTAATTAGGAGTTTTGCTTTGGCTTTTGCTTGTATGCTATTTCTTTATGATGTACTTATCCCCTACTTATCCTCATTTTACAGCTCAGCATTGTACGTGTGTCTACAATTAGTTAAACTGGAAACGTGCTCATTACCAAAATTAACTAACTAAATTATACAAAATCAGAGGCAACTAATACTAATGTATAAAATTAAAGGTGCTGCCATTGCTTTGTAACAGTGAAAAGTAACAATCATCTACAAAAACATGTCATCTCAAATAAAGTTTTAAAAGATTTGACCTGGCTGATGTCTGTAGATTATAAGATTTGTCTTCTTCAGTTTAAGCCACTGTATGTTTGCAAGTGCTTAAGGATTAAATAGATGATTGTAAAGTCTAGGCTTAAAGTGCTCTGTTGAACAGACGATAATATAGGTTTGTATATAAAACGAAATACCTGAAAAACCTAGTTTCCCTCTCGTACATCACTTTCTCAGCTCTACTTTCCTCCTTTTTTGTCCTGAGAACCTTAAAGCCTTTGGGTTTGCAGGTTTTCTCCATCCTGATCAAAGGCATTTCTCACTGCCTCCTCCTCCTCTTCTTCCATCCTCTCAGAGACAGAATAACCCGTTTCCTTCACACTCCCCCCTCCCCCTCTTTTCTAATAGATTCCAACAGTTTTTTCCCAAGGAATTGCAAATTTCCTCAAGAATTATAGCGATGTAGCAGGGTTGAGGTGGTTCTCACGTTTTTTTTTTCCCTTCAACTTTTCCAAAAAGCGCCCTCACTTCTCTCCTGTTTCTAACCACCACCCGTCACCTTTCTCTTCATCTTAAGAATCTATCAAAACACAGTGAATACCAGAGAGCTTTTCAGCATTGCACCAGTTCTTTCTGCATTTTTTTCTTCAGGTCCAGCTGGTCAACCCAGCCCTCGGCTTTGGGTTTTTCGTGGCCTCCTCAAGGGCTGCGTGTCTTTCTTTCTTTTTCTTTTTTCCAGGCTTTCTCTCCTCCTTCTCCTCATCTATAGCACACCCCCCTCTACCCTCCTAAGTCCTACTCCTCGACCTCCACCCCAAAGCAGTCTTACAGAAGAGGGAATCTCAAAATGAGGCAGAGGTTTTTATACTAGTCCCGCTTTTTTCATGCTTCCACCATCTCCTTCAAGGGAAAGCCCGAATTAGGCATTTTTTCTTAATACCGTCCATTTTGAGTTTTATCAGAATCTGCACAATAGCCCTTGGTTTGTTAAGTCCTTCCTCTCAAAAAAGAAAAACTAAAGCAGTGAGTAGTCTGCTGCAGCTTTTCTGGCTAGAAGGGAGTCTATTGTGTTGTGAAAAGGGGGGAAAAAAAGCTCACAAAACCTGTGAAACAGAAAGAGAAAATGGTGTGAATGAGCGGTTCTCCCACCATTCATTTTCCTCTTCATGCAGGCAAGAAAAAGGAGTGTTATTATGTGTCACAACAAGAAAAAAGTAATTCTTGCGCTTTTTGTTTCCTCAGAATTTGGATAGAGGAGGAGAAGGTGGGGGAGAGAAACGGAAGGACAGAAAACAAATTAAATGTTTTTTCTGTCTTTTGTTCTTTCTGAATTTAATTGTTGCTCCCACCTCTCTCTCTCTCGTCCCTTTTCTCTCCCAGAACAATTTCTCTATTTCTGCGACATGTCTTCCTCCCCCCTTAACATCTATTTTTCCCTCTGACTTTTATGAATCATCTCTTGTGTTTTATGTCTCTTTGCTTCTTTTCTCAAATAATGCGTGGGTACCTGCAATTTTTGGTTATGCTCCGTTGACATTACAGGGCGGGCGTAAGACCGTTATAAGTACAATGAGTGTTTTAAAAGTAGCTTACACTTTATTTGTATGCCAGCAGATAATGGTGTTAGACAGAAATGGTATTTAGAAAGCTACATTAACATATAATAGAGATTTTCTGGAAAAAAACTATGTTTTAATATCCTTTTGGGGCTTTTTTTTTGATAAGTGCATTAAGAGCGATTCCATAAATGTCTTTTGTCATTTGTTAATTCATCAGCAAAAATAATTACAATGCTAGCGTTTTTACAAAGTATTATCTGGGCTTCTGAATGGATTCTTCTTACCTTTGTTTTGTTACACAAGCTGAAACTATTAGTAGTAGTAGTCAAGTATTTGATATACTGAGGAAGATTATTGTATTTAAAGGTAAACGTAACCTTAGTGATGTGTTTTGGACAGACAGAAAAAATAAAAATCATAAATAACAGCAAAAATATTTCATAGGGGCGATAAAAAAGACATTCTAGAAACTTCATTTAATGCAGTTTGTGGACAATAAGTACACCTGCAGCAGCTGCTCGGCCATGGAAACTCATCCCATTGAAGATCTGGGCACACAATTTTTGTGCTGATGTTGATGTCAGAGAAGGTTTCAAACTCTGCAAAGCACTGGCACTTTTTTATGCATTAACTTGATGTTGTCTGTCACTTTAATAGTAGCAGTAACTGTAGTAAAACGTAGTTGTTTGTGCAATATCTAGGAGGGAGAAAGTGCACAAACTGACGTGTTGCACCGGTAGATTGCTGTTACCCTTTAATTGCTCTTTAAAATGACCAGTTCTTTCACAAACATTTGTATGGCTTGATTTTGTTCACCTGTGGCAGTGCGACTGAAAACACCTGAACTAAAGGATTAAAAGTTGTGACCCCATAGTTTTGTCCATTTCCACACTGAGAAACAGAAGCAAACCATTTTTTAAATAAAGTATTGTTAATTGTAATATTGTATTATTTATTGATCCAATCAATTCCAAATAGCTGGTCTAAATAGTGCATAACTACAAACACTATTAAGACAAATTTAAAAAGAAAACATTCAAATTGTGGTTTTTATTGTTACTTTTCAAAGACGTGAAAGACTTTTGTCTATAAAGGCTAGAATTGGCTTATCAAGGCTTAAGTCCTGAAACTGGAGAAATCCAGTTTTTCAATTACGGTCACATAAGATTATACAACTCAGATATATATATGCCTCTTTGTATTTGACTCGAAAAGGATTATAATCTGTTTGTAATGTATCACAGAGTAATCTGACCAGCATTTGGCCTGAGGTCATTCAGCTGACTGCAGCCAGCCACACTTTTGTCAGCTGTGGGACATTATCCCAGTCTGGCATGCAGACAGACTGACGGGCAATACACACACAGACAAACACACGTCAGCTTTTGGCAGTGGCTGATAGAGCTCTGGTGGGCAACCTTCGTGAAAGGCTAAGAACAACCAAAGACTAACAAGGAGCTTTCAGATTGACTCGGGTTTCTTTAGAAAATGTAGCAAACATGTGTTCCTGTGATTTCCCTCACAAAGTCCTCTGCACCAGCTCCTTTGCCCTCTTCATCTTTTTTTCATTTCAACTAAAGACCATCACTGTTTTCTAGAGTCAGGGTGTGTGTGTGTGTGTGTGTTTGTGCTAAGAGGATGAATGTAATCGCCTTTGCTGTTCTAATGGGAGTTGGTTTAAAAGACCAGATTGAGTGATGTTAGCTGGATTATCTTGGTGGTGCCTTGAACACAATCCAACATCATTTTTGTGTGTGTGTGTGTGTGTGTGTGCATGGCAGGTGCCAAGGAGATTGATATTGCAGCGACTCTGGAGCACCTGCGGGACCAGAGGCCAGGAATGGTCCAGACTAAGGTAACACACACCTGAATCCTGTTTGTTTGTGCAGATTTTGTTTGATTTGTGGAACAGTGTGAACAGATGACTTTTTTGGTTTTTACATTTAAAAATCCTGCTTAACCATGCGGTGAAGTAATTTCACAAACTTCAACAAATCCTCAAATATAAATAAAAGTGCAGGTCCTTAAAGGAGAAAGGACCTTCGCCAACATTTATCAAGGAACAAGATGTATATGAGCAGAAAAAATGTAATGTATGGTAGTGACTGCACACTGGTGCATTAACAGCACTTCTCACACAGTGCATCATCAGGAACATTAAAGTATCAAAAAAACATTTAAAGCTTTTCTCAGATTTGTCTGTATTATTTTGCTTTTGTACCAGCAGTCAAATTATACGGTGTAATATAATAAGTTGTGATAGCTATCAATCAATATTGCTTCAGCTACATTGGAATGAGTCAGACAATATAATATTTAGCTGATTCAAATCTTGGTGCATCCATGCAATAAGGCCATAATGAAATATGTTCACCATGAACCTATGCAACACACTTTGAGCGGTGTGTTCCTCCTCAAAAGCATGTTGCATGTTTGAAAACATTATCTTCTCACACATGAGTATCACTGTGACCATAAACCTTTTATACATGTAGTATTTTATATACAAGTATGTAGTATTTTCTGTTACTTAATAAAAACCTAAACCTAACAAGAATGAATGAGAGAAAAAAAGGAAATATTTAGTAAGATCAAAAAATAATGATCGCACATGACTCATAAAACCCAGTGACTTAGATGTGCACCACTGTGTGACCCATAAAGATGCTAATCTACAACATGAGCAGCTCCACTATCCTGCATGTTGGAAATCGAAACCAAAGCGTTACTTAATGCATTAAAATGTGATGCCAAGAAGTCCTGACTAAGTATCCGAGAATGACAGTGAGAATGTTTTGCATATACAGGCTGATTTGCAGTAATTACATTTACGGTTGCTACTGTGGAAGGCCACTTTTTTTTCCATCAGCATAAAATGTAAGTAAGGACATTCTCAGCTTCTCTATCAAAAAAGAATAATCCATCTGTCCTGTCACATGAATTTGGGTAGAAAGGTTACACGAAGGATTGACATGGTAAACTCAAAATGTCAACTTGACATTCTTAGATCGCCTTAATGCCCCAGAACTGTCTTTCTAACAATCGATCACACTCCCATCAAAACTTCACTTTGTCTAAAAGTCTTTGCTGAGATGATAATCGCTATGCCTCTCTATGTGAGAGAGACTAGATGTGAGAGTTTTGGGGACTCGCTCCACTGCTTCAGCTGAGATGAATCAATTTCTGAAAGGGATTATGGGAAAATCAGGTCAAATCACAGAGGAATATGTATAGAGTTCAAATAGGTGCTGATAACCTGTGCTTAAATGGTCCCAGGTTGTCCTTATCAGAACTTCTAGTGGAGGCTTTCTGGTTATATGAAATGAATGATTGAGAATAAGAATTTGCAAAAAAGTGTTTAAGTAAGTTTAGGGAATAAAGGGAATAAAGTTTTTGTAAGTATTTTTTGGGGGAAAAAACCTCAAACAAATTATTCAAAAAACTCATATTCTAAATTACATTTGTTCACTGCCTCAGAGACCTACAACCAAGTATATCGTCACCACACTGTACACTGAATGACTCCGGCTGGTCTGGAAACAATTACCGGCTGATCTGTGAACTTAATTAGAAAGGAAACCCAGGATGTGTGTAAAACATCCATGGTATCGATCCAGGTTTTATTAAAGCATGTATCCTGACTGAACTGCTGTCACAGCACTCTCCCTGCACTCCTCACACATTGATTCCCTTTGTGGTTAGGAGACCCAACCTCAGCACTCTGATTTCATTTCTGAATTTGATCTGCTGTTTGGGCCTTTAATCTACTTCTTACTGTGAGGATAAAGTAATCATAGGTCAGTCATGTTTTGATCACGTAAGAGTATAAATAAGTATTTCAAAACAACGTACCAGTTCTCTAAAATAACCATGGCCATCTAAACTTCACGGCCATGAAGCTAGAGTCGCCCTTTGCCACAAAGCCAGTGGGATTTTTTTCATTGGCTTTTCGATGATCACAGACAAAAAGGTCTGTGGGAAATAAAACTTAAGCACTTCCACATTTTGTTCAGCATCATAATCTCCGCAAACTGATGCAATATTAAGGATTTTTGAAGGGTAAATGCAAAGTAGCATGTATCGCTAAAATCAAACGCTTAGTAATCTTTTTGTTCTTGCATGTATAAACTTTTAACTTTCTTTCTCTTTTTTGTCTGTCTGCAGGATCAGTTTGAGTTCGCATTGACAGCCGTTGCTGAGGAGGTGAATGCCATCCTGAAAGCTCTTCCACAGTAGAAAACAACACCTCTACTACTCATCTCACCTTTGTCCTAAGGATCTTCCCCTATATTGTTTCCTATTTTGTCTCCTAGATTTTTTTTACCCTGTTATTTATGTTCTTTCTCCTCTCATGCTTCTCATCTGTCATTTCCGTCTCTTGTTTCTCCTCCTTCTGACACTTCACTTAATCTGTGTTTTCCTGTCTGCCTTTCTTCTTTTTCTCTACTCCTTCTTCATTTTACTCCTCTCTCCATTGTCTTCTGCTTTCATTTTGTGTTTTCACACCCTTGCTACTCCCATGCCCTTTTCATATCTAATATTTACCCATGTCTTTACCATTTATCGCTTCTATTATTTCCTGCAGTCAAATTTCCTATTTCTCACCCTATCTTGTCATCAGATGTTTTTTCTCATCTTTTATCCCATTTTCTCATTTCCGCATGCCTCGTCTTTCCTCCTTGTGACCCCTCTCCCTTCCATGTGCAACCGTTCCTTGCACTTCTTAACATCTCCCATTCGATCTCAGTCAACGTTGTGCCAGGAAACCATTGAAGCTATCCTGTACATAGACAGACCTTCCTTCTGTTGTGATGATCCAAGCAGCCTGTTTTCCAAAGTAACACTTCACTGCATTTAAACGCCTTTTAATCGATTTTTCAAAATCATCTGTATTCTGTTAAGTGTCTAATTATCATAATTTTTGTTTCTAGATGAACACTGATCTCATTGGCATCAGCTGGCATTGATCAAAATAAGATGGCTCAAAATGTAATCGTATATCTGATTCAGATTTTCTCGGCAATGTTCAATGTGGCCAATTGCCAAACCTGAGTGTTTTACTGAATTGATGCCACTGATCGGTCTCTGAGTGGGTGCATGTGTGACGCAGATCATCACACATTGTGTCTGATATTTAATGCCATGCTTTTTTATATGTTTTGATGCCGTATGCTAGTGTGTCACAGTATGCTGTAACTCATCAGCACGTAGTGTTGGTCAGTACGGTAGATATTAGGCAAAACACAAGTGATTCCATCTCCCACGAAGCCTTGCTTTTGTAAAAGTAAGCGGGGAAACCCAAAAAATAACACATTATCGGTAACTGTCTTAGTTGAACAAAAAACGTGCTAATACTGGAAATATGGTCAAATGATTTTGCTTCATCTTTGTTGAAGCGATTTTGTGTTTCTTCTACCTGAATTGTTCTTTCTTGTGGAAAAACAATGTTGTGGCTTGTCAGTGAAGTTACACTCATGTCTGCCTTAACAAAAAAAATAAAAATTCAGTAGATGGACTGGTAAAAGCCACGAGGATAAGGAGTAATGCTTCATTTTAAAATGGCCTCATTCTAGTGGATTAACCTGCGGATTAAAGATTAGCTGTGCCTGTGCTAAATGAAAATCGCTGCGATAAACATTGAAGAACATTCTGCGGAAGCAGGAAGTTTCTGTTCGGCCAAAAGTTTGTGAGAGTCCTCTCACAAGTACCTACTTCAAATAACTATAAGTTCAAAATGCTAGAGTGGAGTCATTTTAAATGTTAATGTTTCTGACAAGTATTGTCATGCCAAAAGGAATAGCTTTGCTTCTGAATAGTAGGTTCTTAATGTAGCATTAATGGATGATTTGTACATGTACAGTAGTGAAATCTGTATTGCAATGGAAATTAGTTTGCAGTGACACGCCTCAGCTGGTTTTCCCAAAAGCATTCTGAAATTAACATGTTTTATGTACTGCTGTAAATAAAAAGAGCACAGTCAGCATTAACTCTTATTTTTCATGTTTTAGCCCATGTATGTAGGTTTATTTCAGTATCACGCCTCTCAAGAAAAGGCCTCACCACCAGTTACAGACAAGTTCAGATCATTATTTTTGCTGGCTTCTGAACAGAATGTCCTGGGATTGTCAGCTCATTTTCAGTTTTAGCTAAACAAAAGCCGCCACTAAATAGCTTGAAATTAAGACACTGATTATTAAAGATGGCTTTGGGAAACCAGCTCGTGCAAAATCAATTGGTTGACAGTTTGAAATGTTTCATTCAGTTAATTCTACTTCTGTTTATAAATCACCGATGACACGAATTGCATACACTTTGCTGCTAATGCATGAGACTATTCAACAAATGTGTGCTGTAATTTTCTCCTTGCCTCAAAATGACCTTTACAAACCTCTCCAAGCAACCAGCCAACTGCTGATGTTTCTATTAACTTTGTGTTAGACTCTTTATTAAACAAGATGCTCCAAGGACCTTAAAGTACAAAAGCCAAGGATTATCTTCTCTAAACTGTGCAGATCATAGTTAAAGCGGGCTGAAACGTGGTGCAGTAACAATATGATGTAACACTGCAGCAAGCTGGTCTACATTTTTCCATCACAAAATTGAAACGTGCTACAAGAAATGCTGCTTTTAATAATGTGTTCAATGTGAAATGAGATTCTGTTTCTCTCCCTTTTTAGGATACTGTCAGGTATATTATAAAAATGTGGAATTAAGTGAACTGGCATTCACTTTAAATGATCTTATTCTACCATATTTGAATCAAGCTTATTATAATGGGCTTTTATTTTTATTTTTTATTTTGCAATAATGATACTCAATCAGTTTCCCTGCTGGTGTTCTTTCTTTTTCACACACCATCAAGTATGAATAGATGGCTGGTCTGTTGCATTAAAACTGTACATAAACCCTAAAACACAACAGAAGATATTTTGTTCTATTGGTGTAAACAACTTGTGAATAAAGTCTAGTTGTCGATGCAGTATTGTAATGCAATCCCGACTTGTGACTGTGGTCTCTTTTTTTCCCTTTTCTGACATAATTATACACTAATTTTTACCATCGGGGTGAGCAGTAAAACGTGCTTTATAGAGCTGCAAACACCAGCTGCATTTTAAATCGGGTACCTTGGGTGTGTGCACACAAAGTGATGTCCTGCAGTGGATGGCGTTCAAGGCTGACATTCAGCATTTACATTTTTTTTTCTCTTCAGGTGAGATATTTGGGCAACACTAACACCTAATATACGAGAAGGTGCAATGAAAACTTTTTTGCAGCTTTATATTACTTGACATTGCACAAAAAGAAAAACATATATTTCCGCAAAAAGGTATGAAAAAGTGCATGTGAAGTGTGGTATTTTGTCCATCACTCTTTTATTATTATTGGGAATAGTAGTTGTTGTAGTAGCAGCAGCATTATAGTGACCACAGAGTCAAGGAGTTAGCTTGGATGTTAACTAGCCAAACTAGCTAATGTCCAGCTAGTTTGGCTAGCAAATTAAATTTGTAATTAGCCATATTATTAAAAAGCTGCTAACTTTGGTTTGAACAAAAAAGGGAAATTAAAGGCAAAACTGACCTGTCATTCAAAGTTCACAAATGGTTTAACTTTTAAAACTATTGTGCTCAGCTAAACCTTTCTCGCTAAACTTGACTGAGCATTTCTGGCACATAAAGTTAGCCAACGAGTGAAAATGAGTGAAATATATGCAATTGAGACCTGCTCGCCAGTTTTCTGGTTAAAAGGCGGGATTTTCTTCAGAACCTAATAACACGAAGTGTATCTTTTTTAACCCCAACTCCCATTTGTTTATTTAAGGTAAACTGTGAGCAATAAACTGCCAAAAAATGCCAGATATAACGAAGATTATACAAAATTACACTCACATATGCAAAATTATATCTAAATTTAAAATCAAAATGTTCTGGGCATTATTTCATGGTTCAGGGTTTATAGCAGGGGTGTCGAACTCCAGGCCTCGAGGGCCGGCGTCCTACAGGGTTTAGATCTCACCCTGGGTCAACACACCTGAATTAAATGATTAGTTCATTACCAGGCTTCTGGAGAACTTCAAGACATGCTGAGGAGGTCATTTAGCCATTTGAATCAGCTGTGTTGGATCAAGGACACATCTAAAACCTGCAGGACACCGGCCCTCGAGGCCTGGAATTCGACACCTGTGGTTTATAGGGTTAACATAGATTTTTGTCACACTCTTAAATAAATATAATATAATGACATTTTGTGGGAGACGTGTGTATGCAAACTGTGCACTCTTTAATCAAAAGTTAAGCTACAAAAGCAAATATTTGATCTGTCATGGCCTTTAAAAAAATCCCAGTGTAAGCACCTGTTTTTTCCACTTGATGAAGGGAGCGATTTAAAATCACCCTTTATCATCTGATTCATCGCATGCCTGCAGTTAACTGCTTCTTTCTTTGCACTGTGGAAGAACCACTGTCACTCCTTCAAACATAAGTTTTTTTGTGCAGCTGTTTTTAAGTCTAATACCTGTCCAGCTGTTTTTAACCTCATCTCCTTGATGTTGACGATCTCTTGTTACAAAGACATTATGACGCCAAAATGAATCACATTTTTCATTCAGAGTCATCGTCACTTGGCGTTATTATTCATCCAGCATCTCCTTATAAGAAGCTGGGTGGATGATCAGCTTTTTGAGTGCTTATTCAGGTGAAACAGCAGCTTGCTATTGATTGTGGGGGAAAAACGTTCTCAGTACATAAGCTTGTGTTGCTTTCTTGCAGTGTTGACTTAGAGAGTAGGAAGTAGGGAAATCGATTTAGCAAGATGCTGCTTTTCTCTCAATAGTGAGTCATATGAGTAGATTTAGACCGTCTAAGTTTTTCTTTTCATAGATGGCAACTTCTACTGTAGACACCTTGGGGTTTGAACACATGTGCACACATTTTAGTCCCTGAGATTTGGTTTGCCTGATAGTAGCTACAAAGGGCCTGTTCACACATAGTTTTATTGTGTATTTTGAATCATCATTAACATGAGAACAGCTTTAAGTATATTTGTTCACACAGGGAATTAGAAATGTTTCTCCACACGTGTCCTGGGTGACCACTTAAGATCATTTCCATACTACAACTTATACTGACATACTATAGATCAGTGACAGGTGTATTCAAGGTAGAGAGTACAAAAGGAATCAGCTCTGAGCCCCTTCCTGTTTGCACTGGTGACAGAGTGGAGTGCGTGGAGACATATAAAAACATAGAAGGCAAGGCTGAGATGATTTGAACAAGCACAGAGGATGCATAGTGTATTGGACAAAGGATGCTGGAGGAAGATCAGAGAGAAGATTTGTAGATATAATGAAGGAGGACATACAAGAGGGTTGGCGTGGATGCCAGGGACATAGTGCGATGATATGGTGACCCGTAAAGGGAGCAACTGAATGGCGAAGATCATTTCTGTTGTCCAAAGGTAATAAAAATGTGTTGTTGCTGTTAAAAAGAAGGTTAGGAAAGAATGTCCCTCACTTGTTTGCCTGAAGCCCAAGATCTTTGACCCACTCATAATGTGGACATTTTAAAGTCTTATATGGGTAAAAGAACTAGTGATTAAGAATTTACTTCTGCTTGCTTACACAGAGGATGTCAGCTGAGCTGCCATCTTAATTGTGGTCCAAGACATTTTTTGAACAAAGATGTACAGCTTCAGCGTGTCAGGTTTATATCACAAGCCTTAAGGCTTCATTCAGATTTACTATTAAGATTTGATTTCTTTGTTTTACTTTTGTTCATAATTCTGCCAAAATCTGAACTGATCACAATCCTGAACACAGTAACACCAAGTGTATCTTATGTGATAAATAAGGGCTATTGTTGTAATAAGAATTAAAGGTTATTACCCTAATTCAGAGTATGTACTAGAACACACCGTTAATGAATAATGCCATAATTATCCTGAGACCTCCATTCATGTGCTGCCAGCTCTACAGATCCAAAATATTTTTGGTATCAGTGAATACTACCCCAGTTCTGTTAACTGGGGATTATGAATTCACTTTACGTGTTAATGTCAGAGAACGACTACTTGTCTGTCTGTGATAGATTGGCAACCTCTCGGTTGATATCATCAGAGTTAGACTCCAGCTCCTCACAACCAGTCAGATAAGCAGATAAGAAAACTGATAATGGGGGGACTTTGTTGGGGATTGATGTGAGATAGATGAGCCAGCTATTGCCTCCATCATACAGCCCCAAACAGCACAAGCTTGTTGTGCTGTAGCACTACTTATGATGGATTCTCAAGTTGTCATGGTTTGTATTATGGCATTTTTCATCATTTGTCCTGTCAGTTCATATCCACTGTGTCTCCACCTTTATGCATCGCCTTCTTTGCATTTTGAAAAGTCAGTTTTGCTTAGGAATGAGTGAGTGAAATCATCCAGAGGTACTGTGTGTCCGTGGCACAGTAAGAGATGTTCGAATTCTCTAAATACAAAGGAAAGATACTTCATTGGTTCCTGCATTACCACACGGGATATACTGAACCATCCTTTATGAAAAGGAAAGGAGATAGTACACAGTTCAAATCAACGCACAATCTGACCAGTCACAGAAGCAACCAGTGTGACTGACAAGTGTTGCAGAGTGTCATATAAACTACTCCATCTTGTGCCATTTCTTCCCTCTATGCAGATGTGTTTAAAAGCTTAGTTTGTTAAAGACACCGGCACTCAAGACCACTGCCTTTGCCTGCCACCCAGGCTGCATAGTATCTAACCCATGGGCCTACATGGCAGTGGAGGTTATTTCTTCCTGCTACCCAGCAAGGTTCTCAAACTGTGAATTGTGAATTATTGAGAGATTTTTTTCTTAGTCTGGCCCCTCACCTGGAACCGATTTACCTTTGGAGACTATACCAGTGGCTATTTCCCAGGATCAGAGGGATGCTAACCCCTCCTCTGTAATTAGGTAGCAATTTTTCAACGAGGAAGATTCAAAACCCTTTAAACCATAATTTTTTCAGTTAGACCTATGGCCATACAATCTGGGTAATCGTGAATAGAAGAGCCAGAAATGTGTTTCCACAGTAGGGTGGCTGGACCTCAGACTCCTGGAAGGTGCTAGGAGCAAAGCCGCTGCTTCATTGTGATGCTCCAGGAGTCAACTGAGGTGGTTCAGGCGTCTAATCAGGATGCTTGAGGTTTTCCAAGCACATCCAGCTGGAAGGAGATCACTGGGCAGACCCAGAACTTGCTGGAGACATATATATATCTCATCAAGCTGGGAATGCCCTGGGATGCCCAAGAGGAACTAGAATGTGGGATCAGGAAGGATGTCTGGAATACCATGAAATACTGCTTTGTCCATTATCATGCAGTCTGATTTTGGATGAAAAAAAATTAATGGATCAGTGGATAAATATTATTCTATTTTATTAAAAAAATCTGTTTTTGTAAATTGCTTTATAATTTAGAAAAATATAATTAGTTATATCAAGATGAAAGTAAATCAGTTTGCACTGATAATGTTGCTGTACTGAATGTTGCTGTTTTGCTAGTCTGCATAACTCTGCATAAAACTGTCTGTTCTTTACAGATGTCTGGTTTAATCAAACAGCATTAAATACTAAAAAAGGTAAGTTGAAAAAATTCTAGTCTAGTCAAAAGTTTAGAAGTTGTGCATTTTATTCTACAGTTCTGATTGATTCATTGTTGGAGTTTATACAAAAATAGCAAGAAGCCTGAAAAATTCTATTATTAAAAATATCTAAATTATCATTTTACAGTAGATGATGTGTTGGTACTGTAATTAACTAATGCACGTTTCCTTTTTCTGCTGAATTTTGGTCCTTGATGCACAGGAAGTTTAGGAAGCCCTGAAAAATTGTTGTAAAGTTGTCATTATTTGTTATTACCATCTTGTCAATTGTTGCTACTGCTGTAAAAATTAAGTTTTCAGGACTGAGGAAATGAATGTTTATTTTCCTTTTGTCACATAGGCATATTTGAAATTGTACAATGGGGAATTTAAACAGGTTTTTAAGGGCCTGGGAGGTCATGGAACTTATTCAGCAAATAAATTACTGTGGAAACTTTCAATAGAAGTGAAACAGGGACAGAAATATAATTGCCTCGACTTTTTTTCCCCTCAGACTGCAGCATTATACGTTGAGACTCTGAGTAGACTACTTTATTTAACATCGAAACAAGATGCCTGAGCATGCCACTGTGGCTATCAGTCCCCACAACGCCTCAAGTAAAAATGTTGTCATTCATTCTGCTGGTAGCGAATGAGGATCCATGTCTGTGCTCAAAGCGACCAGTCATGTCGCAGTTCAAAATCATCAACCAGATTTGTAAAACCACAGAGCTGCTGTTGGCAGTGACACTGTCAGCCTGTTAATGGGCAACTCGTATTCTTCCTGCAAGAACAAATCAGAAACAGCTTACTTGAGTTCACAAATATTTTGTCCCTGTCTGCACATTAGTCTCTGAGCAGTATGCAGTTGCATATCCTATGTTTAGTAATCAATAGGAGATGTTGTGGACAGAAGGACTCCTCTCAGCGGTTCACTGCGAATGGCAATCACACACATTTTCAGTGTTTCAGCACAGTTTTAACTGGTTTTTCTTTCACTGAGTTTATTGATGCCACATAAAATAAATCTGAAGCATAAAAACACAGCTGTAAAATTTGCCACCTAGCAGCTGCCCACACTAACAGGCGTCTGTCACTGACTCAATGGGGTTAAGTACCTTTATAAACATCACATAACTTTTCTAACTGCCCATGATGACTTGACCTCTGGGTACTGTGACCAATGTTTAAGGGCTTCCTGTGAGACCAGGATTTAGTGTTCCTGTCATGTATGGCTGTGTGATAGGCAAGGCAGGACCAAATTGCCAGATTCAGAGACATGGGTAAACTAAGAGAGGCAACTTTATTGCTTTAGGTTATAAACACAAAAAATAAAGAAATACAAAAACTCAAGCGAGGTAAAAACTACAAACTAGGAAGCTTGAAAACTACAAGGAAACTAATGCAAGCAAAACACACAGCTCGAGTGGATGACATGACAGAGAACAGAGGGAGACACAGATGGTATTTACACAGGAGGAGATTAGGGCAGAGTGGACACAGCTGGATGCACAGCTGAGTAGAATCTGACTGACAAGACAGGGGAAGCAAAACTGAACATAACACGCAAGACAGAGAGAGTATCAAAATAAAACAGGAAGTAACACGCACACAAATAAACACGGAGACTCAGACTAACACTACTCAAACTACTAAGTTGACAGTAGTACTGAGGGTAAACAGACAATGAGACATGACAGACTGGGAGACTGAAAGGATAACAAAACACAGAGACAAGATTGGGAGAGACTGGACACAGAGGGACACTCACATAATAGAAATAAGACCTATAAACAGCAAACTCAAACACAACATATCCAGGAGCTAAAACATAATTATCTTATATTTTCAAAGGAACAAAACTCAGAACGGACCGTGACTGTTCCATGGACAGGGCATTGTTTCACAAATTCAGACTTGAACAAATCTAATAAAAAGGTAATATTAGTAAGAAGATATCAAAAAAATTTTTGGCAAGATCTTGCATTTTATGCTTTCTCTTGTAGTAAAGGTTTTTCACATCTTTTTCAAATCTAGCTCTGGGACAATCCAGATCAGCTTTTTCTTTTGTGAACTTGAAAAAAATAAATAAATAAATAAGAGTTTTAATCCATCGTATAAATGTAAAACTTAGTTTGAGTATTTTTTCATGATTTAGGCCAGTGGTTCCCAAACTTTTTTTGCCAGGCCCCCTTTTTACAAGAAAATGTTCGCCCCCCGCACAAACACATCCTCCAAACACACACACCCATATTTTTTTACAAACTCCATTGCGGTTTATTTCACACCTCAAACATTTAGTAAACAATTAAGCAAATACAAGTAAACGGCAATAAATTACAGGTAGTAATAAAATACACTACTAACTCTTTTACGCCACGTCCACAACTACACGGGTATTTTTGAAAACTCAGCTGTTTCTATGCGTTTGGGCTTTTCGTCAACACGTAAACGGCGTTGCGATTCACGAAAACGGAGATTATTTAAAACTCCTTTTTTTGTTTTTACGTGTGGACGAGGAATACAGAGTTCATCACGCAACGTCAAGGGTATGTGCCTTTTTTTCACGTCACGCTGTGCGCCACGTTATTGTTTACATGAGATGAATTGCAGAATGGCAGATAGAGACAAAATACTGTTAATCTGACTATCTTCAGGTTTACACGCTTACATATACACACGCAGTTACTGTCCCTCCATTTAGAAAGGCAGAGGCGTCACGGTGTAATTATTTTACGTGTAGTTGTTTTTTTTTCCTGTGTAATAATATTCAACATTGCTATCAATACATTTTTCAAAAATGTCTCTGTGCAAAATGGGTTTAAACACATAAACAGCTGTAGGATACTGTTTGTCCGTGATTTGAACAGGGGGGAACAAATTACGGCAGATCAGCCTGATATTATTTGTATCCCGCTGTAACTTTACTGCATAAAGAGCTAACATCATGTTAGCTCTTGATTTTTAGTTCACAAACACTTCTTGTAATAACTAACTACTCCTGACATTTAATGTCAGGAGTAGTTAGTTATTACAAGAAGTGTTTGTGAACTAAAAATCAAGAATGTGGGATACTGTTTGTCCGTGATTTGGAGAGCACAGCGCGTGCTTTGGACATGTTAGTAACATGTCCAAAATGTCAGGAGTAGTTAGTTATTACAAGAAGTGTTTGTGAACTAAAAATCAAGAATGTGGGATACTGTTTGTCCGTGATTTGGAGAGCACAGCGCGTGCTCCCGACGCAGGGAAACTAATTTTGCAGGGGAGACCTACCTTGGCACTTGTGCAGGTGAAGCCAAAGGGAAGATATGCTTCACCATATTTTCCTGTCTTTGGTTTGGAAGGAAGTTGGTTTGGAAACATATTTGGCGATGCTTCATCTCCTGCTTTGCGTTTGTGTGGGAGCCCCGTCAAAAACCTGTCCACAGTGTCCAGGCGCTTTTTTTTTTCTTTTCATACCTCGCCCCCCCTGCAATGGCTCTGCGCCCCCCCTAGGGGGCGGGCCCCACACTTTGGGAACCTCTGATTTAGGCAAACTGTGAATTTCAAGCTGGTCTCATAACATTTATTCCAGTACTGACACTTTGTAAGATGCATAGGGTTCATATGATAAAGATGGGGGTCCCGCTTTAATTCCTTTTGTGTTTTTTATTCACATGCAGAATAATCCAAGAGACTTACAGTATATAATGCTATAAGACTGCAGGTGTGTAACTACAGAGATGAACAATGTTAAATGTCTGTCTTTTAGCTTGTGTTTGATTTTGTCCCCTAAAGCGTTGCATAAAGGGCAATTTAATGCATTAACCTGTCAACAAAATTGAACGCTTAACAAATTTGTTAGACCACCACCCAATGGCTTATGCTACAATAACTGTATTAGTAATTACCAAAATATTTGTTATGTTTCTGTAACAAAAGGGAAAAATTGTGAGTAAAAAAGTTGTCTTTTCTTTCCTATTGAAAGGTCATGTAATTGTGTTATCGATAGAACCTCAGCTAGGTCCCTCACTTAAATAGCGACTCTGGTGGGACTCGAACCCACAACCTTTGAATTGCATCTGAAGTGAATCACTAGAAGTCCAACGCGCTATCCATTGCGCCACAGAGCCTGTTATATGTGGTGTCCCCCAATTATTTTTTTGTTGCTAAACCTAAATCCTAACCTATATCCCTGTGCCTTAAAAAGCAGCTAAAGCTATATCCATTGCACTAAAATATGCTAATTTTCTGACCACTATGTGACTAATAGCGAAAGAATATTCACTGGACCGTAATGATACAACAAAGGTGATGGAATATGGTTCTTTCAAATTAAATCCTGCACTTTCACAATTAAAATTATTTTATAAATCATATTAAGTTTGAACAAACATTATTTGTGAGGTCAGAGAAGCATGACCGGACTGCTTTAAGCTGATAGGAAGGCAACAGTAACTTAAACAACTACTTACAACCAACGTATGTAGAAGACCACATATGAATGCTCAACACACTGAACCTTTAAGCAGATAGACTACAGAAGCCAAACCTGTCAGCTAAGAATAGTAATTGTGTGATGAGCCTATAATAAGATCAGAATTTGGCATAAACAACATGAAAACATGGGTCCATCCTGCCTCGAGTCAACACTTCAGGCTGCTGGTGATGTACTGGTGTACTGTTGGAGGATATCATTGTTCACTTTTTGAATATCATTATTAACCCCCTATTCACACTTAGTACGCACTGAGCATTGCTTAAACACCACAGCCTACCTTGTATTGGTGGGATGCGGTGGAATAGGAGATTCACATCAAGGAATTGGAGCCGACAATATGAGGGGACCGTGATGCAATCATGTCAATATGGAACAAAATTTCAGTGTAATGTCCTGCACCTTGTTGAATCTAAGCCACCAATAATGGAAACAATTCTGAAGGCAAAACAGGGTCCAACTTGGTTCTGCCAAGATGCACCTAATGAAGTGTCCAGTAAGTATAAGTTCTATGTGATTTCCCTGATAAAAACTACATAATAAAGGTAAGTAGAAGTTTGGGGCCAGTCTGGGAAAAACATCACTTACTCTATTTTTCTTTATGGAATGATTTTCAATTTCTTTGGAATTCTAGCCGTGCAGTGCTGAAGTCATTACTCTAACATTCAGGGTTGGGACAAGCGAGAGTTTCTCTTTTTACTGATGGAAATCTTAAAAGGTGAATGAGTCCAGGTCAAGTGGTTTACACACAATTTCAGCATGCAGTGCTCTGTGTATTTACCATGTAGGATTTGTACTATTATCTCAAACAAAGTCAAAGAAAATTATTCAAAATGAAAGAAAAAATAAGTGATTCAAATCACTCTGATCTTTCTTCATTATTGTTTCACCCAATTGGATAATAAATGCGCCACCATGTCCCATCTCTTTTACCCAGTTCACTCGTTGTGAGGACACTTCTGGCATTTAGTTTATCATTTTCATCAGTGTCGCACGTGCGGTGACCCCAATATCACCCACCGTCATTCATCATTAGCACGTTTATAAGCATGCTTCCACTGGCGGCCCTCACAGGGAATTTAACCATTTGCATAGAAAAATTGCTTTCCTCCATGCAATGAGAACGGACTGTTTTACATAATTACAAATGATGTGCGGCTGCAGGACAAAACTGACATGTGCACGTGGGAGAATTAAGAGGGGAATGGAACTGTTATAGATATGATTTGTGTCAGTGGACATGAAGGATTGGAATAACTGAATATATTTTGCTTCTGTATGTTGCAAGGTGAAGATTTTATGTCTTATATATTTGTTTTGAAGACCATATTTTGCAGGTAAGAAATGTGAGATTTAATTCCTTTTATCAGTTTTCAGTATGAGTCTTATAAAGTACCACTTTTCTTTTTTACATTTTTTTTCTAACAGTGAAGGTATTGATTCTTTTAGTATTCTCTGGCTCTGTTAAAAGTCATGCATACTTTTAAGGCAACTTTAAGAAGTAATGCTGTATATTTCAGTATAACTATTTTTAGTGCTCTTATTTGAAGTTTTGAATCCAATATATTGTGATTGTTTGACATTTAGACACTGGATTGTCCCTGTGGCATCTTTATGAGTTCAGAAAAGTTTTCCCAATTCTAACTCCTCGAGCCCAGACTTACTTCTAGCAAGTGGATGGAAAACCCATTAAGACTAATGACTCATGTTTAAGGTAAAATCTGAGAACCACAAACGGCTATGAGGTGATGTTTTTTGAAATCACGTCACACGTCAAGGTTTGGGTTAAATGCTTTGCCTTTGTGGTTTTTTAGTAGATGTGGTCATGGTTAAATACTGGCTTTCAGTTTAAAACTGGAAACAAATTGCAAAAACGCTTTGACAACTCATTAATCCATGGATGCTATGTTATGCTAATTACTTTCTCCACTACATGCTGTTGCAAGGGAGAAGTAACTACCTGTTGTAATAAGCTACTTGCACATTTGGCCTATGTCTGTGAGTTTATAAGATGAAAATCTTTAAAGTGTGTAATAATGAGAGGCTAATATATATATATGTATATGCCGCGAGCCTTTTTCGCTGTAACAGACCTCCTCAATTCATTAGCCAGCTCAAATCTGCTGTCAGACTGTAAAGCAGGTACTTTATGTTTGCAGAAAGGTCTAGGCACAGAGTTTCACCACAGAGCAGAACTTTCCATCGATGCCATTTCCCGGCCAACTTCCTCCTCAATCTGTCTCGCTCTGGTGGTGTTGGCAGTGGAGGAGAAGACTTGCAGTGATAACAGAGCCAGAGATAAAACAGAGAAAACACACACAATGAGCAGCAGTGTGTTCAGACGGATGTGTTCGAGAGCTATTAGAGCCTGTCACAGTTGGCTTGTCACGAATCTGGTACGCACACACACACACACACACACACACACACACGCAAGCACGCACGTACATGTACGCGTGTACACATACACATGTCCCAGCAGCTTGCACAATTCTAACAACTGTACACACACTGGATGACATACTCCCCACTGTGGCAATCATGCACAGACTCGCACTCGCCTCATTCCTACATGTCTCTGAGGCTGTCTCACTCACACGCACGTGTCTGCCTGTCTTCCCTGGGAATCAAAGGCAGTGGCAGCAGGTATTTTCGATGTGCAGACTTGAGTAGTTTTCAAAGATAAGAGCTGCGACTGAGTGGCTCTGTTGCCATCTGGGTAGTTTGTGTGTGTGTGTGTGTGTGTGTGTGTGTGTGTGTGTGTGTGTGTGTGTGTGTGTGTGTGTGTGTGTGTGTGTGTGTGTGTGTATTGAGAGAGAGCGAGAGAGACTGAGACCACAGACCAAACATTTCTGTCACTGCAAATGTCATCCAGCACTGCGGAGGAGGAAGGACACCTCTGGCCAGGTGTGCTTCATAAAGTGTTCCTGGACACAGGAAATATGTAATGGAACTTTTTCTCTTTTTTTTGTCCTTTTACATGTGGAAGCGTTCATCTTTGCAGCCAGGAATTTAATTTGGTAACACAGAATGTGAGAAAAAATATGAAAAAGGGTCACTTTTAAGCTATTTTTGAGGCTGAATATCTGTATTGATTACAATTTGTGCTTTTTCTGCATTCCACTTCCTGCTAAAAATATTGCTAATGTGATTTGTTAAGGTAATAAGAAGTTCTTTGGCAGCAAAATCTTAAAAAGTTGTTGGCAACCAATGTGCCAGAAACAGCAAAGTTCACACACCTAATTAAAATCATTGGGCTTATTTGTCATGCCAAGAGTCACATCCAGATAAAATCCTGATATGAGAATCTAATTTGTTGCACTTTTGTTTACACAGAAATACATCTCAGGAAAAACTCTGTGGAAATTCTGTTTCACTTAAGTTGCCATTATCACAGAGCACATACTCTGATTGTTTTACTGATGTTGTTACACTTGAAGAGAGCTGAGATTGCATCATTTGTGTTTGGAAGAGAAGGTTCAGGTTAGTTCTTTGCAATATCTCACAAAACCGATTCTCAAACCTCCTGTAAACAGTTCCTTTAAAAAAATGTGGCTTTACATGGCAAACACAACCCCCCAAAACATTTTAACACATGAAGCCAGTCCAAAAGGATCTAATAATAGAGAATCTTTTACTCACTTCACTTATGACCCTAATAAATGCTTTCCTGATGAGTTTATGAATTGAATGAACACTTTCAAGTCTCTTTTAATATGGTATCATGTATATTTTGTAAAAGATGCTCCCATTTAGTGTAAATTGTATCAGTTTGAGTGTGTGGTGCCCTTCACTTCCTCAGTCAAGTTAACCTTAGCCTTGCTTGTGGTGTCTGGTTTAAAAATCAAGATATCAAAGGCTAAAATCAGAAACTTGAAGCTTTGAAACAGTGGTACAAAAGCAAGTGGGTGACATCTGCGATATACAACTTATATGACATATATCTAAAGAGGCATTTAAATTATATCGAATAAATATAGGGGAGTCTTGTTTTATCACTTTGGCTCCTTTCGAAATGCTTTCAATCATGTAACCTGCAAGTATAGCATCAGTTTCCTTCTTCCTTTTTTACTGGAAAACAATTTTTTACCCATTTGTCTGTCATTTCATGCAGTGTAGTTTATCATGTGAAAATCTAATAGTTCATAATATGCTTATAGAGACATCCTATTTATACATAGTTGTCCCAGCATTTCTATACATAGTTTATGCATAAAATCTAATTCATCTGATGAACATATACATGAAAACCTGTCAGGAGAAAGTGGAGGTGATGTGAGAACACTATTTTTGACTGTCCATCAAGCCAGTCGAGCAGTCTTTGATCAGGCAGGGAGGCAGCTCTTTGATGCAGAGTGACCTAGCATGTCTTCTGAGGAGTGAGGGAAAAATTGGCTGCTGCGCCTCTGTGCACTTACAACCCGAAAGTAATAATGCTCATTTTATACTTCACATTTGAAGCACGAAGCCGGCAAAGAGTGCAGGACTCGAATAGGCTTTCTTAGAAGTGATAAATAGTGTTCCACAGATAGGTCACATGCCACGATGTTCTGTCATGTAATATAAAGTAATCAAGTAACTAAAGAGTTAGCGGAGATTAAGACTTTCGCAGCCACCCCACACTCGGTAATTTTGTGGAGCCATGTTGGTCGTCTTTTCTTGGTTGAAATGATTAGATCTGGTTCTAGACTGGTCGCCAGCACCGTGTTGGTGGGATGATTTTTGCCAGCAAATTTAGAATTTCAGTCTAATTCAGAAGACATTTTATCCTCCTATTTCTTTAATTCCTGCCAATTCATTCATTAGTTACTACTAATTTCTACTTTCTGGTGTTTCCCCATCAGGAGAGGACATGGAGCTAACTGATAGAAAGTAGAAGTCCTCCAGTGTGCAAGTGTCCAAAATGATCAGCTAAATCAAACGAGCAGTGCAGATATTGTACTGCTGTCATGGCGTCCAATTTTGTGCAGATATTAAATTAACTTTTTAGTTAATTTAATATCCTTTACTGTGTTTCTCAGTGTTTAACTTTTTTTCATATCCCCTATCCCCTTTGTCCTATTTCTCAGTTTGTGAATCCTCTATCCTTGCCTCCTTTTAGTCGCTCCCACCAGCAGAGAATGCAAGGAAGACACACAAGGAGTCGACATTTAACAAAACATCCTCGACACCCCTGCCTGGAGCCTTATTTTAAAGCAATGTCAATTAAACGTGACGTGTGGTGCATCTCCATCGTAAATTGTTTGCTTGTAGCACAACCACAGCTGTACTTTTGATCCTAGATGTAAGAGGGCTCGTGACACACGTAACACAAATAGTAAGGGGTTTGTATACTCTCATGCTGTGTGCCACCCCTCTGTTATAGTTGAAGGTAAAAACACTGTACCTCCATCTTTCCTGTCTCCTCCTCTCTTCCAAAAGCTGTTTTAGGAATTGAGACATCCTGTAAGGTGGCATAGTGAGATTGATTTCCAGGTCACCGGCAGAGGACAGAGGACAGAGGAAAATATAAGACACAATTTAGAGACATCAGAAAAGCCTTCTGCTTGTATCTACTTGTTTTTCCATGGGTTCGATTCATCACAGGCACTTCCTGTTTTGTTTTGGTAATGACTAACTCCTGTTGTATATGTCCGGTTGGTTAGCCACCACCATTTTGTCTGTCTGTTGTTTTACTTATATATATATATCTCCCATAGATAGTTATATAGATAGATAGATAGATAGATAGCATGCATATGTGTATAGACTTGCCTCTCCTTCTGTTACTTGATCTTGTACTCAGAGCATTCTGTCTCCTTGTGTTTTCCTTGTCTTTTTGACCTCCTCTATCTGCCGGTGGTACATACCGTGCAGGGCCTGTCCTTCCATGATGGTTCCTCGTCTCCTCCTCTTTCTTGTTTCTGCTGCATGGCTCCCGTCGAGAATTGACAGGCGGAGATACTGCTACATATATATATATATACATATATGTATATATATATATATGCATATATATATATATATATATATATATATATATATATATATGTATATCATATATGTATATATATATATATACATATATATATATATATATATATATATATATATAGATTCTTCTTTCTCTTTTTCTTTTTCTTTTAGTGGACTTCAGGGCATCTTTACACAGCCTGCACCTGGGTCTTGCCTGGTGTGATAGACCCCAGACTTGGGTTTCTGCTGCATGGCTCCCGTCGGAGAATCGAACCCCGGTCTTCCATATGACAGGCGGAGATACTGTCCATTATATATATATATATATAAGCAGAATCCATTTGTTATGTCTGCATTTGAATCCTCATTTTGACCTCTCTCTCTTTAGTATTACTCCCATTAAAAGTAGACACTAAGAGTGTAAACCCTGTGCCCAGGTACTTAAGTCATGCCCTTACAGTAAATCAGAATTTGTTTCAAAATGATAGAGACAGAATGACGGCACGATGAAGACAGAGGATGATGAAAAGAGAGGGAGAGAAAACGATACAGCGTGATGGAAGTGCCAGTCATCAGCCCTTCAGTTTCACTCCTGCGTGAGGAAACCAACCATCCATAATGCATCACATGTCTCCTAGCAACAGCCGGGAACCTAGCAACAGGATCTTAGCAACAGCAACAAACTGCTGCCTCTTTTGCTGCTGGCCAATGGGGGAGCCGTGTTTCTGATCAGCCCCAGCCAACCGGGATGAGCGGGGCTGGTAAGAGAGTGAAGTGGGTGTGTTTCCTCGCACAGCTGATTGGGCACACAGACTGAGAAGACATGCATATACAAACAGAACACACACAGAAATAGGGTGTGGAAACGTGCAGAGGAAATACACTTTTTTTTTCTTATTTGGCATAAGTATACACTGCTGTCTGGGATACACAGACAGGGTAAGGCCTGACACAGACTCTCTGTTTAACCAGATACACACTCTGTAAAAGATTAGGACACACATTCGAATTAGCTGCAAGTAATTGAATATATTTGACTGCAATAGAGTGAATGCCAGGTGCTTTTGGTCATTGTTTTTAAAGGGAAAGCTAAAATTCCGCTTTTTACTTACTTCAAGTTATACGGTAAATTGTAACTTGATTTGATGTGGATGTAGCTCAGGAGGTAGCGCTGGTCATCTACTAATCAGAAGGTATATATACATGTGTGAATGTGAGTGTGAATGGTTGTCTGTCTCTCTTTGTTATAGAGTGGCAACCTATTCAGGGTGTACCCTGCCTCTTGCTACCCAAGGTATCCTTCTATAGCTGGGATTAGGCTCCAGTCCCCCACCACAAGGTTTCAGTTTCTTTAAGAAAAATAAGCTCAAATAAAACGCTTTAAATCTCAGGTATGCGGATGTTTTTTAACAACCGTGTCACTGATAAAAGAATGCTAAAGCACCAGCTAACACTGCAATTCACTAAGCATAAATGTTTCTACAATGTAATTAAAAATCTAAACTAAGGTTTTGTATCTGAATCATTTGCTTTCTGCCCAATAACTGTGGAGACGTCACTGTTCAGTGTTTTATTGACATCTAGAAGCTCTTTCCATGATTTAAATACATCTTTAAGTTCGCTTGGACTCCTTTTCCACCAGAGAGGTTTGTGAGGTTGAATGATACCGAGTAGTTGGACTCACTTCAATCAGTCTCCTGGAGTGGAGCTGGACTCTACTCCACCTTGGAGTTGCCCTCAGTTAGAGGCAGCAGGTATGGGTGGGTATATTTGCATCCCCCCAGCTTGCTACCTGTTGGGGTTTCCCCCAGTGAAGACGGTTGTTTCTCTGCATCTTCTGTTTGGGGAATGGGTGCTGGCTGTTGTTTGCTGACATTTAGTGTAACTGAACTAGGATTCACTGGGTGGGGTGGTGGACAGAGCCCCATCTGGGGACTCCATTGTCCAACAGGGGGACATCAACGCTCATGCAGACAATGACAGTGAGACCTGGAGGGTAGCTTGGTTAGCCTGTAGGACTCGGGAGGCAGCTGACAGGTACCAGCTGGTCAAGCAGAGAGTTGCTCTGGGGGTAGCTTAAGCAAAGACATTGATGTGGGAGGAGTTTAGTGAGACAATGGAGCGAGAGTTTCGGTTAGCCTGATGATTCTGGCAAACCGTCAGGCAACTCAGGAAACACATTGTATTCAGTGGGGATGGAGTGCTGTTAAATACAACTGCCTGTCCATATTATTGTCCAGACACCTCACATTCCCCCTTGATGATTGCTGGAACAGCTCCAGAACTGGAACCACATTGTCTCCTCTGCAGCTCCTCTGGGATTACAGACCTTGCTCTGCGCAGTAAAACTGTCAATCAGCCAGTGAAGATTCTCCAAGGAAAAAAATTACTCCAGTAGACTTGTAAAACTTGATTTTACAAGACTTGCAAAGCAAAAAGTAACAATTTCACTGTTGCACAACCCAAAATAAGCAAGAAAAAGAAATTTCATCTGGTTATAATATTCAAGAGGCAGGTTTTTCATGACAATATATGCAAATATCTAATAGGTGATGGTTATATAGTCTGCAATCTTTAACAGATGTTGAAATATGCAGCAGATATTGCAACAAGAAATCTTGCCATATTCTTTTATATGTTTTGTTTGCAGTGGCACAAAGGTATTAAATGCATCAGTCTGTTGCTAGATTTACACAAAATCTGTTTCTCTTAGATGATCAGGACCAAACTTATCGCACAGCTACATTTCAGTCCTCTGAAGATTCTTATCAGTGTCAGATATTCTGATGTCATCAAGTTGCCTAACAATCACTGGGTGAAAATGACCCATTTGTTGTGCTTATGCAGGCAACACCTTATAAAAGCATTGTGTAATTCTAATTTCATGACGTTATTATCCACGGAGCAATCATCATGTATCATATATTGTGATGTCATCATGCTGCCAGGCTAATGCCTACCAATGGACAAAAATCACAGACCAAAAGAGTAGCACAGGCATGCACTGTTTTGATAGCAGTAATAACAATATTCTGTCGCATCATCTTCGTCCTCCTTGTCATCCTTGTCAAACCACATTTATCTGGGAAGCCGTGCATATGAGTCTGTCACTCTTTTTTCCCCAGCATCAGTACACTTAAAGGGTAGGTTTGGGAATTGTCAGTTCTGTCTTTAAATAATACTGATATGACCATTTGGAGCTGAGAATAGGCCTTGGTTTAGCCAACCACTCTTACTTTTGAAATGTGGAACAAAAAGCACAACCCCATCATGCAGCATTGTTGTATTTCATCAGTCAAGAGTTCCCAGAAGTAATCAGAAAATTTCGAACATAAAGCTTCTTATATAATCATTTAGGTTTGCTTTTTGATTAGTATTATTCACAGGTAATTTTACTTAATGTTTTGGAGTGCTTTTATCACAGGGTGGTTTTTGAAGCTGGGCCTTAAAACTTAAAGCAGCTTTTTAAAACTACGAAGTCAGTAACACTTCACAGCCCACTGCATCGTTTTAAAAGGTTTCCCTCCTGTGTGGTGGTGACTGAAGCTAATATCCCTACAATCTGAAGAGCTTTCATACACTCAAGGGGAAAAAGAAAAAAAAAAGATCTAACTTTAAATGAGTTGTAATGGCGTCTGGGACCCTTTTCCCATTCCCATATGGCCTTAGATCCTGCAGACACATAGGGACTTTTCAATTCCCAGGGCCAAAGGTGTGAGTATTATCTGGAGATTCATTTTCTGGCCCTAAATGGAAGAATGGAAAGTGAGGCTTAACTCACTTGCTTTTTTTGTGAGCTTGACACAGCTCATTCTTCATTCAGCGCCAGGCAATCTTCAAGAGGAGGAGGAGGGGGAGGAGGAAAGGGGATTTTGAGACACAATTGTCGGGATAAGTAGAGGTTGTTTGCAGTTTACCGACTAGATGTATTTAGCCACAAAAACTAAGAGAATCATTCCTACTTTAAACCTCTTGGTTTATTTCAGTGTTTGAGAAAAAAAACTCCAAATGAATCATTTTAGTGTCAATTAGGATCAAATCATTCAAACACATTTCCTAAACAGTTGTTACAGCACAGTCCTGCCCCAACGTTTATTAGTACTGGGTTCATTTTGTTCAAAGCTTTTGACAGGTGGTCAGTAAAAAGTTATATTAATTCTAGCAGAGCTTCATAACTAATGTCAGTAGGGGGTATTCAAAAGTAGAGATGCTGTATAACAGTAAAGTGATTTCAGATGTTTTTGAGATGTTTCTGTCAAATGCTGAAGCCTTTTGTGATCAAGTTTTCCATTCCAGTGGCATCTTTCTCTATATATAAAATGATAAATTGTAAAAAAAAAAAAAAAAAAAAAGAAGAGCCTACAGAAATTAAATATGTCTGAGGTCTGTTTTCTTTATCTTTTTTTTCAAAGTGCAGAATGTGGTGGTTTAGCTACCACAGTTATTTTTGAGAGAAATACACTTTCTTCCATCTCTTTTCTGTTATTTTTTCTCTTTTTGTTCACTGTTTCCTCTCAGTTAAGGTAAAGTAGATGGAAATCCATTTAAAAAGCTTCATCTTCCCAGATATTTTTACAAATGGTACTGCCATGGATGTCTCTTGTGCGTGTTTAGTGCAGATGCAGTGTCTACACCATCTGTGGCGTCCATGCCAAAAGAGAAAATGCACAGTGACTGTGTTGATGCATTGCACAGACACAGATACCTGCTCAGCAATGTATAAATATCATTTCTCACTGAAACTATTATAAGGAACAAATTAAATGTATCTTTGGACAAACGAGATCCAGTTCTGTGTGGTTCAGGTTCAAGTAGGTTATTAAAAAAAATGACACCTGTACAGTTTTGACCAAGTTGAAAATTGACTTTTTGCTGTAAAATTGTCCATTTTGACATCAGTCTATTGGAATTGACTCATTTTTTGAACCAGCTTCAAGTGGCTATTTGATGATTGGAGTTTTTGGCCACTGGCTATAGACACATTGCGCAATGTAGCTAATGGTTAGCTGACCAAATAAAACGAAATACAAAGTCATGTAACTTGATTAATTAATCATTTCAATCATGTATAAAAAATAAAATTTTATAAATCAAATATTCAGTAACTTCAGTTCAGTTCAGTTCAGTTCATTTTTATTTCAAACATTTCAAACATGTGTCTTCGCAATCATTATAAAATATCATTTCATTATTTGTTTGAAAAGGAGTAGGCAGAAGTATTTACTTATTTGTCCCTACCCCCTCAAGTTTTACCTCTCATTCATTTAATTTTCTTTTAGTCTTAAATTAAACACTTGTATTGTTTTTGCAATTATTTTTTCAAGAACCCAGCATGAGTTAAACTGAATCCCTCTACATCCTTTTGCATGCAGGTCTATTTATAAAAACGATAGTGTTTTTATGCATGTAGTCACATACGCTCACATCTGTGTGTGGGCCGACACCATTAAAATGCCTGACAACGAGAGGAGCACTGCCTCTATTTAGATCAGAATAGAGAACATCGAGTCCCTCGACAGGTGATCTCCTGTAGTGCATTCGTGGGGGGAAAAAACCCTCACTTTCTGCATCAGCGTGGCGCTACATCAGGGTGAGTCACCCACGACACTCTAAATAAGTAATTAAAGGAAACTCACAGTTGACATGACATGCAATCAACCAGGATCAGGTTTGGACTTTTGGATATTTAATATTTAAACCTTTTCTCTTGCCACGATGATCTGAATCTGAATTGCAAATCTCTCGAGTCGCTGATGGCTGCGGTGCCATTTCAAAGGAATTCTGTGTTTGTCTGGATGTGATTTTCTGAGGGGAGAGAGGTGAAACAAATGATAGTGTAATGAAAGCCTGTCTGAACCAGACGATGACCAGTGAAGAGAGAAAAAAACACATTCCTATGAGAGCAGACATTGTGAATCGCTCTCTCTGTTTTATATATAGAATATATTCTATTTGTTTCTGCATCAGCCAAATGTGAGTGGATGCATAAGTCACAATGTGGAATGCCAAGAAACATACACCTGAGAAGGAGCAATCTTAAAAAGCCTGACTGAAAAAATATGTGGCCGTTTTGTATTTAAATAAAGAAAACATGGCATGAATGGGGAATAAAAATGCTGTTTTACGTAGCCAAGGTCGAAAGGAAAAGACGAGGAAAACAGGGAGCTGAAAAAATGACTTCTCTTCTGTCAATAGTTTCTGTAAACTTTAAATGTTTAAAAATTCAGATAGTGAGTGAATCTCAACATTAAACCATAAGATAAAATCTTTTTTCTTTTTCTTCACAGCTGGTACAACATGGTGCATACAAATGAACACTCACAGGTGATGATGCACCCATTACTGTCAACCTGAGCTCTTGCTAAAGCAAAATGTCTGAACAGGAGCAACTTTGTGCTCTTCTTTCTTTAGGTGCTCATAGAGAACGCTGCATTGGCCCCTACAAGATGCTGCTCTGAATGAAGAACCAAAAGATCCAAATGGTGAAACTCTTGTTTTATCATTTGATCTTTACTCCTAACCTTAGAGTTATTAACTGTGGATGATGACCACACAAATGAGATTGCTTGTTTCATGTTGTCTGTGCTTGATTAACAGGTGTTTTAGACTGCAAGCTGTGTGTATGTGAACATAGACTGTATATAGAAGATGGGCACGGCCCACTGTTTTGGGGGTTTTTGGCCTACCTTTGTGAAGCCTAGATTTTTGGCAGTTTGGATCTCATCATGAGGTACAGCGGTGCAGTGATTACCATTGTTGCCTGAAGAAGGTTCTGGGTCTGGATGTGTGTTAGTCCTGGTGACCTGTCCATAGTGCACTCCACGTCTTGCCAAATGACAGGTGGGACAGTGCCCGGCACACCCAGAGATCCTGAATTGGTTAAGAGAATGTATGGATAATTTTATTACCTAACACTAGCTTGGTTCAAAAGGAACATTCACAGACACTACAGGCGTGTCGTACGGACACAGACATCTGCTAATCAGTGCTGAAGTAACACATAAACAAAATATTGCAATTACATTTGTCAAAAAGAAAGAAAACAGTTAAAAATTAGTTTTAGTGTTTTATCTGATTATGCTAATGCTCTAAAAGGACATTACATACATGAGTTCACATCCAGTGACTCACATTAGCAGCAAGTAACCACAGCTGCATGCATCAGCACCTCAAACTGGCCGTGGCTGCCCAGTGTAATTTGACACAGTTTGCCCTGCTACCTGTTGAAAATGATCTGTGCTGTCAGGTTTTTTAGTTTAGATTTTTGGCAGTTACACATTGGTTTCATTTTTCAGCCACGGAGGCTGCTGCTTGTATTTCAAGCCACACCGACACCACACGGGATCCTGTTGTCCACCTACTCTTATCTCTACACATAGCTAAATTCACCTGCTGTTAGTTTCCAGAGAATGATAAGCTGCACGATGCAACCAAAGCTAGGTAATGTCCTGAGCAGATATACAATAAAGAAGAAGGCTAAGTAAACAGTAAATAAGAAAAGAGAAATGCAACAAATACTGAATATTATTGAGCTGGATGGGAGCTAGTGGTCAGTTTTTTTCACCGCAAACTGTGAAGTAGAGTAGATTAAGTTCATCCACCATCAGCTCAGTCCATCAGGTTTGCCCAGGGAAAAATGAAGACAGCGCCACAAACACTGGCTGTCTAGAGTTATCTTAGAGATAAAGCGAGGGGTCTGGACATGTAGAAAAAGAAGAACCGCCGCATCTTTGAGCTGAAAGGACCAAAGTTATTGAAGTGTGGAATTGATTCAATCATTTGATATAGATGCTCTGTGAAGGTATTGCAGGATCGGGGGAGACCCTGGGGCAGACACACAACACACTTCAGTGTTTGCAGATCCCATTTACCCGGAAGGACATGACAGCAAAGAAAGACTTCTAGACTACCTGCCACTGCGACTTGGACCGGAGTAATCGTCAGTAATGGAATGAATGGATACTTGGTTGGCAATCAAAACTGAAAGAAACGCTGGTGTCCATTCTCTAAATAGCCCAGGTTTACCTGTCACATGTCCAGTTTTCCACCCAAATCCAGTGTGGGTGGCAGGAACGAGGAGTGCAAATCAATTTCTTTCTTTTTTATCTTCTTTTTTTAACTGCTGTTTTGTCAAAGTAAGTGTTGCTTGGTGGATGACTATATGCCAAAGTGAAGCGCAAACCTGTTTGAGTGAACACCAAACTTCCTTCCATCCTGTCATATCTCACACCTTTCATGACATTCTCACATTCTCCACATCAAATTTCCTCTTCCCTCCAAATACTTTGTCCTTTTTTTTGTCTCACACCTTTCCATCTTTTTACAGCCATCTTCTTTTCATCACAGCCTTTCTATCCCATCTGCCTTGTCTTTTAATATTCCACTTTCAATCTGCTCCTCAGTCGTTCTGTTCAGTTCAATTTCTATTGAATCCACTGTACTGGCAGGAGTGTTGGATGAGCGGCACCACTGAATCAATTGTATAAAAATCATTAAAAAAATATCTAGAACATAACAATGGATGGTTTGCCCTCCGTCCTTCTCCTTTTTCACACCTCGTCATGTTTTGCTGGATTCCTCTCTTCCTCTCCTGTCCTTCTTTCTCCCTCTCTCACTCCCTCTCAGCTCTCTCGGGGTTTTTTTCTCCATCACTGCTCAGATTAATCAGCAGCTTCCTGCCAGTGTTTGACAGTTTCCCCCTAGTTGGCTGGTCTCCAAATCAGACCGTGTTAGACACCAGCCCACCGTCCGACCTGTCTGCCTGCCTGTCTGACTCTTCCTCTCTGTCTCTGTGACATCTGTCTGTCTGCTTTATCTCAAATGGCCATAAGATGTCACTGAAAGTCGTTTGTATAAGTCTGACAATGATTACTGGAGTCATGTTGTATAAGCAACATATGTATATTATAGATCCACACAACAAAACAGCTGAGAACTGATGTTAAAAGTAAAAAAACTCTATTTTTTTGGGACTATTTAAACTGTTGATTAGAACTTATCTGGTGTTTCGGTGACCATTTATGTAAGATTAAGTTAAGATAAAGTCATTTGGACTGTGTGCGCTCAGGTTAATGAAACTTTTTTGATTTTGAACAGCAATGGCATATTATTCAAAAACATGTCAGGCTTTGGATGCACAAACATATTAGTCATTATTTAACTGGTCTGTTTTTAGGACTTCTGCCCATTCCTACCCAGGTTCCTCAGGGAAATTGCTTTCCCATTTTTAGCATGTGTACAAACTGTTTTGCAAATAATTTGACAACATAAACTATCTAGAATTATGGAATTATCTTGCAGAATTATTAATAACTACATTCTTATTTCCAAAAAACTTGTGAAGATGTGTAAAATGTAACTAAAAGTCAAATAGCATGCTCTGCAGATTATTCAAACACTACATCTAACTGACCATAGTAGAATGACAACATATGAAACTCTGAAAATAGATAATGTTGTTGTTGTTTTTTAAGTATGTGCTTATTTTCATGCCAAAAGGTGTAAAAGTTGGGATGGAGGAACAAAAGACTGGAAAGTGCGTAAAGCTGAAGAAAAAAGAACCAAAAAAAGTCAAACCTGACTAGTCTGACTATACAAAAACATCAAAGAGAGTTTGAGTCTTTCAGAGTGAATGTAGCAAGAGAACTGTCACTCTGTCAAACTTGGGTGAGCTAATAGTTTGGAATGATATTTCTGGGCTATTTGCTCAGGGATCTGTTGGGGATCGTCACATTATTAAAAGAAAATTTTTTAACTTCAGCACTAAAAGAGTACTTTAAGTAAAAAGAAACACTGAATGGTCATGAACTTCTGGCCTTCAGGTAGCACTGCATTAAAAAGCATGATTCTGTAGCAGAAATCCTGGACGCAGGAACATTTTCTAACAGTCCATCCTTTTTCTTCCATTTATCCAATTCAGGATGACAGAAGCCCATCCCAGCTGGACGTCAGAAGTCAATTACAAAATGAGACTCATGTCACAAGATGCATCAAATCAGTTAATGTGAGCTTGAAAGCGAAAGCTAATTTTAGCTAGCAGGACTGCATCTGTAGTAACCTCACAAACTAAGCGCTACATTGTTACAGGTGTCATACACATGTAACAATATCCTAACCTAAAGGCTTGAGGGCTTTTGTGAGAGCTGTAATAGCTGGAGCCCCAGTAAACACACGACATTTTAAATCATTTTGGCATTACACCTTAACTCTGGTATGAATTTTAGCTCATTTTCTGCCATGGTTCATTGCATCTGTGCCAACATCGCTAAGTGAAGAGATCTTTTTGAGAGCAGAGTGCCACTGTTTTGAAAGTTTTCTTTTTACTCTGTACTTCTGCACAACAACAATCCTCCAAATCCTTGTCTGCATCCTTGTCCACCCATGTTCTGTTAAGGTCTCTGCCTGTATGATTACAGTGAGTCAGTGGCGAGTCACCTTAATTTAGTCCAGAGGGAGCCTGTGTCTGCTGCTGAATAGCTGTCTCTCACCTCCAGCCTTGGGTTGCATCTGGAGGCATTGCCTGAATGCTGACAACTGTGAACACAGACAATAATACACAGACACACTTACATAAACACTAACATGCTGGTTCCATTTTAGATAGATCTGGAAGCATATGCACACATACTTACAGGTGTTACTGAATATTCAAACAGGGACACATTGCACCTGTACACCTACGCAACGGTGTCAATACAAGCATGCTACTTTAAGAGATTATATCCATATTCACTTAAGGTGTTCAGTACATGCTTGGACAAATTTGTAGTTTTATGTTTCAGCATTTTAGAAAACTCTTTTCTGTCTTACTCTTAGATTAGCAGACGATGGATACCACTCAGCTGTACAGCAACTGTAGCTTCGCTTAAAGAATGTCATTGTTGGGAAATAGCCCAGTCTGGCTAAATATCACCAAATGCATTATATTTAATTTGCCTGGTGAAGGGGTTCTGAAACATTCTGGAGTCTGGGATCCATTACATATAATAATGATTTAGCTGGTTTAGGCATAGCGCCACACAATCTAATCAAATATTTCTCACTGCTCACCAGCTAGGCAGCTGTCTAATATGCCAAACTTTGCAAAAGCAGTAAAGTTTTGCTGTGATGCATCACAATCATATCAGTTTCTATTGGCCCGGTTTTCATTGGCTCAAAAATAACTTTGAAAAGTTATAAGCATATTGTTGTAATATAGACAATATGCTTGTTTAACTGGTGTGAATTTTCAGTTAACCTTCTAGAAATCAGTCAGTGACCTTTTTGTTTTAGCAAAACCACCAGTGAGCAGGGGGCAAACTCCTCTGCTTGCTGGAGAAGTTGGAGAAGTTGTGCAACAGTCTGAGCAAATAATCCCACTGCTCAATTCATGCATGACCTCAGAATGCACTTACCTAATGAGGTTATGGTAGCAGTTGCTAATTTTAAGCTCCTAAAGTGTAAGGAGATGTGCCCTGAATTAAAAACAAAAACAAGACCAAAAACGGCCAAAAACTCAGCACCAGGCTTCAGAACACTGCAAAGCAATGACATCATGGTCACAACTCTTTTTTATTTTTTTTAATCTATGACTTAATTTATGATTCGCTTAGTAAAATTAAATGAAAACAATAAAAAATCTTTAAATTAAACTGCACAAAATTATTTAAATGCAGTAACTGCCATCTGCAGTTTCCATTTATGGGACATAGTCTCCTAACAATTTTTGTGAAAGAAATCTGTCAGCTATGCCAAGAGGCAGGAATCAACCTGGTATATAGAGATGAGAAAGTGTCTATTCTAGCTCAGCCTTCTCTGCGATGGCAGAGATTTCATTTTTGCATCCTCAGAAATCAGCTACAACATTAAAAGTTAACATTACACTATGAAAATAAAAGGCCTTCTCCTTGCTTCCCCACTTTTATAACCTCTCTTTGCCACAGTATGTTTTCTCTGCCATCTCCTTTCTCCTCTCTATCTCGTTCATCTCTCTCTCTCCCTCTACTACTTTAATTTGGTATCACATTAAGGCTCCAGAGGAGAAAGTTAATTACGCAGCATTTTGAATTATGAATTGCGATACAGTTTAGTAACATATTGCCTCATTTCTCACTGCAGACTGAAGCTGCGACTAGATTTTTCACACTTACTTTGCAGGTATCAAAGGTGCCATGTTTGGTGGGATCTTTTATATTAGGTGAATTTTATATTAACTCGATATCATCTTTTGTCAAAGCCTATGTGAGAGATGAGGGGTTTCATTCCAAAGTGATATATTATATAAATTAAATATGGAGAAGAGATTGCTGTCTGAAATTCCTCAAGTCATTTTCTTTTCTCGGTAGTAACACATAATAAGCCTATGTGAAATGGCAGTTATTATAATGTTGTAATAATGTAAGAGTAAACAGATGTTGTTTTTGTAATTGCACAGGGCTGTGAGAATAAAGGCAATTTCCCCTCTAATCTTAGTCTTTAAAAGACACAGTTTTTCTGCTTTTGCCTCTGCACACTACAGCAGTGGATTCTAAATCAAACAATATGCGACTAAAGTGCAGACTTTCAGCTTTAATTCAAGGGATTTTACAAAACAAGGGTTCAACTGTTTAGCATTTACATCCATTTTTATTCATAGTCTCCCATTTTCAGAGGCTCAAAATTAATTGGACAACTGACTGACAGTATCATGGCCAGGTGAGGCCTGTTCCCTTGTTATTTCATGACAAATGAAACAGATATAATATCGGAAGTTAATTCAAAAGAGCTGAATATGAGGTCTGAAGAGATGTCAGTGCAAATGAGGTAAACCATCATTAGGCTGAAGAAATGAAATTAAACCTACTAGAGAGGTAGGAGAGACTTTAGGAGTGACCAAAATCAATAATCTGCTGTATATGTAAAAGGAAGTAATGCGCTGGCTAACACGCAAAGGCGTGAAAGACCACAGAAGATAACTAAAGTGCACGATGAAAGAGTAATTTCAGTGGTTAAGAAAAACAGCTTCACAACATCCAACAAAGCCAAGAACACGCCCGAAGAGGTAGGCGTGTCATCATCAAGAGACACCTTCATCAGTGGAGGTAAAGAGGGTCTACAACCAAGTGCAAACCACCTACAGTTACAGACAACAACAAACATTATTTGGACAAATAAAGCCAAGATCAACTTGCACCAGAATATAAGGAAGAGAAAACTATGATAAAGAAAAAGTATAAAACATTATCTGTCGCACAACACGGAGGTAATGTGACATGGGGATGTGGAATCAGCCCATGGGTCAGTGATGTCACTGCTGATAGAAGCAGTAGGATGAACTCTGACGTGCACAGGGTTGTTCTCCCTGCTCAGATTCAGCCAAATGCTGCAAAATTGATTAGACTTCACAGTCCAGAGGGACAATGGACCCCCTAATGATCCTCTACCGAATAACACGAGCCAAGGTGTGAAAACGGGTGTAGGTCACAATCAGCCAGGGTTTCAGGTGAGCTCATTGTGAAACCTAGCCCCGCCCTATCATGTGATTTCCTGAGGTCAGATGGCCCAGGGTGTGAGTGGGCGTTAAGGCGTCTGGGAAAGGATCTCAAAACTGGATTATAGATGGCGGACAGTTGGTGTCGTAAGCCACCGCCTCTTTTCAAAGATAGTCGTTCACAGTGGACATAGACGGCTTCTTTCACTCCTCTTTCAAACCATCTGTCCTCTCTGTCCAAAATGTGAACATTGGCATCCTCAAAAGAATGACCTTTGTCCTTTAGATGCAGATGGACAGCCAAATCTTGTCCCGTGGAGGTGGCTCTTCTATGTTGTGCCGTGCGTTTATGAAGTGACTGTTTGTTCTCTACGATGTAGAGGTCTGAGCATTCCTCGCTACACTGTACAGCACACACTACATTGTTAAGTTTGTGTTTAGGAGTTCTGTCTTTGGGATGAACCAGTTTTTGTCTGAGTGTGTTGCTGGGTCTGAAGTAAACTGGGATGTCGTGCTTGGACATTCCTTCAAGCAACTTAAAGAAGTCCAGATGCTTTTCTTTCCAAGCTCCTTAGACTACGATGACCTGGATGACTGAGAACCTTCACAGACATAAACCCAATGAGATACTGAAAACAATGCTTATATTTAACATGATGCTAGTTTGTCCAGTTAATTTTGAGCTTCTGAAGATGAAACAAAACAAAACAAATAAACTACCAGTCCCTAAAGATGGATATTTAAAACCAAAATCATCTCCACTGATAGGATCTGGATCTTTAACGTGTCACGCCACTGAAGTTCTACTCATCAAGCTTTCAAATTAAGATGCCATGACAACCCACTGTCTGCTTTAGACCATAGGAGCAGTCTGCGGGCCTCTCACTCAATATCCAGTTTGTATAAATTATTACAAGTATGAACACAGCTCCTCGTAAAGATGAGTGCGGATTTGTCGTGAGATCAGACTCCCACATTTACACTCTATACTGTTCCTGAGCTCCTCTCCCACCCTCTCTCTCTCCCCCAGTCATTTACATTTATATTGAATTAGAAACCATGGTGGAGAGCGAGTGGAGGCAGCCGAGACTGATTATAATGGGAGATTACGGGCCGACTGCACCACCATTATGTTGTGTAATTACAAAGAGAGAGAGAGGGGAGGGTGGGGCCATTGGATTCCCCAGTTGCCAGGGTCTATTTCATTTAGGGAAATAATGTCTCGCTGCTTTCCCCTCCACTTATTCCACCTGTAAATATTATAGAGAGCTGAATCCTTCCCTCTTTTATGCCTGATTTTATGGGTCATGATTTATGGGAGACAAATATCAGACAAGGCGTTAAGGGGGATGTGTGAGTCGCCCATCAGGCGATTTATCGCTGCATCTCGATCTGCTTTTGGCTTCGTTTGACTGCATCGATCTGATGTTGTAATGCATGTAGGATCACTGGTCATGCACTCAGGAAAATACCTAATGGCCTCAACATAATGGAAAGCCCCTTGGAAATAATCATTTGTTGTATTTCCCTTTATAAAGTGATGTGGGAGGGATATTACAGAAGAAGTGTGGAGTTTATTTCCTGTATTAAGAGAATAGTAATAGCCATGAATGTGTTGGTCAGTTAAAAAGGAAATTACAGAAGACACAAATAAAATATCCCTCCATAAAAATCCACTTATGGTTAAGCTAAATTTAACACACAGTAATGACCTGAAACTCAAACAATAAAACTTTAACAGATTAATGAACAATCTGTTTCCACCCACTCTCAGCAAAGCAAACTTTATTTCAGTTTATCTGCATGGCACTTTAAAGATTACAGGGTTAAAAGACATTCAGAAAAAGAACATTTAGTCCTTTATGAGTAAGAAGGGGAGTATCTGTGCCTTCTACCTTTCCCTGTCTTTTTGAAAATCCTAGCTTCATGAGTTCAACACAAGTTTGTAGCGATGCCAAATAATCCATCAATCATTAAACATGAATGATTTAGTCCAGCAGCATAAAAAACCGAGTGAAACTTTAACTTGCTGATTTATTTTTTACTTCACTATTGTCCTGAATGTCCCTTAACTAATGCTGATTTAGGTTTTTACAAATTGTCACTAGGTGTGAATGTGTTGTCCTGAATGTCCCTCAAGAACTTCATGTAATGTCTAAAAAAAATAAAAAAATAAAAAAGAGGGTCCCCATCTGACACAGTTTTCAGTTTTTAAAGGATTCCCCTCTGTTCTTGTGATGAATGTGGACATATTGTTACAAACTGTTCACAACTTAAGCCAACAAGCTATGGAGTTACAACTGACATTTAGTGCTAAACTGTGTACTTTCTTGTCCTTACTAATTACAGTTCACTGTTTAGAAAGTTGCTTGTCATCACGCCCACTTTTACTGCATATCTCACAACTTTCTGATTCCATCTTAGTCTGTAAGAGATCCCCTGCTCATTATAGGAAACAAAGCAGAGGCTGTCAGCATGCATAGCTCACCATGTTTAATCTGAGTGTATGAAAAGATAAAGCTCTTGAAATCTGCTTTAATTAAGAATTTAAAATGATAAAAACTGCTTCCAAGTATGTGTCATGTGTGATTTTGGTACCATCTTTAAGCATACGCACTTATCTCTGCGATCTTTTTGCACTAACTCTTCAAACATAATGTTGACTCTGTAAACTATTAATATGAAATCCACCAGTCCGGCTCTAAAAGAGAGATGCACGTTTAATCTCATCTTGAAGATTAAACTATCATCGAAAGAGAAAACTTAGCAAAGGACATTTATTCAGACATCCAACAAAACTAACAACAATATTCTGCAAATGAGTACTTTCTGTAAGGCTAACTTCAAAGACTGTGTAGCACTGTTATCCATTATACTATGTAGCTGATGTACAGTTACATAGATTTCGGGACATTTGCTTTGATTGGGCGTCATTGTGGTGAAATCTACGAGGCAGTGGGACAGCTGATTAAATGAGAAAATGAAATGAAAAGCAGGACAAAATAACTCTTTTAATTATATTGTCAGGCATTTTGGCATTGATGGGCACAGAGTGGGAATAGCACCTAACTTAATTCTAAGGGTCAAATCACATTTATTCAAACAAAATATAAAAAAAATTCATTCCCAAATTGCCCCCAAGATAATGTCTTATAGTACCTATAATCAAATTTTCTTATTTGTTGGGCTCAAAAGAGGAAAGCAAAGGGGCTTGATGTAGGACATTCCTGGAACACCTCTACTGTCTCCAAGAAGAGATGATGGAGAATCAAAGCAAAGTCCTCAAAGGTTTCTGATAAAAGCCTGAAGTGGTCAAATACTACCAGCATGCAAATGTTTTTTTGTTTTTTTTAAAGCAGCACTCTTCTGCTCATCCAATGAACACAATTCCTCTTAGAATACACTAGCTTGTCTTTTCAAGCTTGTTGTGCTTATGTAAATGATATATGTGTGGTTTCTACTGACTAATGCACATAAATTACTACATAGACAAACTACCAAACATCAACACACTTTTAACGAATGAGCAGACGAAGCAAATGAGCCAATAAACCAATGAGCTTCTCAGAGAAGGCTGGTTTATAATATCTCTGTGTACCCGTGAACCTACTGAACTACAAATCATAGTATTTATTTTATTTAAACATAGCATTAATGCTGTAGTGTAAATAATAATAATAATAATATTTTTGTAAAGGTGTTTTCATCTTATGTATTCAGTCCATGGGCCTGCTGCAAAATTCCCTTAAAACAATTGCAAAACCTTTTTAATGTATTCTCAAATATATATAAATGAAACTTCATTAACTACCCTGTTTCAAACAGTTTTAAATGATTTTGATTGACCTGAAACCGCCCATAGTTCAACTTTCAGGATTAATGACAGCAACATTAGCCATTAGACCAGATAGTTGTCGTATTTGAGGTTAAAATTAACAAAGTTACAAAGCGTGATTATCCTTAATAATACTCAGACTGACAAACACTGATAATCTTGGATTTTTAATTATATATTTACAATGTGCCAGCCTGCGTATGAGGTGACTCAAACTTGACAATGGCCCCATCTAGTGTTTGGTTTGTGCTATTGCTTGTAAAAGACCGGCTCAGTCATTACCAGGATTTTTGGAGCTGTCATTATTTTTCTCCTATAAAATAATTCGTATTATATAGAACCGGGATATGTTCATATATGACACTAACATGCATTGGTTGTTTGTTGAATGGGCTCAAGCTGTACTGACCCAAATAAAAGAAAGTCCTTGTTTTAAACTGCAAAATATCTGAGAAAGTGACATGAAAATGTTGTGTAGTGACAAAGACATTAACAACAAAGAGCAGTAAAACCACAGAAACCATTTTTCCCCACAATCCACATATGCCTATCATGTGTGAAAATGTGAGCCAGTCAGATGTGGTGGGAGATGTAAAGAAGCGATAGGTTTACCCAGTCAGTTTCGAATTGGTAAAAGATATACTGTAAAGTGCAGCATAAAATAAAATGACAAAAAGAATGTGAAAAAAGAATATAAAATAAAAGGGTGATAATGCAATAAAAATAATAAATAAAGCAATAAACACACTAGTTTATGGACACATAGAGGATCGTGTCAGAACACTGGCGCGGATGAGCGAGCCCAAGACTTTTATTTTGAAATCTTCTTTAGTACGTACAGGAAGTAAACAAGTTTTATATCCTGTATGAGATTCTCATGAACTTTTACTTCTGTATGTTTTGTTAATTTGTAGTGTTGATAACTTTACGCCAGCTGTAGCTATGAGCGCCATTATTCCTCGCATAGAGCAGCTGTCTGCCAGAGTGGTTCGGGTACTGGGCTGTAACCCGGGACCGATGACTCTGCAGGGAACCAACACGTACCTGGTCGGCACGGGCAAAAGGTGAATCTAGTCCAGCCAGTGGTGACGTTTAGCATTTTCCCGAAATGAAATATGAGTAAATGTGTTGTCTGTTTAACTCATGTGTATTTGAAAGGGACTAGCTGGCCAAAAACTTGACAGTCCTTTTGCGTGCAATTTCTTAGCTTGTAGAAATGGGCGCTCATGCCAAATCCCATTTTAAATCTTCTAACTTGAGCATTTTCGTGCTTCTGGATAATAAAGGTAACACATGGAACAAAGCTGAAAGTGTGCAATTAATTGCAGGGGTCTTTTTGTTTCTTCGGCATATACTCAAGATAATAAATAACGATAGTTTGGAGTGATATTAAAAATAGTAGACTACGTTTGCAGTGAAAAAGAGCGCGTAGTTCTTTATAATGTGAATAAAACAGCTATAAAAACAATACCCAACTATAAGAGAGAACAGCGGAGTACTCATCGGTAGAGTTGGAATATATGAATATGCATAGCTACCTTTAAAACCCTTGGGTGAATATATAATGAGCAATTATATTCCAGACGGGTGCTGATAGACACAGGGGAACCTGCTGTGCCTGAATACATCAGCAGCCTCAAACAGGCACTGAAGCAGTTCAGCACCAGCATCCAGGAGATCATCGTCACACACTGGCATCACGACCACACTGGTGGAGTAGAAGATATCTGCAGGGACATAACGGGTGAGCCTCTGAGTGTTTGGGTATAGTTGGGTTACTTCACCGTTCATTGTTGCTGCATTTGTGAAATCTGTCTAAAAGCCACCTTCTAATGAAAAATCAGCCATTAGTTTAGTGGATCAAAAACTGTCAGTACTTTTTCGATTTAAAGACTCAATGAGTCAGTATTTATTTCTTAGTTTTTTTATCTTGCAGGTTCTGAGGTCCGAGTCAGCAAACTGCCTCGCTCCAACAAAGCCAGAGAGGCAGCAGGAAGCAAAGAGTACACTTACCTAAAAGATGGAGATGTTGTTGAGACGGAGGGAGCCACACTCAAGTCAGTTCAGTTTTTACACATTGTGAATTTATAGAAGAGCATTAAAAAAATTAATCTGTCATAATATACACTAAAGAACAATAACTCAAAGACTTTTTCAGGGTGAAAATGTTCCAAACAATATCAAGAAAAAATGTAGCAGTACCAACAAAAAAATAAAAATTCGTTAACTTCCCTTCAGTTATGTTTATTATCATTCTGCACACTGACATGGCTTTTGTCTGAATCTACAATCAGATAATTGAGCACAGAGCCATTTCTTTTTCCCAGAGTGCTTTTCACTCCAGGCCATACTGATGACCACATGGCCTTGCTGCTGGAGGAGGAGCGGGCACTCTTCTCCGGAGACTGCATCCTGGGCGAGGGCACGGCTGTGTTTGAAGACCTCTACGACTACATGAAATCTCTGCAAATCCTGCTGGACTCGGAGGCTGACCTCATCTACCCTGGTGAGCAAGGATACGCTGATGCTTGGCCCTCTGTTTTATTTCTTAAAAAACACTCTGGATAATGTTTTTTTTCCCCCTCAACCTGTTTACACACAATCTTGTGGTACTTCATCACTACACCAGTGAGAAATGTATATTTCATTGAAAAATAGTAGGTACTCTAAAAAATCTAGTTTGATACAACATTCTGCAGATACCATGCTGTAGCACAGATCATCATCTCCATTATATTAGCTAATGGTGAATTGTTATTCCATATTTATTGCAAGAAGTGTTTCATGACATTGTTATGAGTTACTCTGTGACTCCCACTTCTAAGATCCGCTCACAGAAACGCCTCAAATAATTTTTTTAAACTAGTGAATATTTACCTTATTTTCAAAATAGCTGCCAATAAATTGTCTGTTGATCGACTTTACTTGTTTCAGAGCTACCGGCTGTGCTTCTTTGAGTTCTGCCTCTCTGATGTGCATTCATTTAACAAAGTCTTTCCGATGACTGGAGAAAAAGCTTGCTTGCTGCTGTTCTCTGTGCAGGCCACGGACCTGTGGTTCAGGATGCTGGCTCTAAGATCAGACACTACATCAGTCACCGGGACCAAAGAGAACAACAGATCCTGGCAGCTATTCAGGATGGAGCAGGAAAGCCTTTCACTTCCATGGAGCTTGTCAAGATTGTGTACAAGGTCAGGAAAAACCTTCTTTTCCTTTGATGCTGTTTCCAGTTTGTTGTCAAGGGTAGACTGGGTGGACTTTTACCAGTAACACAGTCTACCATCTTTGACCATGGAAGCAATCTAATCCCTTCCTATTACATTCTAAATAGCCTGGCACCACTTTACTTGTCTGATCTTGTCGATGTTCACACTCATTGCAGAGCATTTGTATCTGCTAATCAGATGATCCTCAACATATATACAAGATATAGACTTTAAAAAAACAAAGGTGACCAAGGTTTTTTAGTTGTTGCCCCGAGTCTATGGACTTCATATTAGAACTACCCTTTTAATTTGAGCTAATTCAATTCGTTTGAATTCATTTATTTATATAGCACCAAATCACAACAACAGTCGCCTCAAGGTGCTTTATTATTTTAAGTTAAAGACCCTACAATAAGAAAAGAGAAACCCAACAATCACATGACCCCCTATGATCGAGCACTTTGGTGACAGTGGGAAGGAAAAACTCCCTTTTAACAGGAAGAATGCTCTGTCAGAACCTGGCTCAGGGAGGGGCGGCCATCTGCTGTGACTGGTTGGAGATAAGGGGAGGAAGACATACAAAAGACATGATGTGGAAGAGAGCCGGAGATGAGTAATAACTCGTAATTAAATGCAGAATGAAACGGTTTCTTGAAATTGTTCTGTTTTATTAATGGCTGCCTGTGAAGCACGTTTCTCAACTCCGGTGGTTTAGAATGTGCTATACAAATGACTTTGACCTTGACCTGATCCCATATAGACTGGTCTGTTTTGAGGCTGGATCACAAAAAAATGACACTGAAACTTGTGTTGCTCTTCTCTCAGGACACCCCTGAACACCTGCACCAAGCAGCTAATGTGAACCTGGTTCATCACTTAAAGAAACTGGAGAAAGAAGGCAGAATCAGTCTGGGTATGGTCTCATTTACTTCCTTTACAATTAAGTTCCAGCAGATACTGTAATGATTTAAATATGATCTACCAAAATAGACACATCTCACCATGTGTGTGTTTTTTTTTTAATACCTCAGCTCTGGCAGCAGCTCTTTGCTGCCTGCTGGGAAATTTCTGCTCATTTGGTACAAAGGTTTGCTTGGATTCAAAGAAGGCCTGATTAGATTTTGGTGACCAAAGATCAAAGTCATTGTGACTTCACATCCATCCTATTCTTTTGAACGTGATATATCAGGAATATCTAGGGAGGGAGGAACATGATTATATCAGAGATACATGTTCTCTTAGACTCATAGATGAACTGATAAGAAATCGGTGGTCAAAGTTCAAGGTAACTGTGACCACATGAAACCAATTTCTTGTCCTGTAACAGATGAGTCTGAATAGACAGGTTGTAAAGTTCAACATGCATGGTGAGCAGAGGTATACGACTGCAAGGTGGTAGTTTAGTTTAGGACTGCAGGTTCATTATAATTGTGCTGCTTTCATTTAGAAAATGTGGCTGTGACACAAATGTAAACCTTTCTTTCCCGCAGTGAAAGAATCTTCACAGAGCAGCAAATGGAAGAGTAATCTGTGATGTCCACTGACAGTGAGATGAAATGGAGCGTTGGGCTGGGATTTTCAAGATCAACAGCTAATGATTTTCGAATGCGAGATGATCACTTTCAGTGCTATGTTTGTGCTGTACACCAGTGCTGATTGAGAAATGTTCTAGAGGAAAAATCTGTTGTATTAGTCACACCTGTTGCTTCAGATATTTCCCAACTCAAAACACACAAGGCGCAGGAAACAAATGGACTCACCAGGCCTGAGCTGCAGCCTGTGTTATAGTTAGACAAGGCTAAAATTTGCCTCAAGGTCAGCCGCCTGTGGCCGCATAAAGGATTAACCTCATCCTGAAGTGTGATCAGAGTGCTACACTTCCCCTGTCCCCCCCAATTAAAACTGCTTAACTGCTGCCATGTCTTCTTTTTTTGAGTTGAGGCTGTTAAAGTGAGCTTTTTGTTTTGATTTAAAAATAATTGTCAGCGTTGTCTTCCATTTAACAATACTTTCTTGTCATGTAAGTGACATAAGTAGGATTTATACAGTATATAATGACTGTACTGTATTTTATTTTACTTGTTTTGTATATTATGAAGCCCAGAAAGTAAATAATCTCATAACATTTGTCATTGAGTTATTATTTATGAGGCTGGCACTTCCCTATCACAGGTGTGTTGTTGCATTATCTCAAGAAAGGTTTTATGTGGGTAAAAGGAAATTTATTGCTTAACCGTTCAGCTGTTTCTGGGTATAGAAATTGTTTTATGCAGGCACTCGGTTAAGAAAGATTTGCCAAATAAAGACAAAGTGTGAGTATGGGAATGGGAACGGGGGAAAAAAATAAAACAGTTTGGTGCTTTCTCAGACTGTTGACCGTGACACAATGAGAAATCTAAATAGTGATGTGTACAGAAATATATACATATATTTATATTTTTCCAGCTGTTTTCCCCCATTCGTGAACTTTAACTTTAACCTGTCTGTCTTTTCAGTCATATTAATGAATCTGTAAACTTTGTACTGGAAATACGGCACACATTTTTCAATCAGTCGCTAGGTGGCAGTATCTCTTAATTTATGGCAAAATTCACCGCACCATGGTCAGTTACAATAATTTGCATTGAGAAAATTTGCATTATAATTATTCTGTTTTTTTAGAAACTTAAACAAAATATTATATGTAAATATGTGTTGGGAATACTGTGAAAAAAATGTTAAAATTAAACTTTGTGACACTGTGAGTGCATTATGTACATGGGGGTCTTTCCCTTTTCAACATTTTGCTCATTTGGGATTCAGTTGTGTCTTTACTGAAAATCTCTCACCTTACACAAAAGAAACTACAGTGCATAACTAATGCAGGACATTTGATGGATACCTAAACCTATAAGGTGTATTGTGGAGAGAAATATAAGGGTAGGTTTGTGAAATACACTTTGAGTTGTGCATATATAGGTCACTGTTAGAGCGTCTAAATCTTAGAACTGTATGAGCATGTTTGTGGCATTCAATAAATATTGGCAAAGGATTGAAAATGAGCCCTGTAGGTAAAATGTGAAGGAAAATAAAAACAGATGCGTCGTTTTGGGGGGATATCGTTGATACATAGCGAGAAAAGGTAAAAAGTCATCACATAGATCAGTCCTAGAGGTCACTGTGAACTCTGATAAGAAAATGACAGTGATGTAGGTAATAACTTGTGACACCACAGTCAGGATTTTTTGGTTTCTCTAAACATGGCTGTTGCTTTAGGATCTAAGATAATGTGTTGGACATATTCCCTCCTGTGATCTCTTCTAATAGAATTAATGACTCTGAAAAAAGACGTCATTAACTGTAGTGAAAATCATAAGTGTAACCCACAATGACTACACCTTTATTCATTGAACATCCAAAACTCTAATATCGGCCTAAATGTTACAATAAAACCACTCTGACTGGCATTGAAAATGACAGGAAGGCGCATGGAAATACAAACACTAAAAAGCAGGATGAGGTAATCACCGACTACTAAGGAGAACATGTTGTATTTAAGAGACTACAGGAAAATATTTTGTAAGTCACTAAGTACTAACTACACCTTACATACTACATCTGGAAGCAGCGGTGTCAAACGGGGTAGAACCAATCTTGCTCACTGGATTGTTTGCAAAGTTTTAAAATGTCAGTGAAGTTATTCATAATTTCGCACTGCAATACCTGGTGAGTCACTGCCAACAAAGTTCTAATTATAGATTAAAATACTACCGCTGTTTAATTCCAAGAACTCTTACTTCATGTCCCCTGTTCTGGTCTCAAACAGAAGGATGACGGGGCTTTCTGAGTTGCATCAATGATGGTGGAATCAGCTTTCTGAGTCTGTGTCTACTACAAATCCTCCACATATTGTCGTTTTTTAAAGGGCTTGCTGGTATTCTACTGGTATTCCTAATCTGTTGACTATGACTGTGACTGCCGGTTGTTGTCTTGTTTTATATTTTGGCCTCCCCACACCCCATTTTTAATATTAATTTGTAATTTAGGTTATATTAACTTTCTGTTGTCTTATACAGCTGTTTAAATGCGCTTTATAAATACATCTTAATTAATCATTTGCACATCTGCGTTGAACTGTAATGCACACGTAATAGAACATATTGCTGAAACTGCGTTTTTAAAAGTATCCTAGGTCGTTCACCATTTGTTCTTTAGATGTGAATGTTTCCATAACAAACGAGAAAGAAAAAAGGGCTTTATTTATATGGGTGTCTTATTTTGGTGGTTTACTTTTCTTTTATCGCAGTCAGAACTGACAAAACAAAAACTCACAAACTACCTCACAAATAAATAGAAATCAAAATTGCATTCAGAGCTTTTTAATTCAGTTTTCCCTTTGAACGAGCTGACGGGAGTTTGAGTGAGGCTGAGAAAGGGCGAACTGCAGAGACACCCAGCTCTGCCGTGTGGTAATGAGATGAGTGGAGGTGGGGGGTGGTGGCGGTGGAGACGGAGGAGGGGGGTCTACTGGTAAAGATAAACAGCCGAGCCGAGGAGCCTCTGAGCCAGATGAACATGGCGGCTCCGGTCCAGGACGCCGCTGCCGCTCCGTCCCGCTGACCGACATCTCCCCGACGACATCCCGCACGTCAGGCACCCACGGTCTCCCAAACTCTCAGGTAAGTTTCCCGTCATTCTCTTGACCCCCACTTCTCCCGTTAGTCCCACCTCCAAAAACACGTATTAACGTAAGGGCTCGTGCAAAGTGTCCACTAATTTATATCGAGTTTTATACTAAAATGTGCATTTGTTGTTGTTGTTGTTGTTGTTCTTTCATGTTTTTTGTTTTCCTTCATGGCGGTTCTACATTTTTATTGGGTAGTGAAAATAAACCACAGGGTTAATTAGTTGATTACAGGAAATAACGTTATGTTCGTCCAGTATTTAAACGCGCAGGTCATTCATCTGTGTTCACGAACCGGGTCTGACTGCGAGTATACTTCGCTGTGTTTATCGGCCAAATCGGCTGATTGACAGCTATCACTACTGAAACGGGGTTTCGGGCGAAACTAGCTCGGTGGATAAAAATGCTAATTTCCGTTGGTAACCTGCCAAATCCACGACGAGGGTTCAAATGTTCGGCAGAAGAAGTGAACGCCGATTGGCTGCTGTTTGTTTAAGGTGTTTAAGCAACTGTGTTACAACTGCACAAATATCCCAACCAGGACTTCGGCGTTTAACTTTTAACGGTTAGCTGTTTAAATCCCCTCTTCCTGATCGAGAGAAGCGACAACTGCTGGTTTATGTGAACCTCCGCTTTAGCCACAAGCGTTCAGTGCTCGCTTGTTGCTCCTGTTAAAGTTTCATGTAATCACCCATAATTAAACCGTCGTTGATCACAGATGGGTTTATCAGATTAAGATAGACATATAATTGTTTAACAGTGAACATTTTATGATATTCTCACACTGGTTCATATCGCTTTGACTTCCTCAACCAACTCAGGCGTCAAGCAAAACAAACGCAATCGTACACTTCCGGTTTGTAGTTTCAAAGTAAAACCAGAGACGCTCTAAAAGAGCTGTTCCACTTCCTATTACTAATCCCATTGTACAGAAATAGGCTGAAATTGCCCACATAAATTATTTTATTTTTGGAAATATAGAACACAGATCTAATATTTGTTTAATGTTCAGACTGTTATAAAACAACTCTTATGTCCTATTCTCATAAAACACTTTTGTTAATACATGTTCATGTACACTATTTAGTAATTGTTTAGAATTTATGGCACTTTACCAAATTATAACAAGTTGTTAGAAGCAAAGTCAACCCACAAGATAAATTTTAAAGTGTGTACATGTAGCAGCTGGTTGTGGTGGTCAAAGCTAACTGTCATCAGGAAATAAAATTCTCTGCTGTTGCTGGCTTCAAGCCTGAAATTAACATATCAGATACAGTGAAGCAGTTCACAGCCATGTCCCTAAGACTCACAAGTAGTTATTTCACTATAATTAACCCATAAACAAAGACAATAATGGAGATGTTAGAAGAAAAAATGTTTAACCCATAAAAATTTGCTGGATACCTCTATAGGATGCTACCAGAGGTCCAGAGAGCCAGTGTTCCTCAATATATTAAAAGTTCTCTGTTTTCATTGTTTATTCAGTTTAAAGATACAATTGTAGGTAGTTCATAACTTATGTTATTTCATTATGGTATAATTCCAGCATTTAGTAGAATGATGCCACAGTTTAAATGACTGTTAATAATAGGTTTTTAATAATTAATCGACAAGTGTTTCGTCCTTTTCTTCCATCTAATATGAGATAGTTTGTCAGCTAGCTCTACTGTGTTGTGAGGGTATGTTTATCTCTCCAGAATGTGTTTTTTTTTAAGCTGCAAACAAACAATAATAAAAAGGCTAATTATCTGAAACAACATATTATTTCAAGTGATATTATTGTTTTAGTCCAGTGGGAATAGTCGTAGGTGAAAATCCATTAGAGACTGGTAGATGAATGGACAACTACTGACATTATTATCATCATCATTTTTTTTATGTATTTAAAGTCATAACAGGCTATACTCTGTTAAGATGGGAGGACGTCTGCTGGTTTGTCAAGAAGGGCATTGCGTGAGTTGAGACCAGGCGTTTAGGAAATGAGGGATATTTACATCAAACGCACGTCTTTTTTTCATGACATATGATCCTTGAGAGTGCATTGCTTTCACTTTTGCTTTTCCTTTGTTATGCTGTTGCATGTTGTTAAAAGCCAATTTGCAAAGCAAAAGAAAATGATTTGCACTTTAGAGTGTCCGAGTTTGACATATTACATTAATCTTTCTTATATATTAAGCAGAATACTACTTTTTGGACCACATAGCATGTGTATGTATGCTAACAGCACAGCATAGAATGAGTGTGGCTATGACAAAAAACATGTTGTGCAGATTTATGCTGAAAAGAAACACACACAGCTCAGAACGTATTGTCTTGCAGTAAGATGTCCTTTTTAAATGCAGGCACAAGAATTTGTCTTGATTTGCTGTTGTGCTGGTTTCTCTGTGTTTGCTATTGTGCAGGTATCTTACTACAGGAAACCTGTCAGTTTGCCTACGTGACAGGTGCCATCTGATTCCTCTGGAAATGTTATCTTTGAGGGCTGGGCTTATGATTTATTTTGGCTCTTTTAGGCTTATTTGCTCTTCCCGGCACCCCAAAGTGAACTTTGAAACGGATTGCAACATGTAGGCCAAGTGTTCAGGTTCTGTTTAACCCTTCCTTCTGCACCTGTTTTCTCTCTAAGGGGTTAAGAGGCATTATGCTATTTATGCATAGAAACAGTTAGGCAGCACAAAATACTGTGCATGCTTTGTTTTCACCTCGATCTGTTTGCTCTGTATTTTTGTAACGGTTTTATTACAGTTACAGAGTAGTGTCTTGTCTGATTAAATTCTGGTACATTACACTACAATTTTCAATGCCAAAACTACCTTATAGTGCTGCAGCAAGAGTGCAGGAATGTACTTAAGTCCAAGATCTTAACACGAATTTGGCAGCCTGCCCAATGAGGGATCCTTAGTGGCTTGAATTCACTAAACCACATGAGGGCTCAAATAATGTCCTGACCAATGACGGCAGCTGCAGGAGAAGGAGGAAGGGCAAGGCTTGACTGTGCATTTCTCCTCAGTTTGTTTTTTATGAAGTTTTATCCTGGGACAGCAAGGAAATACATTGACACATTTAAATCATAGCCATCAATCCCTGATGTTATCCTGGTCTTGGATTTAAAATAAACCTAGTCCTAATTTAATGTCTTTGTGGGTGAATTAAATCAGATATAGATGTGAAATTAGTGACAGATTATAAAATAAACATGCCAAAATTGTAGCTGTAGCAAATTCATGTGGTGAGCACTGAGTTCCGCATCTATTAAGAGCAAACGTTGCTCTCCAGAGCTGCTGTTCATGCCTTCAGTAAATGAGTGTTTCTCACCCACAAGATGATATTGTTAATTTGGGAATGATTTGGGGGGGTATTTAAATACCAGCACAACTGGTTCATCTGTACATCTACTAGTATTTACCAAGGGGTGTATGTGTGGGTGTGTGCATGCTTGTCGACTTATCTGTGTTTGTTTATGTCTGTCTCTTCTCTCTGCCACCAACTTATCAGACACACTCTGCCCCTGGCTTTCTGTCACGTAGCAGAGACAGTCGCCTTCCAGGTCTGATCCTCCTGAGACCAAGTGCTCTAATTAACCACACACACACACACACACACACACACACACACACCCATGTCACTGACTCCTCTGAAAGCTTCCTGTGGTGCCTGAACACCATAATCACTGTAATATTCCCTCAGCAAAATGAATCTGCAGGATATTGTTACAGTATGTGATGATAAAATACGTTTTAGTTCTAAATCAAAGTGCATTGACTTGCAGATTTGAATACAAATTATCTCCTTAAACATTACTGAATAATAGGAAGTAACATAAAAAAAAGTCTTAGAATAAACTTCATATATGAGTGTTTAAAAGATCAGACGATGTATTGGCTCATGCACATTTTTTAAGTTATCTTGAATAAGTAAGAGAGGATGCTTTACATTGCAAAATATTTAAGGCAGCCTATTGTGTACAATCTTTGTAATTGTTACACAGTTTCTAAATTAGTTCTTTCTTATCATGCTAGATGTGACATACGCCAATACTTTATATCTGCGATAAGCTAATATCAGCTGATATCAGCTAGCCAATTCACTGGTTTTTATCAACTCTGTTGACACATTCAGTAGGTTATTTAACAAAGTTCTCCTTTTATTTATTCTTGTCCAACCATATTATTTTATTTGACCTTAATGTAAATAGTGAAAAGCCTTGATAAGGGTAGTATGTAAACGGGTGCAAAATGGAGCACATTTCAGACTGGAGAGCCGTAGTGAAAAATAGGTCTCCTTTTCCATCTACAGTATTTGGCAGTATGTAGTGATATGGCTTTGTTCTGCAACATCCAGATACAGTGCATACACGATGGGAGCAGCAGCACCCAGACAATAAGACATAACACTGATTGATGCAGGTATTGTAGATTCCACACTGACAGGCCTTCCTCGGTCTGAGTGACAAGAAGTCATGTAAAAAAGGATGCTTTTGGGTCCGTCCTTACTGGTTCCATATGAATTAAGAGGGTAAATAGCAGCCAGATGCTGCTGATAAAATATGCTTCGTTTTAGGTGTTTAGCACAATGCTGCAATTTTCCCAGTGCTCAGAGAAACTGCAAGAAACAAGGGCTACATCCTAGACTCTGCAGGCGTCAGTTAGCATGTTAAATCCTAAAGTACAAGGCCTGCATAGTCCTACATATATTTTTCACATGACTGTTCGTTAATGTGCTTGCCTTTGGGCTTTTGGTTTTCATGTAACAGACTGCACTATCGATTACCAATGTGTCTTTGAGGCTAATTTCTATAAAAGTATAACCCTTCTCTGTGGTTTTTGCAGATCTCCAGATAGACAGTGTAGTATGATCCCTACCTAACTTTGTGGTCGTGGCTTCCATGAACTATGACATCACCATAGGCCTTTACTCATTTATAGTGGCATTTGACGTGTGCTCCAGCGGTTTTCCAAATGAAAAGTTTCTCAACTCCAAAAAAAGAAAAAAATTAAAAATTGTTTCATCACTGATGGAACAGAATTGGAAAAAGCGATGATGGAGGTTTTTCAGTTTTTTGTAGACTATCTCAACTTTCTCAATTAAATTATTTCCACAATTTCCGTCAATGCCATCTGGAAATTTCTGTGCTCCTGCACTGAAAAATCGTTTTCTATTCCTATACTATTTTTGATGCATGGGTCAGCATGTGTCGCATTTTGAGTGAACGATGACTAATGTGTCAACCACAATAGCGGCTTAATACAGACTCAAAGTTTTTTGCTCTACCACCTGTTTATTTTAAAAGGCTAATACTTATAAAGACTAGAGGTGTTTAATAATTTGCCACTAATGTGATTTAAAGGGCTTAAAGTTTCAGATACATCAAAAAGTTTGAATCATATTTTTAAAATGTGATCATATTTTATCCTACTGACAGGAGAGAACTGAGGAGAGGAGCTCTAATACAACAGCAACACTTACATCATTGCTCAGATACTAGCCAAGACGAAGCACTTGTAGCTACTCTTGCAAAGAGTATACACACTTATTATAGCTATACTGGAAACACTTGTTTTGTTTTTTTTTGTTTTTTTCTCGTGGTTACAGTAAAACCATGAGACCTGAGGCATGCTATCAAGCATCTGAAAGTTAAGGGTAGTTGTACAAATAAAAGCTGTTCTTGGGAGATGCAGAGCAAAAATTCTCGTTATTGTTAGGGGAACAAGTCAGATCTACATGTCTGTTGCTTATGACTCAAATATGATCTTAATTCGAAATTCAGACAAAGAATAGATTGCAGCAAAAACCACAAGTATTTGTAATTTCTTGACATGGTGACTGCACACAACAACAGGAGGTGCTTTCATTCATATTCCCTTATTTACTGTATGTGTACCTAAAATAAAATACTCATGGACTGGAAAGTTTGATCAGTCATCGTCATCATAAATCACCAATGTGTTTCTTAGAAAAATTCTAAAAGACTCTACTGTACTTGGACATATGATAAGTATCATACTTTGTGACTGTGGCCATGATTATGAGACAGTGTGGTCAACACCATTAAGAAGCATTAAGAATTATGTAGTTAATTAGAACCAGCTCTAGAGCAGAGTGTTTGTATTGTAAATGATTACATCAAAACCTGACGTAAGCTCAGACCGCCTACATTTTAAATGAAATCTTTTTGTTTGTCATGTATCTGAATGATAGGGAGACCAGAGCTGTCTGAAGTCTTTTAGACTCATCTAATACTATTGTTTTTTAATTTGTGCATACTTAGATTCATACTTGCTAAAGCCTCATATTTGCTTCAGATAAATCTTGGAATCACTTCATGGTATGAAGGGAAGGAATGATTACAAGAAAAACCTGCTTCACTGTTCATATGGGAACCTGACTAGTCTTCTTGGACAGAAAAAATGTAGCCCTTTCCTGGATACTTGTTGTTGGTATATCATAGTGCTATCATAGTATTCATTTTACACTGTGAGCTACAATGTTAGCCAGGGCACAGTTGTGGAGGTTTACATGTATTCATGATGGTAATTTGAGGCTTTTCGTGATTTTTCTGAACTGTGCTTTGTCTGTTTCAATTTTTATTTTATTCAGCATACACCTTTGCCGACTTCAAAAAATTAGAATTGGGTGCACAAGTTTAAATTTATTTTGGATTTTGTCTGATTTAAACAGGGTCAAAAGTACACATACAGGCTCAAATATAAACATGCATACATAAAACATTTTTAATAAGTTGTGCTGAAGGTTCTCTAATGTCTTTTAAGTTGACTACAACTGCTAGTTTCTCTTTGGCAGCATAAAAAAGCATTTGTTTGACACAACTCATTGGTTCGACCAATACTTAGAACAATGAGAAAGTCTAAGGAACTCAGTGAAGTTCTAAGAAGGAAAACTGTAGATTTATTCAAGCTGGGAAGGTCTAATGGAGCACTTCTAAACAAACGCAGATTCCGGGATCATCGCTTCAAACAATTTACGTAAATGCAAGTTGTTCTGATATGCCACCACTTTGCCGATGTCGGGAAAAAGACCCAAACTCTTGCCCTCAGATGAGAGGGAGGATCTTCAGAAACATTTTAGGAATCAGCAAGGCTCAAATCTGGCTGGGTAGAGAGGGTGCAGGGCAAAAAAAGAAACCACTGCTCCAAAATCAACACCTTCAACTTCAACTGCAGCTGTACATGGACAAGCCAAATGTTGTTTGCACTAACTGTCAAGCATGGTAGTGGTAGCATCATTCACTGGGGCTGTTTTTCTTCCAATGATACATTGCACAAAGGGGATGCAATACTGAAGAAGGAGGACTAGCTCAAAATTAATCAATTTCACCTCAAATCAGCTGCTAGATGGTGGAAACTTCGGTGTTGCAATAGGACAATGATCCCAAACCCATTAGAACTGGTTTTGGAATGGATAAAGGAGGCTGATGTTGGGCTTCTGGAATGGCCTTCCCAAAGCCCTGACATCAACTCTATTGAAAATTTGTGGACTATGCTTAAAAGCCAGTACTTTAATTAACCCTTTAGATCTGTTTTTTGCAGTGGTTTTGACAGTTGATTTAAGAATAGCAAAGAGAGCAATGGGTAATGCTTACCACTTAAAATGCACTTTTGTTGAGGCTCTTTCAAACTTGGGATGAATGAATAGCATCTCAGGCAAGATTTATGTTTTTATTTTTATTTTCTTAGATTAATTATTGACTAATTTGGGAAATATGCCTAAATCCAAATGAATACTGTAATTTGAACTAATAAATTTGAAAATATTTTTCCTTCTAAACACAGTTTTCCATCACAAGTTTAGTCTTAAATTTAATTTGAAAGTGGTATTTAAAGTGGCGGAAAAAAGGCTTAAAAGTCTTCAGTTTGATTTGCTTAAACCGTATATACTACAGTGAGACAGTGAAAGTCAAATTTGAAAAACTAGCAAGTATCAAGACACCTTCTACTGGCTGATACATTTACAGTCATTTTTTTTCATGGGCTATAAACACTGAAGACTGCGGCTGGCTATGAAAGCGCAACATGCAGACTCACATGATTTGAGTTTCTGGCTTTGAATTCACACTCTCTCAGCTGTTGTGTTGTCGTGGCAGAAAGTCTTAGTTTTACAGTAAACGTCCTTTGCATATAAGGGATACATATACCAAATTAAAGTGCTTAAACAAAGCAATAAACCAGCATTTTGCCACTCAGCTGAGGAGCAGGCTGCAAAGCTAAGTTGCCTTCCTATGTGCAAACCATATGGAAAGCTGTGCAGGGTTGAAGCAGTAGACCTGTGAGCCAAGTGTAGCAGGTTGCATAACAAGTGCTAATTTGGTTAGCTGGAGCTGATGGCGGCTGTAATTCTCCAGCACTATGACAGCAGAGCTGTGTTAGAGGGAGAGAGAGAGACTCCACAGGCTTCCAGCTGGATAATACAAGCTAATAGCATAACAGGCTTTTGCAGAACAAACGCAGGCCATGGCCAGAGCTAATTGTGGTGTTCATCACAGCCTTTTGGTGACAGACCATTGCTGCAAAGATGACAGTAAAGAGGTTAAGCAGTACTGTGGCCAAAATGCATATTATGGCTTGATTAAGTCCATTTCGATGCCCATTTGTTACTCCGATCCTATTCTCACCATGAGACTCTGGAGATGAATCATAATCATGTAATAACAAGTTATTAAATTCAGGAAATAACTGAAAATTTTTTAAAAGTTGATAAATATCCTTTTGTCCACATGCAATCAAAAAGAGGTCAACACAGCTGAGCTTCTTGTGTTTTGGTTTAGCATCACATCTGTGGCTGAGAGAGAATGGTTAGATTAAGAGTAAAAGCAGATGACAGGGCTGCTTTTGAAAAACTCTTGTCATTTTTAAGAGTTACTTAAGTCATTTGTGGCTTATGGGTAATTTTTGTGCAGTCTTAAGATGAATGGTTGAGCAGAATTTGTAATTAGTTGACATGATAACCTCCCTGAATGACTGTGGGTGCTTTTGTTCATATTCACAAATTCGTCATATGTTTCACATAACATGAAAAGACATGGGCTGAATCTCGCAGTTTCACAGGAAATTTGATGCATAATTGTGAACATTGCAAATTGCAGATGGGCTGTTTTTGCACATCTTTTATGGGATTATATATTTTGTGTTACTGGCCAGGATTATCAGCCTATGCGTCTAACTTGTGTAATGTGGTTGTATACTGTAAACCAGCTCTGAGCTCGGTGTAGCTGTGGATGTCTGTGTTACCATAGAGCTGCTTAGTAACAGAAATTAATCACAGTCAGGAAGTAGGCCGTCTCTCTGTGTGGCTCTCATTGACTTTCTGTAGCTCCCTCTCACTCTTCCCTCTCTCTATCTAACAGACACTCAGTGTGTGTGTGTGTGTGTGTGTGAGTGTGTGTGTATCAGTGTGTATGTGCGTGCTTGGTTACCACAATGTCTATTATGCAAATAATTAACAGTGAAACTCTCCATTGCTAACTACAAAGTTAGGTTGTAACACAATTGCCATGACTCTGTAGGTGCAAATATGTGTTTCTTTGTTTTTGCTGAAAGCAAAGTTCAAGTCACTTTGGGGGCCCATTGTTTATTTTTTAAAACAGCCTTTAGAAATTATTTGCATGTTCTTCCCTTTGAGAAAAGGCTGTTTCCGAAAGGGAGAAAACAGTCCAACTGGTTAATCTGTATTTTACTGGTGCTTCAGTGTGCATCTTACTGTCTTGGCTTGTTCTACTTCAGGTCCTGGGTAAAATGACAGATTATTGATAAAACCGTACCCTTTCATTGCCCCGAGTAAGTTTGCAGTGCACAAAGTGGGCTGGGTGACAGCCACAGGATTTTTCTGTCATCATGCGTGTGCGCAGGAAGAACATTTGTGCTTGCATGTGTGCTTGTGCAATTCACAAAGGAGTTGGGTAGAGATCAGCTGTCCATCTCTCCTCCACAGACACTGACACACTCTGATGCACACACAAACTGACAAATGCACACATACGCACAGCTATCTCAGCGGTGGCAGGTGCATGTTAAAGTGCAGTGTGGTTTGAGTGTGCTGTGTCCAACTGACTAAGAATGCTGCTGCCACACGCACACACACAACACACACACACACACTAAGTAACAGTGAACAAATCGGGGGGAAGAGCCAGCAGATGTTTCAGATTTGGCCGCTGACCAAAAAAACTAACTTCTTCTTTTTAGTACTTTTCATTTGGTGTTCTTGATTACAGTAACACACACACACACACACACACACACACACACACACACACACACACACACACACACACCACAAGCATGCAACACATTACCACTGTGCTAACGATCTCGATTTGGTAGGTTTGACTCTTCCATTGTATTTTAACTTGTTAAACTTTCAAGCTGCAACATGTTGCATTATACACATCATCATGTTTTTAGAACTGGTTGGTCAACCCTGTCCATGCCCACAGTGAGATTAGCAATGCATGCGGATACCGAATACTGATACCAGTTAAATGACTGGACTGTATTCTTTTACTACGAGGAAGCAATTGGGGATTGCTCTTTTATCTGCAAGGCAATGTCAGACTAGACTTTGCTTTCCAGACTTTGTAAAACAAAATGTAACAGGCTTATTAAGTCTAGTAATAAATGACAAGACAACCAAGATGAATGCAATAAAAAATAAAAAGTGTGTATGTTATTCGCCTAATCTTTTTTGCACTAGTTTCATTTCAGCTCAGATTTAGAATCTTCCCTGCCCACAGCTTTCATTTCACACTAGTTTCTCCTTTCGCTGCTCTCAGTCTTGCTGTGAGTGCACCTACACACAAACACAGATGCACAGGCACACATGTGTTTACATGGAGCTGACAAGAGGCAGGCGAGGTGAAAAAATATTAATCAAGTTGACAAAATGTGTTATGTTAATGTATGTGAAATAAATATTTCCCAATAAGTGTTAGACTGAACATTGCAAGAGGGAGAGTGCAAGAGCAAGTGAGAGAGAGAGCTATATTAGCTCTCCTGCTAGCAAACCAGTGCATTGCTGCTGATTCAAACTTTATTAAACACACAACAGCATAGGCTTGAATTGCATAGATTGGCCCAGCTGTCAGCTTTTTGAGTCAGGATCAGTCTGACATTGGACCAGTACATCCTTGAGCCTGCATCAGCCTTTATTCCTATTTTGTGACATATTCTTTTGTTTGATGCTTTACATTATGCCTCTAAGGGAAAACAAGTTTCAGCTTCCTGCATCGAACGCTGAATTTGTTTAAACATAAGTACATGAATGTTCGTAGCCCAAAACCTCAGTTTTAGTGAAATTGTATTTATAACTTATTTACCAATATGTCAGAAGTGGAAATGAACAAAGTCACAGTAACGGTTCTTGTCAAGGACTTTTGGTAAAGATGTACAGAAAATTATGGAAAATACTGAATGCTTGACTACTACAGTCGGAGGATTTTGTAAGTCTGTTATGCTGTTGCATTGGACATGTCGCTTCTGTGTTGAATTCTTAGGGCACGAGGTGGTAAATCGTCACTCAAACCCACAATGTGGGGTTTTCCTTTAATTTGCCATCCCTTTTAACACTGAGGGGGAAAGAGGATGTGATTCAACACAGAGAGTATGTGATGCATAATAGTTCCTGAAAAAAATGAGTTTTTACTTGATTACAACAGATATATATGTGAGGGGGGGTGACTGAAATCCAGTAAACAGGTAGGCTCTTTCTGTCTTCCCACAGCAGCAGGACATGTGACCTACACTTTGGACTTTACACACACGCACATAGTTGTCTGCAACATGAAAATGAAAGGGCACGCTGTAAAATGGTTCTGAAATATCTGATCGTTAGGGAGGGATTTAAGTAGATTTCCACTACACTTCAGCTGTTCAAATAAAAGGAGACCAGTTGTTTCATAAAATACGATGTTTCTTGAATATGAACCAAAGCCAGTGGGAACTCGATGAACCTGGAGCAGCACCATACTGTTCCAGGTCAACCTCACGGTGTGAAAAAGGCCTCCGAGCTCTCGGAATCTTCCTCCCAGGCAGGGTCATTGTCTGGGAAAAGCTGCAGGTTTCCTTGTTATTGTGGACAGGAGTGCGATTTCCAGCATAACTGGTGGGTGATGATTAAGGTTAAATTCTGCTAAATGATTTTACCCTGTAAAAGATGGCAGCATATTTAGCAAGCACACACTCTTACACATTTGATCTACGCGTGGCCTGCATATGTACTTGATGATGGGTTGACTCTTGTGGTAAAATGGAGTGATGTGTTTCACTTAAGTGTGCCTCATGCCTGGAAAGTGATAATTATTCATGCACTTTAGCAACTCAATATGATGTCTAAAAACATTCATTCAGTGCTTACAGGAAGGTCTCATCAGTGTTTGTATTTTTATTTCTTTATTTTTTCATATTAAAGTTACATTACTAGTTTTGGGAAGTTCTCATCCTGTGAAAATACGCTTGATGTTTCTGAGAAAATAACCTGGATGATGTCACTGGGGTTGTTATACCTCTGAGGCTGGAGACTAAACATTACTTTATAAACACTGGATTTCGAAAGACACCTCTCCGTTTACATCTTCATAGTCACACGAATTACATTGACGTATACTAATTTGCGTTATGAGAATGATCCAGTGTCTTAAGAGCTTTATCTGTATTAGGGATAAAAAGCTTCGCCAACTTGGCTTATGTTGCGTTGATTTTTGGCCATTTTCAGTTTTTACAATTTTCCTCAGTTTGTGCCTAAGCTGTTCATTATACATGCAATAATTCATTGTCCACATGTCTGTGTTTCTACAAACAAGATGACATGCATACATTTTATGGTCCTTAAATCTGGGATCCTGTTTTTAAAGTATTACATAGTAATAGACACAGTAAACATAGTAATAAAAGGCTGAAAGAAATGTTATTGAAGAAAAAACTATTATTAAAAGACAAGCAAAGAAACAAAGATTGTACAGATTCTGGGATCAGCTGTCAGACACATTGCTATTTAAGAAATCTGTATCGGCCCAACCTTTCAAACACAAACCTAACATTTATCTTTGTTTTTGTTTCATGTGTCTCACAGAGATAACTGAATGATGTTGCCATATCTTTATGGATGTTTACCCATGATGCTTTGCAAATCAGGTAAGTGGAATCTTTATGTTAAGATAGTGTTTTGCTGTATTACAATAGGATGCAATACAAATATAGCATATATCAGTACACATATATGGTATATTACAATACATGTGATACAGAAAAAAGTCTTTTATTTAGGGATGCAGTGGAGTTCAACATGCAGATGCACAGATTCTATAAAACACTGTATTTTATTTGAGGGTTTTTTGGTTTGCATGTTTGTTTTTGTGCTAAGGGAAGCAAATCTCTGTTTTAACAACACAACTGACCTGTGTTTCACCTCTTCATCACACCATCCAACATCATTTATCCAGTGCAAAACTGGGGTGTTACATCAGATATATTGACCACTGACCAAGTTAAATTCCAACTTACTTGCCAATATACTGACATTAGCACTGATGATATTGGCCAGTGACAATGGTAGACCAGTGTACTGCATCGGCACTCTTGTTTGATTTTCTATAACCAAATATAATTAAATTGTGTTTTGCATGCCCAAATATTAGTGCCATGGCATCAGGAAAAGTACATTTGCAGGAGACGTTCAAAGGTCATTCGTCAGTCAGTGTATTTGTGATGGATTTCAAATCCTTTAAGATTTGGTTCAAGTTTATTCGGCGTGCTACACATGTGCCCTTCAACCGGACTTAAGGGTACTTTTACAGCACTATAACAGGACTACTCATCCACATGTGCAGTTGTGCACGTCAAAGTATAATCGCCTCCTAACACGGCAACTTGCACAGTAGAAAATGCAAAAAAGAAAACAAAAAACCCCAAAGTTTTCAGTTTCACAGCACTCCTCATTCTGCCACTGTGAGCTTCAACTTTAAGCTCTGAGAAAAAAACAACCATTTGAACATTTGGCTGGGATAATAAGAACTTAAAACATTAAACTAAACCAAAAGGAGCATCACTGGATCAAAGGTGAGGAACACTGTCAGACATTATCTACAGCAGTGCATAGAAACTACAACAGCTCATAAAGCAAAACAGGGACATCCTGACATAAGAACATGGAAAGTGAAAACACACAAGGATGCGTATGTTTTAAGCGAGGGGGACAGTTAACCTGGTAATTTTTGTGTGAGTATGTGGTAGCTGTATGTGTGCATAAAGCTCTTAGAGCTTTAGCCATTTGTAAAATTACCTCTTAGTGTGTGTTTGGCTCTTTTTTCTGTGACTCATTTCACTTGTGTTTGTGTGTGTGTGTGTGTGTGTGTGTGTGTGTGTGTGTGTGTGTGTGTGTGTGTGTGTGTGTGTGTGTGTGTGTGTGTGTGTGTGTGTGTGCGTTTGCCATCTCCCTTCATGTAGGGCTTATTATCCAAGCAGGGACAATGCTTATTATGCAAGTGCTGAATGCAATAGTCTTTCTCTGTCACTCACTGGCTTCACTGTTTCTGACAAACATCTCTTTCTGCTTCAGTTTTGAAAGTTGTGCACAAGTTTGAATAATAGAAAATGTATGTATTTTTTTTTTTTTTTTTTTTTTGTTCTTCTTGTTTACCAAAAATAGACGAAAATATTCAGGCACCCGTAAATTCTAACAGCACTGACATCTCTCATTTTGCCTAATATTTGCAGTTTCTTGAACATCTGCATGTAAGCATTGTAAGTTTGTGAAAAGTGTTGTAACTAGTGATAAAGTAACACATTTTGTACTTTGACTGTTTTGTAACAAATGTCATGATTAGTGTATTTTTTAAAATAATAAAAGCCCTCCAGAATTACAGAACAATAGGCCATGTAAATCATCCAGTGCCTAGAACGATTGTGAGCGAGAGGAGGGAGGAGTGTGTTCCTGTGTTGTGGGAGGAGACAGGGAGGAGTGCGCATATGTGTGTGTGTCTACGTGATGGGGGGAGGGGAAAACCAGAGAGAGAGAGAGGGAGAGAGGGAGAGAGAGAGCAAGGGGGAGGGAGGGAGTGAGAGAGAGAGAGGGGATTTGCGGCATGTAGTTTGTCAGCTGTCATTAGAGGCAGATGACACACACACACACACACACACACACACGGGAATAATCTCACAGAGAAGCGAGGGGAAATAAAAAACGAGTGTATGGTTGTGCGGCGTGCGTGTGTGTATGTGTGTGTATGCTGTGAAAACCAGTGTGTTTGCCCGGCCGGCATGGGATGTTTAGCCGGCTCTGGACCTGTTATGGACTGTTTTAACCAAAGCAAAGGTAAGCAACGCTCAGACTCTGATCTGCTTCATTCTGTTTCATGCTGACAGCAGATTAAAAGGCAAAGTCTATAAGGTTGGTTGACACAATATATTTAAGAAGAACACACTCTTTTTTTCCACATATCTCAGCTGATGACATAGTTAAACAGAAGCAATGTTTAGCAGTGTTATCAGCTACTTCTTGTTAACGTGAATAAATCAGAAGTTATGTCCCGCTTTAAAGCACCTGTCAGTCACTCGTGCTAATGTTTATTTAATGTGAATGACAGAAATGAACTTTATATTGTATTATCCCTATGTTTTTTTATTAGCAAGCAATGATGAGTTCTGATGCTCACAGTAGGTGTGACTATCCTAGTCATACTTGGACTTTGAGCTGTCATGTATTGTTGTTGTGGTTTTGACACAGTGTGTGCGAGCGTGTGTGTTTGTGTGTGTGTGCATGTTGCGATGGGAGTGGTTATGAATGACTGGCCACACGCACACACGCAGAGTGCACAGTCAGCAGGCCCGAAGCTGCTCTGTCACCTGAGGTCTAACCAGCCAACTGTTTACTCAGTTTTCTGCGCTTCAATAACAGCTGTTGGTAAAACTCACCCAGAAAGCAGCAGGTTGGCTGAGTGTAAAATTCACAGGTTCGTGAAGTCGCTTTGCAAATGTACAGTTTCGTAATGACGAGCTCGCAGTTATAGGGAAAAAAATGGGTGGACTTGTTAATATTCTTAGCTAGTGAGGTGTCAGTTCAGTTTTAATCATTTTAACTAATTCCCAACTGCAGTTTTTACACAGGATATTAAATTTCAGTAGACTAACACTGAAAAAAACCTTCAGTGTACCAGAATGTTTTGTTTCCAAGTGAGCACAGCGATCCACGTTTGAAAAATCCATGACTGGTTTTCTCACAAAGGCACACATACCAGCACCAAACTTGAGCAATCTTAGAGGTTAAACTTTGAAAGACAACTTTCTGAAGCACAATGCAAACAGCTGGCGTTTCATGGGGTCACTGGGCTGTGACTGCGTGTTAATTTTCACACAGACACTAGCTGCTTCTGCTGATAAGTCACTCAGGGAGCTGAAGGTGGAGTTTGACCTCTGGGCCAGTAGGACAGCATGAAACTCCTCTGCTATCTCTATCTAGGTATTTTTGCTTTCGCTTTGTGTGGCTTTTTTTTAAAAAGTTGCCTGCCTCACCGGTGAATTCATCTAATCATGTCTGATATGAGCTGTGGTGTCTTCCTGTTAATCAGTATGTCATAAAAAGTGATTTACTGCTAACTGCAAAGAAAGCAGCATTTGATTCCATCACACAGTGTTTAGTGATGACTTTGCTTCTGCCACGATTATCTGCTGTTTAAATTGGATAAAAGTGGTAAGGTTTGTCTTGAATTCTGCACATGTTGTACAATGAAGAGGGACCACATCACTCCAGACCTGGGAACACTGTACTGGCTCCCTGTATCTCTCAGAATTCATTTTTTTTTAAAGTCACCCTGCTCAAAGACTTCAGACCAGCCACTGCCTTGTGTCCCTTCTGCTGCTGGCTTCCGATTACCCAAAATCACACCGAAAATGAGAACTGGACAAGCTCCCTCGTTTTCAGCTAATATCCTACTTAATGATATTAGTGATTTAAACATTTAAACACCCCTTAAAAGCAGGGCTTCTCCTGTCACAAACTGTTATGACACAATTCCTTTGTGTGTTGTGTAATCGTTATCGTTACTTGTTTGCTCTTTCATCAAACCTGCATCCTCATTTTTTTAGTGCCGCACATGTTGCATGAAAGGTGCTGTACAACCAAAGCAGTATTACACTACTATACTATACTGTCAGATCAAAAGAGCTTTGAATGGCTTTTCAGAAGAGTTTCAAACCACCGGCCCTGTCCTGTGAACTGACACGAAACTTGAGCGGAGAAGAGGTAGAAATCATATTTAGGAGTCCAGATTTGTCCACCGCATGATGGCATAAAACAATCACTTTGTTTCCGTCTGTGTCTCTACAAGCGCTACTCTTATATTTTATGTTTGTTTTTTCATGCATGTAGGATGATTCCGCATGTTAAAGGAACATAAGTTCTCCTTTGGTGTCTCTCCTAAACTGCAGTGCCGAGGCGGCCCCGATGTTTTTGTTCTGTGCTGTTAAGCAGCCGCTCAGTTTCAGTGTTTACAGCAGAAACTCTTTTGTGTGTGTGTGTGTGATTATCATCATGTTTGTCCATGTAGAAGCATGGCGTTTTTGTTTGTGTTTTTGTGTGCGTGTGCATTAGTGTGTGTGCGTATGCGTGCGTATGCACTCACAATTGAGTTAGCATCCGGGCAGGCATGTTCAATGTTATTGATTCCTGTCTATAATCGATCACGCTCTCACATTACATGAAGCTGCACATGCCGAGTAATGAGCAGCTGCTGGCTATCTAGCCAGCTAACAAGCCATCTGTGAACAGTTTATTTAGAGTTATTATTTTTAATGTCCCTCCATTTTGATGCTATGATAATTACTCTGGCGTTTCTGCACTGCACTTGCATCAGATCATCTTTCAATCAGTCAGATGATTTTCTTGGATTTCTGTCAATACAGTTGAGTTTCTGCTTGTTTTGCTTCTTGTTCGTTTTGGGAGAATTATAGAGACAGAGATGTGCAGATAATTTACTATTAAACTCTAGTTCAAATTAGATCCGATCATTCTAAATGTAATCTATTAGTAACAACAACATTTTTCTCAAGTTGATGTGATGTGATGATGTTGAAGATGACAAAAAAGAAAGGAACAGAGAGAAGACAGAATAACTGAGCTAAGGTGGCTGAGCTATGGTGGTGGGGGTGATTATTTAGACAAAAAAAGGAGTGCTGGTTGAAGTGAGCCAGTTTGTGCAGCTTGTTTTTTACAGGGACTCCCTTCTCAGCACACAGAAAGGCATTTGCTTTTCATTCCAACACAACAGCGTCAAAAAGTCTTTGGGAACTTTGACACTTCAATAAAAGAAGGTCTGGGCAACCAGGTGGCAAGAGAGGTAACTGTGACCAAATGTTTGAAACAGGCTTGATTGCCTGAGAAACTCCTGTGTGTTCAGGTGGAAAACTGGCTGTAGGGATAGATGTATACTCGTGTCAAACTTGCATCCACTACATGGGCGTAATGGATACACTGGAAAGAAACAACACTGTGAAAGCTGAAGTGGAAGTCAGAATCTGCAACCCTCTCAAAGCCTTTCATAGTGTTTTTTTGTTGTTCTTGAGGTGCAGCGTCCGTTCTGGGATTTCAAATCTTTGATGTACAGATTTTTTGATGTTAAAAGAAGGAAAAGAAGAATTACAAAAAGAAAACAAAAGAGAAAGTTTCATAATGTTTCAATTTCTTGTTCCTTTTCATGAGGAAATATTTTGCAAGAGGTCAATTGGCTTCCTAAAGCTATACCAACAAACTATCATATTTATTGAATTAAACTAAAGATTTACTGACGTGTTAGAGCTGTGAAGACGATGCTGTTGGATGATTTAGATTTGGTCTTCCAACAGGATGTTGATTGAGGTGTAGGATAGTATTATGACCTAAATTGTTTGAACAGCTCTTTAGCTATATCCATGTGTGTCGTAATGTTAGCTATGCTATGGACAGTCCAATTAAGCTGAAAGGCTTGATATAAGCAGGAAATGAAAAAGCTCATCTTAAATAAGGCTTAGTGTGACATCTGTATCAAATATACATATGTCACATATAGAGAACTGACCATTTACACTGTATTGTCATCACTATAGTAAATTAGTAGAAGCAGAAGGAAATGTGTATCTAGAGCAGAGAGGATTTCTTGCTACCAGGTGAAATCCTGTGTGTGGCAGATTTATGATTTCACGTTAGTGTGTGATTCTGTACATTTCTGGCTACATCACTGGCTCTCAAACTGTAAACGGCAGCAGGCGGGGCACAGGGGAAAAACATGGAGTTAAACTACATTTACTGAATATGATTTATGTTGAGGAAACAAACAAAACAGAGTTTGTTTAATCATTAATCATTACTTGACTGAAATTTAACATCAATCTAATTAGGTTTGTTTTCTTTTTATTTGTTGACACACATTAGGGTTTTTTTTCATATGGCCTTATGCTCTCAAATGCTTCTTTTTTGAGAGGTTAGTGGAGCAAGAAAAGGAACGACAACAGAGTTTAACACACAAAGGTGCAACAAGCAAGAAAGATGGACAGTTTATATAGTTTTTGACATTTAGTTTCATTACACTACAGAGACATTTTTGTATATTATGACTTCAGTCTATACTGCAGCAAAGCTAATGACCAACAAAAGAACAAACATGAACAAGAATAGCCCACATAACCGGTTATTCCGTGTATCATGGCCATTTCCCTAAGTGGCAGCAGTATGTGTGCATCTGCAAAGCTCAGCAGAGCACCTGTGTGTTATCATGATTAAGCCGTGTTGTAGAATCTATCCTTTTTGGCACGTATGTGTAGTCTAACTGGTAACTGGTGTTAGTGCTGATTTGTGTTAGCTCAGTTAAACAGCTCACTGGAAAGTCTAATATTGTTTGAATATTTGCTGACTCGGCTCCAACGAGCCTCAGGCGTCAAAAAAGAAAGCAGCCGTACCAGTTCAGCCACTGCTATCTTTCTCTTTGTGGCGCCTCTGTCTAGTAAATCAAAAGCTATTTGGTAATTAAGGTAGTGGTTACTTGAAATGACTAAATAGTTATTGAAAGCAAGTATTGTAGCTGCTCAGAGAAATAAAGCTAGATATGCGCAATACAAATTGTCACCAGTAACCGGCGAAGAGCCAACCATAAAGCCACCTGCTCAGAGCAGCATCACCGTGGCACCAAACAGCCGAGATGTACATAAAGAGATTGGACTTGTTGACATGGACACGCCAACACGTAGAGAGCCACATACACAAACATGCTCACTGTGCATATGTCGCAGGCCTTTCAGTGTGGGAGAAGCCAGTGTTCTTAATCCAGCTACAGCAGGGTATTAAATCTACTTTATGTTTGTGGGTTTTCTGGCTTTTAGACAGCAGCCTTAACAGCTTACAGACACCAAAGGGAGGAGGGTCCTTACTACCAAATACCTCTGTCAAGCTGACTGGTGTCTGAGTGCTAACTTGATCCTGATTTTTATCATTTAGTTATTTGTTTTTGCACTAGCAGTAGTAGGGAAACAAGGGAAACAAGACACTGAAGTACTAGTCTTCTGTTATAGTGGACTATACTGCATTTGTAGCTGTGACTCCTCTTCACAGGTTGCATTCATAAAAATAATTATTCGGTTTTATTTTTTTCATTTCTAGAGGTTTGAAAATAAAATTTAATATTGACCTGCAAGGAATAAAAAGTAAATTCAATTCAGTTTTATGTAACACCAAATCAGAACGACATTGGCTCAAGGCATTTTTATGTTGTGAGGTAAAGACCCTACAATAATGCAGAGAAAACAGAGAAAACCCCAACAATCATTTGACTCCTTTAAGCAAGCACTTTGGTGACAGTAGGAAGGAAAAACTCCCTTTTAACAGGAAGAAACCTCCGGCAGAACCAGGCTCAGGGAGAGGCGGCAATGTGATGCAACCATTTTGGGTGAGGGGAGGAAGACAGGATGAAGACATGCTGTGGAAGAGAGCCAGAGATGAATAATAACTAATGATTAAATGCAGAGTGGTGAATAAACACATAGTGAGTAAAAAAGAAACACTCGGTGCATCATGGGAAGCCCCCAGCACCCTAGACCTACTGCAGCGTAACTAAGGGAGGATTCAGGGTCAAAAGTTTGTGTAAAGTCTTAAATATCATCCTTTGTTACCAACCCTTTTGAAGGTGTACTATAAGAGAGAGTATAATAACTACTAATAGTACTACCTACCATGCTTATATGCTTCGCAAATATATGAAATTGCACACATATATGTTAATTATTCATCCTTGAGGTGACTCTTGTTGTGTTTTGGTGCTTTATACATGAAATGAATTGAATCCAGATGGATTAACATGTCTGGGAGGAGTCGGGAAACAGGCATGCATACTTTATGATCATTATGGTAAGATGTAAAACCTTTTCACAAAATGCAAAGATCTCCAGGAGGAGCTTCAATAGAGCAGCCACCCACGGCGAGCTGAATTGTGCGTAACATTAACTGACGGACTCAATTAATTTCTGGGGATAAAAACTCTGACATTTGCACAGTAAATGTATTAGGACATTAAGAATAAACATGGAGGTCTTCCACTATCCCTGCAAAAAAAACAAACAAAAAAACCACATTAGCTTTAATTTTGTGCTGTCAGTCATTGCATAAGACTGCGTGGTCGTTGTCATTTTTTCTTTTTTTTGTTACACGCTGAAAACCTCAATTAGACTGCACACTAAAGCCTGGGGATGACTCATTACCTTAATAACAATCCATAGTGCGTTTTACTTCCATGACAACTATCATTTGGTCAGAGTAGGTCTGTCATGCATATGGTGATTGTGGCATCCTCCTGACTTCCCAGCCATTCCCTGCTGAACAACAGGTCTTGTAATTATCTCTAATTTACAGTAGTAACAGATTTTCCAGAGGTTTTTACCCATTGTGCTATTTTTGTTTACTTCTAAATGAAAGTCGGTTGTGCTATCTCTCATCTTTTTTTTCTTCCCACCTGATTTCCATGTGGTTGCAATCCAACACCTACATGCTCTATACCTCTGTTGCACAGTGGGAATTATGGGGATATTCCTGGAAAGCTGAAAGCCGTAAAGGTAGTTTGTATTAACTAATGATAATGCCCCTGATCCACTCATCTGATTGCAGACATAGAGATTTAAACCCAGTGTTTTGTTCAAACTAAAGGAGACTAAAAACAAGTAAGGGAAGTAAACAACAAAAACACATAAGTGAAAGCCTCACCCTGCACTCACCTTTGTAACCCCCACCCCACAAACTGAAAACAAAGAAACTGAGGAGCCGTGGTTTCTACTGGAGACAGGGTCCACTTAAGCAGGCAGTGATCAATCCTCAGCTTTAATTTCTTAATGGCTGGTTTGACCCTCTGGCCCTGGCTCTTCTCTGCTTCTCAAATTGTTTTTAAATGGCTTCACTTTGCGAAGCTCTTGGCTCCTCTGATTGCATTAGTATCGGGCTGAGCGGGGTAAAGGCTTTTGTCGCAGGCTACATTAGTGTTAATTCATTGTGTGCACATGTGTGTGTTTGTGTGTGTGCGTCTTTCTGTGTTTCCATGCCACATGTCTCTTCATATGGATGTTCTTGTGGATTTGGGCATGTGTATGTTCTTCAGACATTGATTGAAGTATCTAAGTGAAACTGATTGTGAGGAGTAAAGTGACTTTGTGTGTGTGTGTGTGTGTGTGTGTGTGTGTGTGTGTGTGTGTGTGTGTGTGTGTGTGTGTGTGTGTGTGTGTGTGTGTGTGTGCCTTCCTCTGATTGACTGAATCTTTAAGCGAGGCTTTCATCAACTTTTGAGGTTAACGTGCTGGACTCTTGTGATGACGACGTTAACTTCACCGTCTGCTGAACATAATAAGACTCTTTGTTTTGAAAGTAACATCACACTTGACGTCGCTAACCTTTGTTTAATTAACTTTTAGAGAGGTGTTTCCTTTTTTTCCTACTTAATCCAAGTAAATGGATGACTTGCACAGCTCGAGGGTGGAAGGTTAGTTTTGGTATTTGATGTTCAAGTTTAAATATCTCCAGCAATGATTGACAATCAGGTAATTAACTCACACGTTGTAATTTCCTTGTTTATTAAGATGCTGATTACACTATTAGGAAAGAAGTGGGTATTGTCAAATGACTTTCTGTCCATTTGCATATGCCATGTGAGAGTTGATCAACTTGGCATCAATTTGTGTTAGCAAAATATGTTTGCAAAGCTAACTTTAAATCAGCTGCTGAGTACTGACAGGAACTAGAGAGCAGAAACTTTTTCCTATATGAGCTTCTCTTCACTGGCTCCCTGTTAAATCCAGAGTCAAATTTAAAACTTAAAATCTTTCTCCTCACATACAAGGTCTCGAATTTTCAGGCCCCATCTTATCTTAAAGACCTTATGTTACTGCACCATCCCAATAGAGCACTTTGCTCTACGACTGTTGGCTTACTTGTGGGATATTTAAAAGTAAAGTGGGAAGCAGAACCTTCAGGTTTGGGGCCACTATTCTGTGGAACCAGCTCCCAGTTTGGAATCAGAGACCCTCACTTCTTTTAAGATTAGACTTAAAACTATCCTTTTTGTAGTTAGGGCTGGATCACGTCACCTGGAATCTTCCCTTAGGTTTTCTGCAATAGGCCTGGGCTGCTGGGGGCTTCCCATGATGCACTGTGTGTTTCTTCTTCACTCACCTTTTTTCACTCTGAGTTTATAAACCACAGAGTATTTATATTAATCAGGTATTATTAATCTCTGGTTCCATCCGGTCATGGCAGATATCTGCCGCTCCCAGAGCCTGGTTCTGCTGCAAGTTCTTCCTGTTAAAATGGAGTTTTTCCTTCCCCCTCCCACTGTCGCCAAGTGCTGACTAATAGGGGGTGATCTGATTGTTGGGGTTTTTTGAGGTGACTATTGTGATTTGGCTTTATACAAATAAAAATGAGTTAAAAATGAATATTAGACCTATAACACTGAAAATGGAGCACAGTATGATACTATGATACTATAGAGACCAGATAAACTAACTACCTTCCATCAAACAACAGATGCAATGAAAGCAAAACAAGAAAGAAATAAAGTTGTTGACCCCCAATTCATTAATTTAATGATGTAAATTAGCAGGAGCCAAAATGGGTAATAGATTTTCTTTGAACTGCTCATGTTCAGATTGAAAAGATATCAAAAAGCTGCTTTGACTCAGAAGGCAGCACAAAATTTCAAATTCCCCTTTTGTTTGTTAGAACTACTCTTTGCTCCCTTATGGCTGGCCTGACAAAAAAAAGCAACATTTAACACAGTAGTCTAAGTTATATTTTTAACTTACTGGCTACCAGACATGACGCATGTTCTCAGTGTAATGCCTGTGTATGGGAAGGCATTAGAAAGGGTAATTACGGTGGCCAAGTGGACAGAGATGTTTCTCTGTCACCATGACCCTCATCACTGCTGAAATCTTCTGTATTTCACGTAAACCTGCTCTTTTATGAGTGATTATATTCTAGTCATCAATCAGCAACCATCACCCACCATTAAGTGTCATCATGTAAACTACAGTAGGGACGCTAATGTCGTTCTATTTTTAATAACTTTGCGGTGGGTATGTGTGTTTCTTCCTCCACATTTATACAAATGATAGGACGGCTAAGGATCCACAGCTCTGGTGGTGCTTGTGGCCTAATAACAGGACAGTCGAATGGTCACATTGCTAGCACACTGATATTTAGCAAGTACAATGCTATATGTAGTTTAGCATGTTGGTAGTATTAGAGGGAAATTCAGGGAGTAATTACAAAGTAATTACAAAACAGCAGTCAAACAGTCCAAAGGAACTGTTGGTGTAGGTGGAGGGAAAGTCTGGCTATAAACAAAGTCATTAAAATCCATCCTTTTGAGACAAATTCATTCAGTGGTTGTCAAGATGGCAGTGCCACTGTCAGACAGGCATTTTATTCCTTAAACCAGCCTGCTAGCTTTTCTAAAAATTGGCTGATGGCAAGAAAAGTTGATAGCTAGCTGAATCATGATGATAACAGCTCATTAACAAGGGCTCTCTTTGCATTGTGGTGGGAACTATCACCACATCCACAGCCAAAGACACCACTTGGCAAAAACTGACTGTCTGATTTTTTTTTTTTTTGTTTAATCACATTATTGACAATTTTCTGCTCTCTTGGTGTAATAGGGACATATTTTCCTCCCTCCTCAAGCCTGCTAATTCAGAACAGCAGATGCTCCTCCTATTTTCTTCCTCCTGTTACCCCATCCATTTCCACTTGTATTATTTTGCTACACTTACACTTGCCAGCTTGAAGACTGTGTGAGAAAATGTTTCTGCAGGCCCTTATATATTTCTTCGCTTATAGGTTTCTTCCTTTTTGTCTCTCTTTACTCTCCATATCCCTCCCTGTCGTTTTTCTTTCCTTTATCCCTCTATCCTGCCTTTATCTGCACAGTATCAGCCCCACTGACGGCCTGTTATGTAATAGTCAGGTGATGGGCTGGCCCGTTTAAAGGCCTTAAAGCCCGAGTGTCCTAACAGACACTGCCTCTGCTCCTGCTTGTAACTGTTGGAGTCTGTCTCATCTGCAAATGATTGTTAAAGATAACAGATGATTGTCACATCTATTCTGTCAATTTGTAATCAGTATGTCCTTTTTATTACCTCAACTCCAAACCTGTGTTATATTAACAAAAAAGGACACGCCAATCCTTTGAAAGGCCTGAACCTGAAGCAATTTTTAACTGTTTCTTAAAAAACAGAACTAAGTGCCAGACAGCTACCATAACACACATCTGCAATTTGAGTAATTTAAAGTAAAACTGAGGGAGAAATGAGAGAGTTGACCATGTTAGACCAACAAGGGTTTTGTAAGCAGTGTTTTGTAGGTCTAGCCACATGAGGTGACCATATGGTTTAACTTTCCCTGCCAAGAAGTGTTTAATTTAAATGCCTTTCCACCTGTCTATACTTTTCGGTCTTACCCAATTCTTTCAAGATGGCAAAAATATTCTTTGAACAACCTGGCTGTCGTCATTATGACTGCTATGACTGCTACTGAATGCCTTTGACTCAAACACCATAAATTTTCATGTAAGAACAGTGTTAATGCCTACATGAATTAGCTGTTTCTAACTGAAGTAATTATTGACACCTACTGTATTCCCACTGGGCCTCCCACATTGCCTGCGGGCACTTTACAATAGCACATTGTGTTCGGGAGTCACGAGCACACTCCCTCATTATGCAAAATGCAGTGTGTGTACATCTTCAGCGCATTAACTTTTGCCTATAAATAATGAAGTGAAGTTCATCAAGGAGTGAGACGAGCACTCTTCACCATCAGTTTTTAAGGATTTAGTGTCCACGGTGCTCAGCTGCACTTGTGCCACTTCAATCTGGCGCATCGAGGTTATGTCTTTGTTTATTGAGATTTACTGTAAACACTTTGGATACGTTTGAAATCATGAACACATAAATGTCCAAAGAACTCTATAGTTTTTCAGGCTTGTACTCTTGCTGTGAGAATGTAAATATTATGACAGGCAACTCCAGTAACTGATCTACATTTGTATTGCTTAAACAGGTCCGTGGTTATTATACTGTTGTACCTTTATATTTGATGGTTCCTGTTTATGCTAAAACATGTAACTTATGTTTTATTTTATGGTGATTTTAAATGAAGTCAAGCCTTCAAGCCACAGTGCTCCTGCCAGGCAGCTCCATCTGCACCGCTCCATGCACTCATAACGTGTCTCACATTCCTCATGTCATATGGAGAGCATACTCGGTCTAAATTCTCATCCCACCCTTCTTCAATTCCTCAGTAACCCCACCATCCACCTGTACACTCCAGAGGGCTATATGTACGCATTATTTACCAATTTTATATGTAACAAGGTGCATGTTAAACACAAACTCTAACTACAATCTGCACGTGTTTGCTTTTCTGCCTCCAGGTGCTGATATCTGCTGAAGATGAGTAGTGGGAGGGGGGACACCCCAGAGCCCCCCAGAGGGGGAGACTCTCTGAAGAGGAAGGACTGTCAGTCAGACCTCCTGGGGCCCAGGTAAAAACTTTATCCACCACACACAGCCTCATGACACACTGTAATACATAAAGCCTCATGCAATAACAACTAATCAGAACTAAAGTCTTGTTACTTCATTGTAGAACACTTGATTATTAATTATATAGCTGCTCATTTTGGTTGGTTAGATTTTTGTCACATTATTAAATAAATAAGTAAGTAGTTATAAATGGCATGATAGTTTATGGCTCATTAAGAAGAAAAGGGAGTGATTAATGTGGGTCACTATAGAAAAATGCTGCTGCAGCATCTTTTTATACAACAAGTTGACTGAATGAACTGTTGTTTGATGGTACGCTGCAGTCTGTGCGCTGAGGCTATAATGAGGACACATTGATGTTGCGTCGGAGGTTGCGAACTTAATTTTACTAAGTGTCTCTTTGTCTTCCAAAAGAGAAGTAGTCAGTATGGAGAGCACGAGAGTAACTCTCGGATTTGTAGAAACATTTTTGGCAACTCAGTGTAAGATTACTGCACAGTGCACCAAAGTTCTCAGCTGTTATATCACAGCTATATTATCACACAGTGCAGCACCGTTTCAGTTATCATGATTTTGACTTCATTCATTTCTTTCAATGATGTCGTTGTTTCTCTCCTTATCCTCCAGCCCTAAGAGAAGCACTGAGAGGAGAAACCGGGAGCAGGAGAACAAGTACATCGAGGAGCTGGCAGAGCTGATCTTTGCCAACATCAACGACATGGATGACCTTAACGTCAAGCCGGACAAATGTGCCATCCTGAAGGAGACGGTGAAGCAGATCAGGCAGATCAAGGAGCAGGGTGAGGATATGCTCTTGTGTAATAATAATAACTAAATGTTAATAAATGTGCTTTGGCGCTTGTGCTTGGAAAACCGAAGCCACCCAGTTGTTTTTGATTTGCCAGCGTTCAGGGTGTTTGTCTGTCTGTAAAACTTCTTAAATATACATTTACAAATAAGAGGAAAAGGCAGGGGATCCCCAACGTAATTACAAACAACAGTCAAACAGTCAAAACTAACTGCTGGTGGAGCTGGAGGGAAAGTCTGGCCATTACCAAAGCCATTAGAATATATCCTCTTGTGACAGTTCCATTCAGTGGTTGTCAAGATGGCAGTGCCACTGTCAGATAGACAGTTTATCCCTAAAGCCAGCCTGCTAGCATTTATAATTAATGACTGAAGGCAAGAAAAGCCGATAGCTAGCTGAGTCATGATGAACAGCTCATTAACAAGGGCAAGCAAAGCCACACACTCGTTTTTTGACTTGTCAGCATTTCCGTTTTTATGTTTTAGGTCGTTAACCAGTTTTTAAATTACGGAAATTTACAAAAAGCAGGAAAAGTCATGATATCTTCTAAGTAAGTGCAACATGACAATCGATGGAGAATTTCTAGCAAAAGATGTTCCTGTTGTGAAGAAAAGTACCGAATCACAGTTAACCTCAAAGTTAACTCACACACATGCTGAATAGTTTAATCTGCCTTAATTACGACTCCAGTTTATATATGTTAAAAAAAAAGGAACCCCTAACATCACAAAAAACTCCCTGACTTGGTAGGAGTAACTTTAGAGACTACTGATAGAAGCCCTGAAGAAGAATATGATGAAGACAGTTATGAAAGAAATTGAAATTGTATTATACAAGTTTAATAATAAATGTTTTAAGAATAACAGCTACTCCTTTTGGTAAAACCAGTGCCTGGAAGTGCCTAAGAGGGAATCTGTTCAGCAATCTATTTTAATGAGTCCAGATAAGTTGAGAAAATTTCACCTTCTAAGGAAAGCAGGAAGTTCAAGGAAGATCAAACTCTCAGATGACAGTTTCATAATCAAAGAGAGTCTATTCATGTTTTCACAGTCACAAACGTGGAACAATTGCCGGAGGAAAGCGTTGCCGTTGGAAGTGAAGAAGCATAAATAATATTAAGTCTGTAACAACTTAAGTGCTGCAAGCACATAAACTGAACATGTAATTCTTGAAATGGCTTTCTGCACTTCTTATGTGTTTAACTTAAAAAGAAACCACACTAATGACAACTATCAGCACAAAACTGTCTTTTAGCATAACTTTAACACTTAAGCCTTGAAAAACAAAAACTCTGGCTCCGTCCTGCGTGCAAGTCCCCATCTTCTAGGACCTGCAGTAGGCTCAACAGACCGATGCGGAGAGAGGAAATGTGAGTGTAAACACAGACTCAATAATGACAATGTGTGTGTGATGATGGTGAGACAGACAGACAGAGGCAGGGCTGTTATGTAACGCTGACCATGATGTGAGTCTTCAGAGGAAAGCGGGCAGACCTGCCTTCATCACAGTCTCACGATTTCCCTTCAGCCCTCTTCCTTTATCTCCCAACCTTTCTCGCCACATCTCAGTCTTTACTCGTTGCTTTTTTTTTTAAAAACATGAGTCCCCCTTTTTACAATGTCATTTCATTTTAACGCCACATTTCTCATCATTGCATCTCACTTCTGTCCTCATTTCTTCATCCTACCAGGTTCTTTCCTTTCCTTTCCTTTCCTTTCCTTATCTCCTTTTTTACCCTTCCTCAGTCTACTTTAATTCCTTTCAGTCATTTTCTTCATGTCTTTCTTCTCTTCTTTTCTCCCTTTTGTTTATTCACTCTTTCAACCTTGATGTAATTTTATCCTTCCTTATCCTCGTCTTTCTCCTCTTTTCTTTCCCTCCCGAGCTTATTTTACCCACTCTTTTTCCTCATTCTTTTATCTTCCTTTTCACCCTTTCTCAGTAATGTTTGTCCTTTCATTTTTGTTCTTTTTATCCTTTTTTCTTCCTTGGATTTTCTTCTTTCTTCTTTGTTTGTCTTGTTTTATACACTCTTTTATTCTTCTGCTATTTTCTATATTTTCCTTTCCTTTCTGTTAACCTGTTGTATCTTTCATGTGTCCTACACAGCCTCTGTCTCTTGCCCATATCTTTATCTCTTATCTTGGCTGGCTTCATCACTCATTTTCTCATGGCCCCTCTCCTCTTTTAGTTCCTGTGGTCAGCCACTTGGTGTCCATGTGTCATGGCGCAGTTTGCGTTTGAAAACAACAGCTGAATAAGCACACACACACATACAAACAGATAATACACACAGCTGCCTGGTCAACTTCAGAGAGCCACTATTGTCTGCATGTTTTTGACCTGCTGAGGTCGATTTCACACAAAAGTTATGAATTCAGACAAAAAAACATGTCACCTGATGGAAAGCTCACAGAAACAAACAGGTGAGAAAATAGCATTGTACTACCCATTCATGATAGTCAGGCGACAAGGTGTGTGTTTATGTTCTTTGGCTCACAGCTCATATTTACACTTACTGCAGGGTAAAATTCTAGATGATGAGTATTTGTGTAGTGAGCGTGCACTGCCATATGAGTGTGCCGTGTCCTTGGTTTCTCACTCAGATGCAAAAACACCAGTGATAAAAAACAACACTCTGCTTAAGGCTCCACAAAGGGGATTTTACTAACCAGCGGGTGACATCCATCTCTATGTTTAGTAATTACTTACTGTAAGCAATCAGTTGTGTTGGCACTTAATTTCCTGTCCGTTACTCAGTTAACCAGTTAATTATTTCAGCTTCCTAAGCTAAATAAGCAAGTGCAGAGGATGGGTTTGTTTTAAAGAGTGTAAACTAGCAATGAAAGGGTGTAATCATCAACCGCTGTCCACCAAGATGTTTGGAAATTCTGCATTTAATACATAGCTGACCATAAAGAATATTGTTCTTTTCTATTCTGACACATTTTTGCAACCTGCTTTGTTTAATGTAAAAAGTATATAACCATATATTAGACTTTTTATATTCATTTAGAAAAATGGAATCTCACCCACTTGGTGGGAGATGGATTTTTTTCCCACCCTGCTTTGTTAAAGATGAAGTTGTCTCATTATTCAAACTGCTGCTTGAGGTGTTGGCTTGAATAAAGCTGTTTAGATCTAATGAGCTGTGCGTTCGTCAATACTGCAAACTGCATTATGTATAGTACGCAGCTGTTAATATGCAGGTTTGACTGCTAGTATCGAGTGTTTTTGCTGTGATGTTTAGCTTGAAAGTTATTTTGATTATGTAAGCTTAATTTATAGGCAGTGGTATGCAGAATAACTCTTTTGCTTTTTCATGCAAATTGGGGGTTTGGGGTCCAAACCTGAGTGCATAAATTGATCGTGTCAACTGGAGTGTAACATATTTATTGATTTAAAAAAAAAAAATGCTGAGTATTATTGTAATACCCTCCAACCTGCACTGCAGAGCCACCCCAGGCTCTCTGTGACAGGGTTTAAGGCTGATGACTCTGTACAGCTCCGGTCCCACAACAGGAATGTCAGCTATGTGGTCTAATGGGGCCATGGGAGGCTTAACAGTCCAGTGGTACAACCAGGGAGGAGAGTGGAGACTGGCCTCTAGTATGGCTATGAAAGTGTAAAATGTAGAAAGCATTAGTGTAGTGATACCTGCTGCCCGCGACATCCCCACCACTGAAACCTACACACGATCGTGCTGCTGGAAGACTCTGGTTTAGAGTTTATATAAGCACAAGGTTAGAGTAAGGACTAGCCAAAGAATGTAATGTGTGAAAGGTCCTGGTGTACATAAAAAAACACAGTCTCTGAGTGGGTGTGTGTTTGCCTGAAGGCTTCATCATCACAAAAACAATACTGTCAGTGTTTTCTGCGAAAATAAAATACCCACTAAGCGGGAGAGCTACAGTGAAAGCTTCAGTCTGACAAGATGGTTTTCCAAGAAAATGAGCATATTTCTCTGATACGCATACAGTGAGCTGGTTCATTGGAAACAAGCTTTCCTTTTGATGCTGCTGACATGCTCCATCATCAATGAGTCATGCCTTCATTAAATAACTTAAAGTGTATTGTGCAGTTTTTTTCTCGATCTGTTCCCTGTTGGATGGTAAGGGAATGTAGGGTCTTTTTATTATTGTTATCATCTTATCAATACATTTAATATTGATTAGGTGTGTCACAGTAAGAGTATAATGAAGACAACTATGATTTTCCACAGATTTCTTCCCCACAGTAACTTTGAGGAGTAAAAATCTCAAGTCCTTACAGCCCTGCGTTGAAACCATTAAACAAGAAGGCCTTTCTTGACTCAGAGATGAAATTTTGTCATGTCTGTTACAGAAAAGGCTCCAGTTGCCGATGCAGAGGAGGTGCAGAAAGCAGACGTCTCGTCCACAGGCCAAGGTGTTATTGATAAAGACACTCTTGGGCCCATGATGCTGGAGGTGAGTTCAACCAATAGTTTTGTGGCTATAATACATGTGTTGGGGGGAAAAATGACATCCATGACAGTCAATTCAGTAATAATCAAAACAAGCCAAAAAGGATTACTGCTTTTGCTGCTGCTGCTGCCAAAACTGAGGACAACTGAATAGTTTCGATTCACTAATCTAGTGTTTCATAAATTTATGTGCTGTGACAATGATTATGAGAGCTTCTCACTGGTTTCTGATGCTATCGTCACAGCAGTTGAAATAGGGCAAAAATGCAAATGCTAAAAAAGGAGATCTGACCTCATTACGGCTGCAAATATTTCATGTATGTTGTCGTCATAAACCAGTTTAGAGCATCTTCCTGCAGCCACACAGGGTGATAAGAGTTTCTGTGACAAACTCTAATGCAGTCATCCAGCCTACTTGAGTGTGAGTGTGTGTATGCATGGGTATGCGACGACGTATAACATGGGACCCGGTGAGGTATAAATACCTTTGTGAAAAGCCAGATTAGAAAAGGAGGGGCGGAGTCTGACCACACATACACGCAGTCTATATATAGTGTTCACCAGCAGCAGTCTCAGGATACCTTTGTGTAAACATGGGTGTGCTAAAGGAAAAAAAATCACAGTCTGTACATTAAGGTGGAAAATGAAAGAAAAAATAGACAGAAAATCACACGGTGGTCACTGGGATGTGCTGCAGTGCCTCGAATCATGCTCGGTATTTGAGAATATTAGCATTTATTTTTAGTAGATATCTATCTAAACTTTAACTGAGTTGTAACGTGAATCTCTCCCAACTTGTCTTCTTCCCATTTTCCCTTTCTTCCCCTTCATCTTTTCTGTTGGCTCTCTATTTTCTCTCTTTCATCCTGTCTTCACATCCTCCTTCAGGCCCTGGACGGCTTCTTCTTTGTTGTCAACATGGAAGGCAACATAGTGTTTGTGTCGGAGAATGTCAGCCAGTATTTGCGCTACCAGCAGGAGGAGCTGATGAACACCAGCGTCTACAGCGTGCTGCATGTTGGCGATCACACCGAGTTCATCAAGAACCTCCTGCCCAAGAGCCTGGGTGAGAAAGTTATTGACTTTGGCAGCACTGAGAGAATCTTCACTTTCTTTTTATCTTACAACTCTGCCATGTTGAGAGAAAGCAGAAAAAGTGATTGGTTTAGGTCATTTTTCATGTTTTGTAATGGGTTGTGGCTAGTACGGTTGGGAGCATTTCCTGCTTTGTGAAATGAGCTTTTCTTGTAGCTTTTTTTTTATGTTGTATCGAATTTGTTTGGTGCTGCAGTGTTTATGTTGGAAATTTAACATGCTCACGATGTCTCCTCTTTGTTTTGGCATCCCTCCCTGTCTCTCAGTCAATCATCGCGATTCGTCCAACAGAAACAGCCACACCTTTAACTGTCGCATGTTGATCAACCCTCATGCTGATGGTGAAGCCCGGCTTGCCTCGGATCAGCAGGAGGCGGCGCAGCAGAAGTATGAGACCATGCAGTGTTTTGCTGTCTCTGAACCCAAGTCAATCAGAGAAGAGGGGGAAGGTATTGTCTCTACTTGTGCCAGTATACTTGTGCTTTTTGTCACTCTTTTCTGCCCTTTAATTTGTCTTCTTTTATTTTCTGAGATTCACTCGCTCATTTTCCATTTTTGCTCTGTCATGCCTTTATTCCTCGCTTCCTATTTGCAGTCCCCGTCTTTATGTCTTCGTCTGTCTCTGCTGATTTGGTCCCGTTTTTTGTTATTTCTCACCATGTGGTAGAGTGACTTTGGCCCTTTCACTTGTGTGCACATCTTTTACACTGTTTTCCCTTTTTTTTCTCCGCCACCCAGTCTGTGTCTTGACTTTCTGTCACTTTCCCATCACTCTTACCATCCCGGGTCTCCCAGTCTCTTGTGTCCTGTCCTCCTTCCATCATCACTTCTCTCTATTTTCCCTCCCATCCACTGGAAGAGACTAATTAGTGTGTGGCACTTTGTCATCTTCCCATCTAATCTAATCACACACACATGCACATTAGGGAAAAGAATCTGTCTGCCAATCTAATTTTAGATGTCTGACAACCAGATATTGTGCCAGTGTCTCCCACGTCAAGAGGAGGATATCTGGTGGACGGAGTGAAGGCTGTAGGTTGAGACTGCGATTTAGGTTGATGTGTAGATTGACTCTGACTGAGAGTAGTGCTGACATCGATGTCGGGGGTGAGGTCACAGTTGTCCTGTTTGATTCCAGTGCTGAGGTGAAACTGTGGGTGTGTTTGATGTTGAGGTTGTGGAACAGACAGGGTTAACAGAGTAAAGAGTGAGAGTAAAGCTGAAGCTGCTTTAGTATTCGATCTAGGCTGGTAAAATGATGTGGGCAGGAGGTATGATGCCCTAGCTGAGGATGAAGATACACCTGGGAGTCACACCATCACATACACCTGTACAGTTTAACACATTCAAGTTTTTAGATGTTTATAACATTACGTTTTTCACACATTCACCGACGCTGTATTGATTACATTATATTTTGAGGTGCTTCACTATTATACTATACCTTACTACTATAAGGTTACTAAAGCTATTTTATTTTTCAATCCCTGTTGCTGCAGATTTTTTTCCATGTAACATGTCTCATTTTTGTCTGCAGATTTCCAGTCATGTCTCATCTGTGTGGCAAGAAGAGCCCCTGTCAAAGAGAGACCTGTGATGCCCACGTATGAGAGCTTCACCACACGCCAGGATCTTCAAGGTAGGTCCGCAGGGCTAGGTCCTGTGTTAATATGCTGCATGATCAATCTGTGGTAGCTTGCCAGCATAAAATACAATAAGAATATGGTGTTAGTATCTGAAACAGCTTCAAGTCAGCCTGGAAATTATGCTAGTGTCCTACTCAAAGACATTATTTATACCTGGCTTTCACTACTGCTGTGCTGGTGTGGAATCAGACCACCTTGGTGCTTTGAGAACCAGAAAATATTTTGACAGCTTGTAAAAGCAAAGTTTAGGTAGCAAACGATGAAATAATTGCTGTTGGGTCTATATGTATTTTGATGCATGTTCTAAAACATGACTAGTATTCTGCAAATATCAATGTCATATTTCACCGATTCAGGTAAGATCACGTCACTGGATACTAGTCAGCTGCGGGCATCCATGAAGCCAGGCTGGGAGGACCTGGTTCGACGGTGCATTCAGAGGTTCCACCTGCAGAATGAAGGGGAAATGTCCTTCGCCAAAAAGCACCATCAAGAGGGTAAAACATTTTTCTTTACATTCATCCATCTGCTTTCTTCCATTTATACAGCTCCAGGATGGTAGCAACAGAAAATGGTCTTCATAGTTCATAGATCATAAATGATCAAGTCATTTTAAGCTGGGACATGTTCATTTTACTGTATAGAAAGTTTGATTTGTCTGTGTTTAAATATTAGGAAATAACATTTTCTGCTAAAGATACATTTTATTATCAAAAATGATAACTATCGGCCCATTTGAACTTATCCAATTCTGGGTGCTTTAAACTATGCCAGCAGGATTGGTCACAGGACTAAACATACAGATACAGACATATAGACAACCATTAACACTCAAACCTACAATTTTGGTAATGCTACTAACCACTGCACCGCCACTCCACAACAACTATGCTTTTCTGTATTTTTTTTGTTACCTCTGCAACCAGAAATTAATTCCCTCTACCAGTTTTACTCAGTATTTATCGTTCATGATGAAATGATGAAACCTGATTTTTTTTTTTTGTTGGTTTCCTCCCAGTGTTGAGGAACAGCCATGCGCTCAGCCCTCTTTACCGATTCTCCCTGGCTGACGGCACCATTGTCTCAGCACACACTAAGAGCAAACTGGTCCGATCTCCAGCAACAAATGAACCACAGCTATACATGTCCCTCCATGTCCTGCAGAGGTACCACTCACTCTTTCTTTTCCTTTGTCTCCACTACACGAGACCCAGTGCCCTTTATGTTTCAATGACTTGTTGTTTTGCAGAAAAGAAGATATGTTGCGTTTTTCACACAAGAGATTTTGAGTTTGTTGCTCTGAAATATTTCTTTTAGGTTTAAGATAGTCAACGTAAGGTTTAGCGCTAAGGTTTATCTTGTTCTAATTCCAACAAAAAAACATTGACAAGTTGTAGTAAATGTGTAACTACAACCAAATGTAAAATCATATGGTCAAAACAAGTGGCAATTATGTCACACACATAAGACTTGAGCAGCTGTTCAAATGGCCACTTAAATAGCCTAATTTACAGCAGAAATATACTTGTTTGGTACATCTGGTACATAAATTGCTTTTGGTCTCTATAGCTAATTTCCTCTTTCATAACAAATATAGGAGCATGACTTTTATTTAAAAAAAAATAAATCACCTGTTTAAATTGTAGGTTTAAAATTTGTATCATTAAGCATGTGGATCCATCTCCGCAAATTAAATCTCTGAACCAGACCTCTTGTTGACCTGCTCTGTTTGTGCCTGTGCATTGTGCACACCACTCAAATGCTGCAGAGACAAAGGCACTCTGCCCTGAACAGCTCATCTTCCCCAGCTTAAGTACTCCCAGGCCTGATTGCTGAGTGCTGCTCACTGGCTCCGCAGAGAGATAGGCGTTACCTAAGACAGGGAAGAGAGCAACACAGTATACTCGCACAGCAAACAACAACGGGCCTGCTGGGGCCTCAAAAGTGCCCTTTGAAGGATTTTAAAGCAGTTAGCTTGGCTCTCTGCTGGTTTAAAGATTAAAAGGTCCTGTCCAAGTATGTCATTTCTTCCTTTGGTGAGTGGAATTCTTGTATTTCATTAATGTGTTACTTAACATCTGTATCTGTGCGTGGCAATGCACAGATACTAACGCCAGCAACCAGACTTGCTGATATTCCACCTTTTTGTCCAAAAAGGTCTGATGGTGACACCCAAAATGCTAAATTCAAGAATGGGAGAGTCTTTCCAGATTAAGCTTCATATTTGTCCTCCAGTCAGAGAAAACCGTTAGATTTGAGGAGTTAAGTCAAATGATTTCTTGTTTATGAATCTTCTGATCACTCTTGCAGCTGCCACTTAATGCCACCCAAGTGCCAAGTTTCTCTCTTCCTTATTCAAATCAAATTCTTTCCCCAAATTGCCTTCATCCATTCAGAAAAGGTGACATACTTATTTTAGTTAAAGAAGAAGATGTGTCTTTGTGTTTTTTCACATTCCCTAACAATTTTGGTCATTTTCTCCCTCATTTGGTTCTGTAGTTTGCATTGTAAACAGAGAGTCTCCTATACAGAGTTGTCATCGTGCATGTTCAAGGCAAAACTCACATGAGAACTACCAGCCAGTCCAGTGCACAGTGCCCTCATTCCTCCTTGCCTCCACAGGGAAGGATTGCGACGCTACCAACATCCAAGTGCTGAATGCTCAAAGTCTGGGTTTGGACAGTGGTCAGAAAACAATGCCAGGACTGTTACCCAGAGTGTTTGTGGATCAATGGCGAGAACTTGCCCTTTTTACTTCCACAAGTTTCACATTGAAAATTATTGCACTAGAATTCAGCACAATGAGAGCTTTGTGTGTTTGTTGGGGCTGAAGCTGATTCATGTTTGAAAGTCTCCCTCTGTTACAGGCCTTGTTACTATGATGTTTTCTCACTTGTGTATACTTGCAAACCTGCTCTGGTTGTTTTACTTTATGGTGTACTCTACCTAATGCTTACATGTGACATCGTTTTCACTTATTCCAGAATGTTTTGGACTTTGGACTTTGGACTAAAAGACTGATGCCTCAGTCTGTAAGCTAACTCTGAAACTCAGAATCAAAATTCTTTACCTTTCTGTTTATACCATCACCACTGACAAATCTAATCTAACTAATATAATAATATAATTTTTTTTGGTCTGCAAAAAAAAGCTGTATTCGAGTGTGATTCAAGAAAAAGCATATCAACTCTACTACGTCTTCACCAAGCAAATGTTTAACATGAAAAAGGGCAAGGTACAGGTTACTAGAGCACCAACACACCAACTTCCTTTTCAGCCATTCAAGAAAACAGTTCTCCCCAAGATGACACTTCAAAAAGAAAAATACATGCAGCAGGAAGGAAGGAGTCTATATTTTAATGCAAACACAAAATTCAAAAGACATTGGTCACTAGAATTTGTTGGTCAGTGGAATCTCCCAGGGATGATGGATTGCACATAATAACCAGAGGTGGTATAATACAATTTTAATTGGATGTTTATGTCATTGTAATAGAGCCTGCTTCACATTAAATGTTTATTTTCATCCCTTTCATGTATAACTGTGTGACATATGGCTTGGAGGTTTTTTTATGTTTTGTCAACCTTTATAAGCTCAGCATACACACTGAGTCTGCATATCTACATACTGACAGCACATCAATGAAATTGGTCTCATTCTTGACTGTCTTCTTTTTCATCCAGGGAAAACAGCAGCATGACTGCAGACACATCTGCCAGTCAGGCTATGGCCAAACCAATGACCCCAACCAGTATGAGTGTGTCCTCTCCTTCCCCTGACGCCAGTGTCACCAGCAACACACACTACGCTGCCACAGCCTCCGGCAACCCTGGACGTGGTTATGGAGCTATGTCAGGGCGAGCGCCTACGCCTCAGGGAAATAGCCATGCACAAAAGCTGGGCAGCCCTTCAGCTTTGGGAAGCCCCAGTATCACCTCAGGGGCCCAAGGTGCCATGTTGTCTCCTCGTCATCGCCAGAGCCCTAGCATGCCAGCTAGCAGCAGCAGCTGTAGTAGTCCGCATCTCCCCCAGCACCCCCCTGGGTCTTTCTCTCCTGCAGCCAGCCTCCGATCGCCAGCCCCTGTGTGCAGCAGCACAGGAACCAACCAAGGGTTTAACTCTCTTAGCGCACTGCAGGCTCTCAGCCAGGGCCACAGGATTTCCCAGGGCCTCGGCGAAGGACAGCACCCAGAGTCCCCTGACAGAAAACCAGTCGGCCTTCAGAGCCCTCTTCACAGCTCCAACCCCGGTAGCCAAAAAGCCAAGAACAATTCAAGCTTAGAGGTTGACCTATTTGGATCTTTTGAGGAGCAAGACCTTTTGACATCCCAGAACCAGGAAGGTGATCAGGGGGAGGGAAGAGATGGTGACCGTGAGAGCCTGGGTGACCTTAGTGATGCACCAAACCAACTTCTGAACGCCAAAGGCCATACCAAGCTGCTCCAGCTGCTCACCACCAAGTTGGAGCCCTCTGATCCCTGCTCACCAACGGGTGCTTTCGGAGATGACCAGATCTGTAAGGACCAGCTTGGTGGTGTAGGTGGGGTGGGACATAACAACCACTCCACCTCTTTAAAGGAGAAACATAAAATTCTTCACAGGTTGCTGCAAAACAGCACCTCGCCCGTGGAGTTGGCCAAACTAACAGCTGAGGCAACCGGAAAAGATCCCATTGGTCCAGAGTCGGCCTCCGGGGACAGTATGACCGCTCTGGGTGAACTCTGCACAAAACAGGAGCCAGGGAGCCCCAAAAAGAAGGACAATGCATTGCTTCGCTATCTCCTGGACAGGGATGATAACAGCGTCCTGGATAAAGCCATCAAGATAGAACCTGGTGAAGGACTGAAGCTCTCCAGCGTTAAGACTGAGAAACCAGAAACAGGCTTTAACATGGAGCCACAGGTCAGTAATTTATCAGGCAGATTTATTAACTACTGGTTTGGTAGCATCAGCTCGTTTTTTGTTCGACTTGTGTGCTCGGTTCAGTTCCGTTTAGTTCTTAAATGCTTTTTTATGAGGTTTCAAAGTCATCAGCTGTTTCTCCTTTACAACTGGCACATTGCAGATTAATTCTTGCTCCCTCCAAACAGGCAGAAAGACAATCCAGTGTCGATCTTTTTAATTCTTTCCCTTCAAACAGGCAGAAAGACAATCCAGTGTCAATTTAAAAATACTTTCAATTTAAAAATACTTTCAGGTATCAACCAAGAAAACAGCACTTTAAGTCATAGTCTTTGTTACAGATGCTACACAATCCGAGGCCTCAGTATTAAGAGTTTTTACTAACTACACAGGGAGCCCTGAATCCCTCAAAATAAGCACTGAGATGCATCATTGTCTAAGCAACCCATAACGATACACCTGTTTTAATAGATGATTCAATTTCTTGGGAAAACTGTCATGTTAACAAATCTTTGTAACTGCTAACGGCTCACATAAACACCTAAAAGTAAGAAATGTGGTCGGTGATGCTCGTTTGTTCTGTCAGATGCGTGTTGAGTTCCTCTTTAGACAGCCAATGGCACACTGCCCCCCACGCTCCCAGAAACACAAGATGCCCTGGCAAAGAAAGCAGAGGAGTACTGTTTAAAGGCTTAGGCATATGTGTGAGTCAGTGTGTGTGAGCGAAGAAAAAGGGAAACCAATACTGTATGGGAATGAGATTTCAAAAGCACTGCACAGGTCTCCTGTGTGTGTGTGTGTGTGTGTGTGTGTGTGTGTGTGTGTGTGTGTGTGTGTGTGTGTGTGTGTGTGTGTGTGCAGAGTTGCAGTTTCGCTGGGAAAGTTTACTTACTGTGTTTGAGGCATATCTTGCAGGAGCAGCAGAGGAGTTGTGCTGCTATGGATCAGCACACATGTAGGTGTGTTTGCGTGCATTTGTATAAGTGTGCACGGCTGCATGTGTGGTGTGCCTGAATGTTTAAAAGTATCCATATGTGTGCACATCACAACATCCTAGAAGAATAAACCATGATGTCTGCCACCAGTTAATAGACAACTTTATAGATTTGTTAGATTTGGATGATTGAATAAAAAAAGTTAAATCTTGTGAACATTTTTAAATGTTCATCCCAGGAACCAAATGGGCATCATCAGAAGAAAAATTACATATGAAAACTTTGTCTCAGTGAATGAACATTTGTCAGTGGAACTTGAAACAGTGGTCAAAGTCTATCCATCTCTGGTGAGCATGTGTCACTAGACCTGAACTGAACTTGACAGTTTGTTTAAACATCCTTTAACAATTCTGTGGTTCATCACTTAGACTGTATTGAAAAGATGGACACAGTGATGTCACCCACAAATTTTTAAGCCTCGAGATTAGCCTCATTGTTATTGTAATCTGTTTTTAAACTACATGTTATGAGCAGATGGACCTAAAAGAAAAAAAATTGAGAATACTGTACACCTTAGCAATCACAAAATAGCCACGCCCTAAATCTTACACTGCGTATTGTGTATTTTGCCATGCATTTGATAATAACTGACTAAGTTAACTTGCTACACTAAGTATTTAGAAATAGCTGTTGACACCAGAATGGCTGACCTCATTAAGAAAATGTTTCTTTTTGTAAACAGGACTTGTCCTCTTCTGGCTATTAGAATGACTCCAGGTTTAACTGACACTGGGGAAGCACATCCTCCTTTTATAGACACAATTTATGACTTATCAGGGATATGTAAACTGATCAACCATAAAACCGCTGACATGTGATATTGATATGGAGTTTGGTTATTATATTGACACCTGTTCAGGGGTGTGATGTACCAGGAAGAAAGTGAGCAGTTGGTTTTTGAATTTATCAAGTGTAAAGATTTAAGAGACTGCAGAGAAATCCTCCTCACAGTTCACCTCCTGTTTCCTTATACCTAGTGGATCCAGGTTAATTAGATGTATGCTAAAATAAACTATAACTTCAGTAGATTTTTCATATTAGACTTGTAAGACTAGAGCATCTCCAAAACAGCTCGTACGGTGGGGTGTTCCTGATGTGTGGTGATTAGCAGCTACCGAAACTTGTCCAATGAAGTACAGCTAGTGAGTCAGGAGCTGGGTCTGTTGACCAATGGAAATTAAGGCTTGAGCTCATGGCAGACCTACTGTAACACCGACTGCTTAAAGTTTAGGCTAATAGCAGACACCCACAATTTTTAGCATCAACATCATTTGCCCACATTAATATTATGTATGTGGTTTCCTTCAAGTGGTTAAAAATTGCTAAAACCAAACACATAATTGGTTTCAGTGTCGTAACACTCTTTCCTGCTGTTATTGGTTAGTTTTTAAATCTGTATTCAGTTCAGATTGTTGCTTATTGACAAGGCAGGTGCATTTATAGTAAAAGTAAGCTACAGGAAGTGGGCAATAGAAAATGACTGAAGTTCAGTCTTTCTGAGAATGGAGGCACACCTATTAGCAGTTGTGTATCTGGTACAGTTTCTGTGCTATATTACATATGAGCAGCATGCTAACAGCTAGCAAGAGTTATAAAGCTGGGTCTTATTACAATGTTATGAACAGCTGAACTTTTGAAATATTAATAAATATATTTTTTCACTTACACATTTTTTTCTTTTTTATTAGTGTTTCCTTTGGTGTGTGGCCATTCTGTTTTCACCTTTCACTCTGTATCCGTGTGTGTGTTCTCTTGGTGTTAAACAGAGCTGTGATTGGGACTTACTGTACATCACACATGACCTCATTAGCACCAGCAGTTTATTTTTAGCTCCTCCTCTATTCATCAACCAAATGGCCAGAGGCAACCGTATAGAGACATACGTTGTTTGAATTATGAACCAGTTTTAGTGGCATGCCAGGATTACCACAGCATATGGAAAAAAGACATGAAACCACATGATGTTACATCTACTTTCGAACCCTATTTCTGCATGTTGTCACATGAAAGCATGCATTTTTTCATTATTCAGTTCCCTAAATGTCAAGAGCCCTTCACTGAAAATAATGTTACAACATATGTTTGGATGTAATGCAGGAATGTGGCACACTGGTGCTACTCTCATGTGATGTAAAGTGTGTTTTATGTCATTAAATAATCTATTTATTAATCCTGTTTTTTCCCTGTGGCTGGTCTCAGACCAATGAGCTGGAGGACCTGTTGGATAACCTGCAAAGTGGTGGCCAGGAGCAGCAGCCACTGTTCCCCAGTCAGCCACCGACCAGGGGTGCTGATCCCTCGTCGTCCTCCTCCTCTTCTGTGCCACCTGCCTCCTCTGTCGACAAACAGACCATCATCTCTGACATTGTGCAGATGAAAGACAGCGGCAGCCCGCCCAACCAGCATAGACCCTTCCCTCCCATCGGTCCCGCAAGTACGTCTGCAACACAGTGCCTGTGTTTGACTGAATTACACCATTCCTACATCTTGAACTTGCTAAATATTGAGAAACTCTTCAAATTGTCTCTAAATATGTACAGTACTGTATGAGGAATAAAAAATACTGTTTTTCCTCCTAGCAGGCTTTAATGGTCCCAGACCCAGCCATCCGGTTCAAGGTGGTCCTCCAATAAGGAGCATGTCTCTTGATAGCAGCATGGGCCCCTCCCCTCACACCAACAGGCCTTTCCCTCCTCAGCACAGGAACAGTAGCCCCTACCACTTAATGCAACAGCAGCAGCAACAAGGCATGATGGGACCCCACGCGGGCATGGCTAACCAAGCTGCAATGGCTAACACAGGTGAGGCAGAACAAGATGTAACTTTGAGGTGTATTTCTGACTATATAGCAACTAAGATTTATGTGATGTATGTCAAATATATATATATATATATATATATATATATATATATAATATATATAATAACCTTTAAATGAATCTTTTCCCCGTATCAGGAATGCGTGGTTCCATGCAGCAAGGTTGGAGTCCCCAGAGGCCCATGGGGGGCTCTGCAGGCCCAGTAATGGGGCAGGGAGTTGGACCTGGTCGCATGGTTCCCAACATGAGTGCTGCACTCCCTGCAAGAGGCAGTGTTCCATCTGGATCCAGAGCCATGGTTAATATGCAGATGATGGGCAACGGTAAGAGAAAATGGGCAAATAACAGTAACTCTTCTCCTTGAATTCTACACTGTTTCTGATATTCTGTGTATTTTTCCCCTGCAGAGATGGACATGGCAACGCCTCCTTACCCTCAGCAGCAGGCTCCACCTAATCAGACTGCTCCTTGGCCAGACCGAATGATGATGGATCATTATGGAAATCCAAGCAGGTATGGCATAAGAGAAGAGTCATCATAAGCAGAAAATGAAGCACTAAATCTAGTGTGATAATAATGCCAACTTACCTTCCAGGCCACCATACAGTGTCCCCCAGGAGGATGGCATGGGGTGTTGTGGCACAGGGTCTGAGGGCCAGCCAGATGAAGGCGCTCTACTGAACCAGTTGTGTTCGGTGCTAAAGGACTACGAGGGTCTAGAGGAGATTGACAAAATGCTGGGAATCCCCACATTGGCAGGACAGGTGAGCTCCTTTAAGCCACTTTATGCTAAACATATAACCTGTTTTGGAGTTTTGGTAAATAACATGTGAAGCACTTTTCTTTATCACCACTCTACAGGGTCATCTGCCAGACCAGGACCAGTACCTGGGCTCCTCGGACCCAGCAGCCGGCATGAAGCCTCCTCTCTACAGCCAACACTATGCAGGTCAGCCAAGTTACGGTGGCATGCCTCCCGATGGTGGCTATCATGGCCAATCTATGGGAAGCCACATGGGGGCTCAGAGAATGCCGCACACATGTTATCCCCCAATGATGAGAATGCCTGGAGGTGCAGGGCCAAGGCAGGCTGGCATACGACCAGGGGGGCCTAATCCTATGATGCCCCCACAGCCCAATAACCTGAGGCTTCAGCTGCAGCACAGACTCCAGGCTCAGCTGGTAGGTGGCGCCAAATATTTGAATTTCACTCTTTTATTTTTTCCAGATTTCCAGACATTTTACTGTACATAATATAACATTGATGTTGCTATGCTGTATCACAGTGTAGGTTGTGCTCAATGCTTGATGACAGAGCAGTTGCAGGTCGTGTAGGCGTTACTTGTAGCTAATAGTGCTTAACAAAAAGCTGAACATGGCATTAGTTTTGGCAGGCGTGCAGAGTAGAGCTGGCAGTGCTGATCCTTTCTTAGAAAGCACATCCTTCTTAGGGTGTCCTTTCTAAGCTGCGTCATTCTGCATGCAGTTTCTTCTGCCTCTGCAAACCACATTGCAACCCAACTTCATCCTTTTCATGCTATTTCTGACATAGTCGATATTATGCCTGTTCTCACTGGTGCTTGCCCTGTTCTGTGGGGGGTATTGCTGCCGTTCTTTCTGCCTTAGTCTTGCCAACCCATGTCGAAGGGCAGTGAGGTCCCAGAACAGAGCCATTCTACTAAAGATAAAGTACTGCAGATTAAATAACACTCCAGTTTTCCTGACAGAAATGGATATAAGGACAATTATGATTAGTTTCTCTGCATTAAGGTTAGATTAAATTGAAAGATTAACACAAGTTCCTCCAGTTTTCTTATTGCTGCATGCAACTGGTGTTTAGAGAAATGGATTTAATAAGCAAAGACAATTAGTGATTGGAGTGATTATTGTTTCTCAGGTTTGACATCAGTTGCTTTGCAGACAGTCAGTTACATATGTTTATAGTCATGTCCATCCCTTAATGTCACCTGAGTACGATCACAGATAAAAACCATTTCCTTTCTGCAACTACAAACTGTTTAATATGATTCAGTCATGAATCCTGGCAAACCGGGCATTGATGTTTCGTTCAAGCATGAAACCTCATTACCATTTTGAAAAAAAAAAATCTGATTACAAAAGATGCCTCTGAGCAGATAGGCCAACAGGGTTCACTGAGTTTGAACTGCAGCAGCTAGAAAAGCACAAATGTTTTCCAGCTTTCTGGCTTAATCAGCAGTTTTCTGTTGCTTAGACACTTGACAGCTGAAATGGCAAAATATGCACAGACAAATTCATACACATACCTTATACTATTAGCTGGTAACACGTTAGGATTTCTCTTTGAAAAGCTCTTGTTGTCTAATTTCTCTATGTGAAACATTTTCTTTAATGTGTTTGTATTACTACATAAATGTTGTGCTTATCTAGATTTTCAGTTTTTGTTTTGCCTTAAAATTTGTCTACGCCAACAAAGACACAGTTGGTGTTTTGGTCCAGGCTGCCACCTGGTGGAGAGTCAAGGCAAAACAGTTTGTCCCTTAAACGTCACTAAAATTAGCAGCAATTAGCAGTTTGTTCAGATGTGTGGCACGACTTTTACACTTCCAGCTTTACATTTATTGTGCCAGCAGAGAAACAGTGAAGTTTATTTATAGAAGAAAACTTTTTTTCAAAACCCATCTGAATAAAAAATGTGATTTTAATTCTTTTTTTTTAATTTTCTACATCGGTTGCAGGTGAATGCAAAACTGCAAAACTCTTACAAACATCCAGATCAGTGCTTCAGTACTTGTGCACATCAATTAATCATATGCATTGAATGTATTTTAAGTCATTTATTAAGGGCAAAATTGCAAAAATCATATTTTTTCAAAATTCCGGGCTGCTCTGCCTTCTCTCTAGAACCGACAGCCAATGGTGAACCAGATGGGTGGAGTCTCCAACATGAATCTACCTCTACGGTCTAATGTACCAAACCAGGTCAGTTTGCCTGCATGAACACTTTATTCTCTTGTAAACACATGTAAAATATTATCAGCACAAATCCTTTCCCCTTTTTGCTCCTTGCCTAAACGTGCATCTCCTCCTGCAGGGAACCCTCAACTCTGAGATGATGGCCCAGCGGCAGCGCGAGTACCTCACCAACCACCTACGCCAACGGCAACAACAGCAGCAGCACATGCAGCAGCAGCGTGCCATGATGATGCGCACTCAGGGCATCAACATGCCACCCAATATGCCCACCGGCGGCGCCGCTCCTACGCCAATGCCCATGGGTGGTACCAACCCACGGCTCCCGCAGGGCAACCCTCAGCAGTTCCCCTACTCGTCCTCCAGCTACGGTACAGGCCTGCCCTCTCCTCCTCATCCAAGCTCCTCCAGCCCCTTCTCCTCCCCTCACTCCCCCAGCCATCATCTGGCTAGTCAGGGCATGATGGGAAATGTGGGAGGGCAATACAGAGGTTTAATGAGTCCGCCATCACACCACAGTCCCTTCCACTTCAGCAGTGCAGGTATATGATGAGAGCACAGCAGCAGCATCTCAGTGGTCTGTGTGTGCTTCATGGAAGATGTGCAGTAGTTTTTTTATTACTTTTTTTTTGTGGTGGCGGTCTTTTTGTTTTTAATGACTGGGTGTTGGTGAAGGCTGCATGATTAGTTTTTTCCTTCTGCTGTCTGTTTTTTCTGTGCTAATCAACAGAGAAGCAAAATTATTTTCTTATTATTACTTAAAAGAACATGGAAGTAGTTTTTTTTTTCTGTGATTGTTTTATGGTAAGTGTCATAAACCAATCACAAGGGGTGGGATGGGGTGGCTTGTAAAAGTCCTGTCAGTGCTGTCAGAACTGAAGTAAATGCATTTCATTTAACAAAAAAGATCTTCTGAAGTCCCTGAAGTGAGGACAATATGACATTCTGAGTATTTTTGTGTGAATTTAATTTATTAACAATCCAGCTGTTGGTGAGATTGGGCCTTTTTCTCTTTCCTTTTCTGGTTGGTCTTTCAGTTGTAGGGCTCTCTCCTTAGTGAATCAAAGATTTTGATGATTTTTAAGATACTAGTGAAAAAATTGTCTCTGAGTCTCAGAGGCAAGATCATTCTCATTTGTCTCAAATTCACTTTATCGTTTTGGTAAGATCTTCATATAATGTTGGGGTCTAACTAGTCCAGATTACTACCAAGTCTTAGTTTTTACTTGTGTTATTGTAACTGTCTATGACACTCTGACGTGCAGGAATGAGCCAGCAGCAGCAGCAGCAGCAGCAACACCAGGATCCAGTGTCCTGTTTTCCATGCGGGGCCACCACGCCGCAGAGCCCCTTGCTGTCCCCCAGAATGGGGCAGGGTCAGAGCCCTATGTTGCAGCAAAACCAAGGTCCACCCCAAACCCAACACCAGGGTCCGAACCAGGGAGGACCTCCCAGCTACCAGCCTAGTGCCGACCTCAACGGATGGCCTCAGCCTGCCAACATCACCAGCAGCAACAGGTATTATGTGCAAATGCTTTTGAAATGTTGTGTTTATTTACAGCTGAGTATTTCTGTTATTGGCTACTACAAGAGTAGATTTGCATATTCACAGTAGTAATCCTTATTTTGGGCCTTCTGTTGTCCAAAACTAGCTGTATTAGTGCCTTTGTAACATTAGTCCAGCTTACTTCTGATTGGCTGTCCTGAGGAAACCGAAGGCTTGAACAGCTGATGAGATGGTTTCTGTGCTCAAAGTCAGAGCTGTCTGTTCCTAAATATTATTATAATTGTTATTGTTTCCAAATTAGGGATATCCACATTAACTGCTGACATATAGAGCAAAGAGTAGCTATTTTAAAGATGCATACATGGCAGAGAATAAGGAAAAGCATAGTAGGTCTCAGTCATTTTAGTTTATTTTTCGGTTTTTTTAGAATTCTTTTTCTCCTGTTTGACTCAGCTTGTCTTCTTTCAGCGTCTACCCCCAACAGTCTCAGTCTCACTACTCCACACAACCCGGTGGAGGAATGTACAGTGGCAACAACAACATGAACCTTGCCATGGGCAATAATAGCATGAACCCAATGTCTGGACAGATGAGCTCCATGGCCTCCATGAATACAGAACAGGTGCTTCATACAAGCTTACATTGTCACACCTAATTCTTTTTATGTTGTTTTTCACACATGCAGAAGCTGTAATTGTGGTTGTTTGTTATGAATTTGCAGGGCAATGAAAGCAGCCTTATCCTGGAACAGATAACAGGGATTGACATGCTGACTCAAGAGGGGGAATCCAGTTCTGTAAGTAATGCACTTCTTCAAAACATCTTCACATCTTTGTGTTGTAGAACGTAAAAAAACATAGGGGATAATGACAGTAATTGCTGCAGGTTGCTGGGAAATGTATGCTACAGGTGGAAATGCTCTGTGATGATGCTGTCCACTGTTGCTTAAAAGTGCACCCATCACTACACTATAAAAAAAATGGTTTAACTCTAGGCTCAGGTTTTGCCATCCTTAGCTTGTTATTGATCCGCTTTCAGTCTTTTGATTCAGATTCAGTCATTTGTGTTTAAAATGTGCACTGGAAGCTTTAATGGCTGATAATGAGATCATTGTGGGCTTAACAGATATAAGGTGTGGGTGAAAAATCTGTTTTTGCTTTGTTTTTGGTTACATGATTAGTTTTGATTCTGTGGAATATAAGTCTGTAATAACATAAAGACTTAAATTGAAATGCATTTGAAGTTCTTCCCCCAGAATAAGTAGAGATCTTAAAATGTTGAAAGCCTTCAAATGGTCCAGAACGTCCTTGTTTATTAAACTGATACATCATTTGTTACCCTTTTATTGATCTTTTGTAATCGGCACTTGGAAACCACTTCTGAGTGCAAAAAACTCAGAGTTCAGTTCTTTGTTATCAGAGTGATTGTGATTTAAATTACCTTGATGATTTTCTGTCTTCTACAGAATTTTTGCTGACCCCAGGCTGCAGTTGAGACGAGCAGTGAGGGAACCCATGCAAAAACACTGACACCAATTCAGCTCAGCTCACAGAGACGTATGAAGGACTTGATGAGAACACTGCCCCTCTGTCACACCAGGCAACGCCGAGGCTCTATAGCGTGAGGACAACTGAGACATGTGCAAACTTCAGGACTACAGTCACAGTGGGTTTCGTCACTGCTCAACATTTTATGCAAGCAAAAGTCTGACATTACAGGGAAACTGCCATCTGAACCATCCTGACAGCAAATGCCCAACGTGAGGATAATCCTGAAAACCCCCAACTATTTGTGGTTTTTAGGTTTTCAATGTAACTTATTCTTAGATTGATATCTGCTAATCAACATGTGATATGTATCTATATGCTGTAGTCAAATCAAACACTGTATTCACAGTAATCAAACACTCTAGAGGACTTTTAAAACAGAATTTTTAAAAAACAGTTAATAAAAGTACTGAAAGGTGTTCTGTGTAGCATTTAAAAAAGTTTTCAAGCTTTGTTTTTCTTACAGTTTAAAAAGAAGTTTGGATAAGGAGGTTATATCTAGAAATGAGAAAATGTGGGTGTTTACAAGGAGGGAAAGAAAAGCACATACAGATGTAAAGGTTGTATTTCTACAACCTTTACATCGTAAAATTGATTTCAGTACCTATGATATTCAGTTTTCCTGAAATATCTCCGGATTTCCTCTACAATTAAAACGGATGTTGTGAGGGTTTCAACAGTAATAGTATGTAATCAGACACCGGTAGCACATTCAGGGTTCATTAGGAGATATTATTTGAATTTCCATTAAGAAACGAGGAAAAATTCTCCACCTCTGGCATTTTTCAGCATGCTTTGTTGAACTGGAGTTGGACAGAACAAATAAGCAACAAACTTATTACTTGCACATTTTGACACTTTTGTTAAAAAATGCACATTCACGCTGTAATTTTCACTTTCTATTATACTTCCTTAAATTGGGGGAAAGTACTAAACATGTCCAAAAAGAGAAGAAGCTTGTCTATAATGAAAATGCTACATAGAACACCATTTAAAAAATAGGTAATTTGCAACTTGCTGAATTAAAATTTGTGTGAAGGTTATTGGTCCCAAGTTGCCCAAGTTAACATAGTCACACACACAGTATTTGCTGTTTGAATGTCCTCTGGTCAGATCAGTGTATTCCCAGAGTTTTCTCTGAGTCTCTGAGGTAACTATGATGGAGTAAGTTTCTTGTGTGTGCGTGTGTGAAACTAAAACATAAGTGGCAGGATGATGGGTATAAATGAAGCCTCTGGATTTTATCTTTTATGGTTCGGTTTTGGAGCCTGAGTGAAAATGACAATGAGAAGGTTTATGAAAGATATTTTATGGTTATTTATAGTTTTAAAGAAGATTTAGAGATTCTTTCTATGACGAAAAACAAAAGAAAACAATCAAGAATATCTATCTTTAAAAAAAATCTCTCAAATGGTACATGTTGATGTCGATTTAAAATTAATATATTTCAACTGCTGTAGTTACAGGGGACCTGTCTCCCCATTTAATGACTTTTTGAATGAAAGTGAATGTGTATAGATAGTGTACATAGATTTTTAATATCCTTTTATTTGCCCCAAGTGGTATTGTAAAGCAGCAGCTCGGAGTTTAGTTCAACAAAAAACGAGAGCAGAAATATTTTGTTGGTTAAATGAGCATCAGTAGATGAAGCTAAAGAAGCATTTAAAGTGAAAGTTTATTCACTTTTTCTGCCCTGTTTGCAGGCTAGCCCTTTAGCTTTCCCAGCTACAAAATCACAAGCTATTTTGACAAACTAGCTAACCTATTTAGCTTTCCACTTAAGTAGCAATAATAATTTCTTTTTCTAGCTTTAAGATCGTAGTTTTCTGTCATTTTTTTCCTGGACTAACAAGGGTTTTGGTAGAAAAAACAATTAGCCACTATTAGCATTATAACATCCTAAATTAGAATGGTGTCACGTGGCTAAATGTTAGTGTTAGCATTAAAAATAACGCTATTGTTATTTTGAGCACATTACTTTTTTCAGACCATTCTTGCCAGAAATTCTTTTCCCCACTGAGATTTAACCAGTGAGTTTATTTCTGCCTCTAATGCAGCTTTGCCTCTAAATGAAAAAAAAAAGTGTAAAAGTAAAAAAAGAAAAAATCTCGATGCTACTGCAGCTCATTCTGAAATGACCCTTCAAGGTCGCGACCTTGTGGCCTGCCAGAATGTGTCTTGCACTGCGGGTGTGTAGCTGAAACTCTGGTTGTGCTGAAGGACAAATTTAATTGTGTTTGTTGTGTTGGGTTTCTGTGGTTAAAGCTGTCATCTTTAAGTCTCCATACTGTATGTACTGGTAAACAATGCAAACATGTTTTGCGCCAAGGATAAATCCTTACGTAAATGAAGAACTAGAGCTAAATTACTTTTTTCCATTTTGCAAAGAAGTTATAATGTTTTTAATCTAAATTTGTGTAGACTGGACTTTTTTTTTCGGTTTCATTCAATCACTTTGCGAGGTGCTGTTCATTTAGGTGCTGTTTCGTGCGCGTAAGCTTGTAATTGTGAACAAAACTGACTGTAACTGGCAACATGTGTTTCTCGACTCCTTCTTGGTCTGCTCTCTATGATTTGATACTTTAACAATGACAAAATGATTGAGAGGATGTGAAAATGCACACTGTAACACTGAAATGAATTTCACCTGTAGCGCTTCTCACTCTTTGTTTCCACATCATAGCTTTTTTGCCCCCAAAATGTTAACCTCAACGATGAACTGTAAGCCATGAGTATCCGAATGTCACACATTGAGGGATGAATGCTCACCTACAGTAACTGCTGTTTGATTTCCTCCTGTGACGTGAGCTGCACGGCTTGTCACTCAGAACAAAATGGTTATTTATGGTTGCACTGTACTGATATTTAACCTGACTAACATTGTTTTTGTGTTTCATGGGTATTAAGTGTTTTTTACATTTTTAGCACGCCCAGTTAAGCACATTGAGCTACTGTGGCCCAGGAAATACTGAAGTAATTTTAATGCAGGGCCATGTTTCTATTCAAGAAAGGCATCATTTCTGTCTTTCAAAGCTGACAAAGTTCAATATTTGCCAATATTAAAAAAACAAAACAAAAACCTACTTGTGGAACTGGATATTATTTCCAATGATTTGTCGGAAGTGTTAAGTTTCCATATGAGTATCTGTTCACATCGAGCCTACTTTTTAGCAACTTTATCTTTAACTTCCCCCAAAAAAGAAAAATCTTTCATTGTTTTGAAATTGTTTCAGCACAAACAGAAGTGTGAGAACGATTTAGTCTGAAATTGGGCAGATTTTAACTTCTGCTTTATAAGATCTGACACTTTTCAGTTCTCTGTGGTTGAGAAATATTTGGGGTGGAGGCTCAATGTGAAGAGTTCCCATCCTGGGGCTTTTACATAGCACCACCTGTGTTTCACCTTTACGCACAAAATGTACCATTTTACAAAATGCATGTTTGTCAGCCTGCAGACCGGGGTTTGTGTCAGGGTCTGTTTTCACCTGCTGTTTGTTTTGTCCTTTTGTTTTGTCTTTCAACTTTGGCTTTCATTCACTGGTTTAGACGTAGCCACTAAAGACTGCTCGATAGGATTTAGCCACTAAAAACGATTTAGTTATGTTTGGTTATTTTTTCAGTTAGGTTTAGAAAAAGATTGTGGTTTCTGTTAAAATGCACCCTTCACATGTTGGAAGTGACTGGTCACTGGCCCTGATGACATATAGCCATGCATCAGACACCAAAGGACACCTTACCTGTAAATAAGAGACACCAGCATAATTTAAACCCTGGGAATCAGAACAGGAATCGATAACCTCTGTAATAGAACAGTCATATAGCAGATGACATATGTCAGACATATGAATTTCCCTTTTGGATAAACTTATTCTTATATACGAGGGTAATATATGAAATCTAAGATCCTTTTTTCCCATTTAACTAAATTGAAGGTTTTTTGTTCATTTAAGATATTTTAATATTTGGTGTGATTTTAACTTATTTGTAATTATTGCCATTATATTTCTTTCTCCTTATTTTGATTCAAAAGGTTGAGACAGCTTTTAGGGTCAACTGGTCTGGTTTTGGATGTATTTTGTGATTCTACCACAAGGTGGCGCCAAAGTCACGTATTTTAATTGTACTTACTCGACCGTGATCATGCAAGAAACGTCTTGCTTCTTGTGGGTTTTAAGTTTTGGGGATGTTTAAAAGAACTAATGGAATAGTAATCTCCGTCACTGGTAAAATAACCCCTGAGTAAAGCTTCTGGGTCAACCCTAACAGATTTTTTCCTCCCCTTTCTTCTCTAATGTCAGTAAATCCGCTCATTTCCCCTGTAAGAGTCTTTTAAGGAAGTTACTTGTTCTGATTTTCTTGGGTTCCTTCTTTCCACTTATGAAATCTGTCTGACATCCTGATAACCACGGAGTGGTAAATTCGAGCAAAACAGAAGGAGAATGCATGTGTTGAAGAATATTTTTCTCATTGCTATTTGAAGTACCCTCTCTACTGTGATTAAACATCTCAACTGTGACACAGTCCAGTACATACAGTTCATTAAGAGTGTTTTCTTATGCAGAAGTCCGGACGTTCACACATTTTTATGCAAGCTGTCGACTCTAATGTTGCTTTTGCCAATGCTGCTTGTTAATTTATGATTCATGCCACTGTAAATAAATTATTTTTACTGAACTGAGCTGTGTCTTTGTTTTAATTTCATCCATAAATGAGGAAGTAAATGTGAATCCCTTGGATAAAAAGTGACTTGTGCGGTCCCAGGGAATCCCAGTCTTTATATACTTTACATTTAACCTTAACACCACAACGAGACTTTAATAAATGTAAGTTACTTGAGATAAATGTGCTTCAAAATGTGGGTGGTGTGTAACCTCTGCATGATTGATGGATACCCCAAGCGCCCATTCCATGGCCCAAAGACCTTTCTCCTCACCTGTTAATATCCTGGGAAAATTCCCCTTCCCCCGAGCCTGCAAACCCCACTGATCAATCATCGGACACTGTTAAAATTCCACTGACATTTACTTTTAAAGTGTTAGTTTTTAGTTTCAGTTTGCAGTCATTCTCGTATATGTGACATGCTGAGCGTAACACAGGAAATAGTTTGGCCGTGTAACTGTGTGACACATCCGGGAATCATGTGGCATTCAGAGTGGTTCCCTATTTTAAATCCTGGAATTAAGTTTGGAGAAGTAAGGAACAGCAAAAACGTCACAACGGCACATAGGCCCTGCCTTCGTGAGGCTCTTTTGTTTTCTGCACAGGGAAACTTGAAACTGGTCCAGAGACCGGTGCACTCTGTGTGGCCCTTCAAATCTAATCAGGCAGCAGCAGGCACTGCCTTCTGTCCACCAGTATAGATATGAAAACTGCTCCAGCATACCTTCAGATAAATGTTTTTGTCATGAATCTAATATTATGAAATATGGCTGGCAACAAGTGTGAGAAGTCACGTGGGGCTTGAGTAGATAAAGCCTATAGCATGCAGAGGATTACTCAAGGTCATGGGATTCGTGAAAGGTCACTGATTCTATCTGCAGCGCTTTTATGATTGGATTAGCGATTTTTGTTATTTACAAATCTCTGAAGTTCAAAATGATGATGTAGGAAATGATCCTTAAAAAAACACAGCTCCTATAGGATGACATGAGAATATTAAGCAACGACTGAGGATTTGTATCTGTTTATTCTCTGGTGCTGCCATTAGATATTTTCTCTTCTAATAGTCTAATCTGCTGGTGTTACGTTATGTAAGCTGTCTACGCTTTTGTAATACTCCACGTTTTTAATGTTTGGATTACAAAGGAATTTATGAATTATTGCTCAGTCTATTATTTCCTGAATGAAGGCGCATATTCCTGGCTATAATTGGTTGGAATTTTCCATGGGACGTGATCTGGGTTCCTATTGGTGGACCGAGCTGTCAGTCAGGCAGACCGGCTTTGGTTTTGGTTTCTAAGAGCGAGCGCCAAAGAAGGGAGGAAAAACGCGAAGATGGATCATTCTGTTGTTTTTCCCAGACAGTAAAGTGGAAGTGAGCTTTTAAGAGCAGAATTTAAGTTGAATAATTTATGTTGGGTTGTTAAAGCGTCCCAGTTAATGCCACAAAAATATAGCATTTAGTTGTTGTTTTTTTTAAAAAAAGGGGTTACTCGTTGTCTAAGGAGCTTGGAAAGAAAAGCGTCTGGACTTCTTTAAGTTGCTTGAGAATCCTGGGATTAAGTTTGGAGAAGTGAGGAACACTGGGTTACTCGTTATTTATTTAAAGGTTGTAATATTAAGACAAGTCAGTCAATCAAATGATAATGTTTGGTTGGGTGTGGCCTGATGGAACAACAAACAAACACACTATATCTGAGGTTTTTCACATTCACGAAGCATAGTTGTCGCTGAATTTCAGTGAAAGGGTTGAGCAATTAATGGCTTCATGGCAATTTTCACTCTTTTTAAGGCATCCAACAGCCAGAAACAGGCTGAACCTAACAACAGAAGAATGAAAAAAACATTCTGGTCTGATGTGTCAGGATTTCTGCTTTTGCTTGGTACAGTACAATTTGACTTTAACAACATGAAAGTATGAATTATTCCTGCCTTGTATTCTTGTATTAATGGTTGGTGGTTTTGTAATGATATGTTGGGGGCACATTTTTGGCCCCTGAGTGTCAACTGAGCATTGTGTAAATGACACAACCTACCAGGGTATTGTTGGTGACCATGTCCAACTCACAGTGTACCCATCACCAGATCTCAATCCAATAGAGCACCTTTGGGATGTGTTGGAAGGAAGATAAGTATTGTTTGGGTGTCTACAAATCAGCAACTGTGTGATGCTATCGTGTCGATTTGAACCAAAAGGATTGTGTCCAGCATCTTTTTTAAGCTATGCCATGAAGAATTAGGGGAATCATAAAGACAGCTTGTACCTAAAATAGTGGCCAGTATGTACATTATATAAACTGCAGATCAGAGAAAGGCACAAAACCTCCAGGTTTCTGTTACAAAGCAATAATTTGTCATAATGATTTAGAAGCAGAAAAACGTAACTTCCTGCACATTTTAATTGTGACTCACCACACAGGAAGGCTGGATGGATTTCAGTGAAAGGGCTGAGCAATTAATGGCTTCAGGGCAGTTTTCGCTCTTTGAAAGGCCAAATGGCCTCTTTCTGACCCCAGAACCTGACACTTGATGCCACTGCCCTACCCAAACCGCCATGCAGTGACTCACCTCTCCAAATGTAGGATCTCTGCAGAGGGGGTGTGTATGATGAGAAAGAGGGCGGCAACCACTGCAGTCCTCCTCCAGTATTTCCCCTGTCACGGTTATTGACAGTATTACTGGTCGCTGCTTGTAGAAGAGTAAATCTGACATTTTTATTTAACAGGTGACAGGGGCCCAGGAGACAGAGATGGCTGGCGCATCGGCACCGAAGCGACAGGACACCCGGAAATTCTTTGAGAATCTATCCGGCGCTGGCAAATCCATAGCAGTGCTGACCAGCGGCGGAGATGCCCAAGGTAACTTAGTGAGGTTCCATTATCGGACGGCGCTCCTGCCCTAATGAAAATAGACAATTTCGCGCAAAAGTGCTGCCGAGAAAGCAAAAGGAGAATAAACTCCTCTCTTAAAGTATGCTGTCAGACGTGTTTACTGAGGCTGACGTACATTTTCTCAAAGTGGCATGCACTGCCAGAGTTAGGCTACTTTAAGTATAAGCGGTTCTTCCCCCAGTGTGGTTGTAGGGTTAATTTCACTCCCTACCTCTTTGTGAAGATTTGGAGAAATATGTTAGCTAGAGGCCTGTCCGACAATGGATGTATCCCCTCCAAGCTTGTCAAAAAGCGTGGGGGTCAGGCAAGGTGCATAATTACATGAAAAAAAAAAAATAATGCATTTTATTTGCCTTGTATATATTTATTTTTTCTTGATACTCATTATTTACAAGGTATTAAGCGAATCACAGCGACTGTTACGCAACAGCTGCCCCGAAACCCTTGTCTTACACATTTTTCCATGGATGCTGCAGTAGACTATTTATAACCGCTTGAGGTAGTATGAAGTAGTAGTAGTAATCACGACCTGCTGGGAAAAGATATGCTCGCATTGCAGCAGGGATGAGGGGGGCAGTTTGGAAAGCTTCACTGAAATCAACAAGTGTTTGCGGTAATTAAATAATTGAATCCTCTTACGTGGGGAGTCACTCTCCTTATCATGCATTCTGCACCACTGCAGAATCTATATGGGCTGTGTTTCCTGTATCGATTGCCTGTGTGTCCTGCGTCCCTGTGCGCGTCCCGATGGCATACGTATGATTGAAACAGCAACTCAAAGCTGACAGTGTTGTACACTATGGTGTGCACTCAGTCAGGTTTCTCCACTGCTTTTGGTGGAAAAATATAAAGTCCACGCCTCGTGATGGAAATAATAATAATATTATTATTATTACTATTATTGTTATTATTAAAATCCCTATAATTTATCAATTCAGGCAAAAGTTGACGACGCCATTAAATGTCATCTTATTTCTTTATATTAACTATGATTTTTGCAACTTCCCCTCATTTTAAAAAAGGACCACGTTTCAGCAGAAATACATGTGTTGCATCACTGAAGATGAGTCGTGAGGGGGACCACCGTGAAGAAGCCAGACTAAATTACTCGTCTTCCGGCGTAACCTTTCACAGTAAAGGGTTTCCCCTCCCCTTTCCGCTGCAGGGCTTTAATTTTGAAAGAGACCCCCAGTGACTTCCTTTGTCCTTGAGTCGCTGTAGTCATCCAGAAGTCACGAAGGGTTGATCGCCTACGTGAGGGCGAGCTAGTGTGCTGTGATGTGTAATGTGCAAAGGAAGCGTAAATAAGTTACCGTGTTTTATCTGTAAAATTAGGTTTCATGACGACAGCCTAATATTAGTGAAACATATTTTTTTAAAAACAGTGATTTTGGTATTTTTATGTATCTAATAGCGTCACCATTCATTCATGTGATGTTCCAGAAACAGCAATAGAGTGTATTTATTGGACTTCTATGTATCAATATTCTATGTATCTAGTATCGGCTCTATGCGTGCAGTGCAGCAGCAGAGCCATTGTTGCCTCTTAGCCAGGCTGTTACATAACACACGGTGCCTATAGGCTCCTCTATGAGTGGATGAATATTTCGTTTCTCAGTGTCTCTGCAGCAGAAGGCAGCACATGAGCACCTGTGTAGAATGTAATAGAGCCAGCCTCTGTAGTAACAATGTGTAAGAGCGCACACCCCTGCTGGCAGCAGCTGAGATTTAATTATAACTACACTTGGACATTGTTCCTGCGGTGTGAACATGATGCACACACAGTCCCACTCACCAGGGTCAAAAGATAGCAGGACTAGCTTTTGAATGCCTTTCCTGGAGAATCTCTTTGCAGTGGAAGCCTTTAGCAGCCTCGAGTGTCTTTAAGGGGTTTTTTTCCCCCCTTGCCAGTGTCACCAAGAATAATTAGGTTTGTTGTGATATAATATTCACATGTGGACAAAGTTTATGATGTCTATGAGCACTGGTTCCATTCTACATTTATTCTGAACATGTATATTTTTACTACCCAGACATGATAATTAAATCAATTAAAAAAAAATACAAAAACGTATTTGAATTAAAGATAAGAAAACTAAAACAAACCAAAATGAAACCGAAATGAGCTAAGTGTGATGCTAAAGTTTTAAGAATCATTAAAGAGGATCTTTGTGCTTTTCCTTATTTCCAGTCAAACCTTCTGTGTTTCAGACAATGGATGAACTGAGGATCTTCACCAAGGTTCAGAATAAGCCAAATAAGAATATATAAACTGTAATTGAAGCAGATCATCTCTAATAGAGACTAAGAATAAAAACACAGAGCTAGAAATATGGCTGACAGGCCTCTTTTAGTGTTACCTAATAAAAAGTCCCCTCTTTGTTAAAAGCAGAAACAGTCGCTAGTTTTGTAAAATATTACAGGCTATTTTTCAGACTTTCATTTTGCAAACTTTACAGTTTTCTGAACCCACAGGAACATCGGTGTTTCATATGCGATGACAAAGTTTTGCCAAGGCAGATTTTCCGACCGCTGCGGAGAATACATGCCCAGACTGAGCTGGAGGCGTTTAGTCATTGCAGCAGTCTGGGAGGAAATACTAACAGCATTTTATGATTTGTGATTTAATCCAAGAGCTCAGCTGGGACACGACACACACACGCGCACACACATACATTAGATGTGAGATGATAAATGAGATGTACTCACAGTCGCTGATCGCCCTTATCTGTCATCCCGTGAAATCCTTATTAATTTGTTCTTTATAATTTTGTAAAACTCAATTATAGTATCACACAATTCAGCTCAATTTCACACATTTGCGCAGGTCCTCTCTGACCAATCAGCACTTTGCAGGTCTCTTAGCAACACTAGCTCGTGCTGTCAGCACTCGTTAGCAAACACTGTACAGGCTGAAACCACATCCAGGCCTCCATACTGTGTTTCTTTTTGTGTTGGGTGACTCCCCCACCCAACCCCCACCCCTTAGTGCATTTGTCCTGGATATCACCTGCCTTATAATGCCGCTGCTACTTCCTTTAGGTCAGCAGGAGTAGTTTTGGTAATGGGCAAGTTATTTAATACTTTTATCTAACCGAGATAGTTAATGATCATAAACAAGACAAGTGGGGAAAACAAAAACAAAGATTAAAAAAGAGATATTTTTAGTCTCTTATCAGAAAATTGCAGGCAGTTATTGATTTATTGAGTCACCCACTGACAGAGAAGTGAGTTTCTGAATATTTGGATCATAAGAAACCCTTGAAAACCCCTCATTAATACAAACAGTGCTTGTCTGAATTCCTGCATATGATAGTTTTGAGATACAGTATTTTTATACATTTTTAATACATTTGTTTTTATTAGTTTGTTTTGTTTATCAAACTGTATTCGAACATTCATCAAACACAAAACGATGTGACTCGAGAGATCAGTATTAGCCACTGACACTGTCATCTTATTTGCTAATAGCCTGATATCAGTCAACAAGGCTGATGTCAACCAGTTTATCAGTGCTTCTCTATCTAAAGCTGATTGCCCATGCAGTGGCTGCCACTTAATCCATTATTTGTGTCTGTTGCAATCATTGCAAGGTAAACAGAAGACTTTGTTTATAGTTATCTGCAAGAAATGTATGATTGCACACTTCTGACTGATTGCACTGCCTTTCCAGAAGAGTTCATGTTCAACTTTTTTCCCCCCCTGCTAAGCCTTTGTTGTTTAGCTCTGGCCCTTTGCCATGGCCCCTTTGGCTCTGCCAAGCTCAGTGAATTGAGCTCTTGTAGTAATGCCAAAATCGTGACATAGTCATCCAAGGAGTAGACCCATCCCATACGCATTCTGCAGACAAGGGCCAGTAAAAGGGATGGGTTGTTTACTCCATGTGGTGTGGGAAGAAATTTGGCGAGGTGGTTAAGTTGGCAGAGCGTGCTAGCTTGTGCTTGCCGGGCTAAATTCTGGGATGCATGCAGTGCCTCACCAAACTGGGCTCACTGAGATCTAACATGCTCGTCATTCCAATGCTTTTCCATAACTGGCTACTTGATTCTTTATCCCTATTTTGAATTTTTAAAGTGACCTTTTCTTTTTTACCAGTCATCTATATTCTCAGTGCTCTTTATTGATTGGTATGCACTGACCCTATTAGATTGATTGATTAGCTGATGGAAAGAAGAAATAATCAAAAGCAATTACATTAATGATTCAGTCATTTCGCGTGTTAATGGCATAAAAAGCCAAGAGTCAGCTGATTCAGCATCTTGTTGATTGGATGTCTTTTTCAGAATAACTTAAAACTGTTTATTATTAAGATAAGATAATTGTAAATTACCCATCTCTGAGACAAATAAAGTTTATCTTAGCTTATCTTATCTTATACTTTAGTAAATAATCAGTTCATTGATAAGTCAAAATTCAAAGATGAAACAGTGGAAGATGTATTTGTTATTTTCAGCCCAGGTTTGTATGTAGAGCTTGTTTCTTTTCACCAGGTTCTCTTATTACACCCAGCGTTAGGATCATTAAAGTTTTACTACAGCTCTTATTCTGTATGCAGGTTGCGACGCAGAATCAAAGTAACATCAATAGTTTCAGTACCTTCTCTCAGCGTTTTTACACATCAGATATTTCTCGTCATCATCATGCTTTTATGGGAGTCTTTGGTGATGTAAAACTGCACCTTCACTGTGATACCAGACTTAGCTCAAGGTTTATGTTTTGTCCTGTCTCTAATTTCACTAAGTGCTCCTTCAGACACTTTTATGTTTTGGCACAAAATCCTCAGAGGGATTCTCACTTGCAGTCTCCTCTCCCTGTCTCCCTTTTTTTCGATCGTGTTTACCGGTCCTGCTATCTGCTGGTCTGTCAAGCTTTCTGCCACGCCCTGTTTGTGCTGCTGCTTATACAGTCACATTAATGGAAACATCGTTTATTTAGTTCACTAACAGATTAAATTTCTGAAATGTCAAAAGCACCTTAGAATAAGACCGACGTAAACTAATTTCTGCCTCCAGTTTCTGTGTCTCCTACGTCCTCCGAAAAGGTCAAACTGCTGCTAGTCACTGCACTGCAGTTTTAATAAACATGGCGGTCGCCTCTGCTTTTGGGCAGTAACATTTTCTTCATTAGCTGACACCAAAAATATCTTTTAGGCCACTTTGTCAGCATGAAAAACAACCTGGGTAGGCTTGCAGTTTAATGCAGACGGACCAACCTGTCAAACGTGATATGTGAGAAACACTGTTTGTTTCTGTATCAACCCCAAACTCTTTTTTTTCGCTATTTCCAGGTATGAATGCAGCTGTCCGGGCTGTCGTGCGGATGGGCATCTATGTGGGAGCAAAGGTCTACTTCATCCATGAGGTGAGGCATGACTCAGGCTTTAGACATAGCCCCAGGAGAGTCTGCAGTGTCTGCCACACCACACGGTGAACTAAATTAGAACTGACGAGTCTTTTTATCGAGCTGTGATTGTCTGTGATAGAGCCAGCAAGACTCAAGACTGCCTGTTGCTCTGCTTTTGTAACTGAATTTGACCTTAAGGAGTCATTCAGGTGGCTGCAAAGTCTCAAAACTTAAAATGTGAATTTCATTGTTTTATTTTTCTATTGGGGTTAAATGCATCGTATGTACAGGGTTGCATAGATGTAATCTTTGGTGTAAATTCACCACATTGTGTCAAATCAGGTTTATGAAGAGAAACCCAAACATGTCACAGACAAGTCATTGTGCTGTTACTGCCTGTTGTTGCAAAACACATTATATTTTGTTCAGCCAAATTCACCCAAGTGTAGCTGCGAAAACTTCTCTACACATGAAAATCAAAAACAGCACAGTGTTGGCTGCCCGCCACTTCATTTTTGTCTCCTTAAGCTGTGCTGTGAAAGCTGTTCTGTTCCAACAGATTTAAGCATTTCTCGCCTCACTTCATGCTGTTTAGGTGCTATTTTGAAAAGATTACCTTAAATCACCCACACTGACTACAGTCATTGTTTATGGCTCAGATAGTTAAACCTTTGTTTTTCAGTCATTAAGATCTCCAGATTAATTCCTTTACAGGTAGTGACCTTGTTTTTGTCTTTTTGGCCTCCACACTTGTAACACTAAAATGAAAGTGGTGTCCTTGGACTGTCTGTGTGTGAACATTTGATTGAAGTGGAGTGTATTGTCACTTAAAACTGTGTCCACAAAGAAATTTGAACCCACTATGGGCTTGTTTTGTATTTATAACCTACTGGAAGCAAGGGCATGGATTTGGATACAGTATGTACTCTGACCAGCCCTAACATAAAAGCACTGACTTATAACACGGATCATAAATTTTCTACTGGAAAACCTTGAGCGTGGATATTACCTTGACAGGTGCCGCCTACTGTTTGGGCTCTATCACAGATCAGACCAACTGTAACAGTATTTGAACCTAAACGTGCTGCTGATGGAAATGATGATTTGATAGTGATAATAACTGTGGTAACTCCTTCTTTCCTGAGTCCCTGAGAGTCATCGATATTGAATGTCTGAGGATGTACAGTATGTGCATTTTTTAACGGACATGATGCCATGAACGACGGGGGCAGACAGACATGATCTGGTCTCAGTGTGGATATAATTGGATTACAAAGGGCAGGCTTCATCCTTCACTTGCCGCACTGTCATGTCCCCATCAGCTTCAAATAACCACTGGGCTGTGAGTAATAACAGCTGAGTGCCACAGTGCTTTTATTTTGGTTTGGGACCATCGCCTCGCAGTTTTAATCCCTGTACACAACACAGCAGTACCCTAAAAAAGCTTAACCTGACCCACAGGGTTGTGTTCAAGTTCCTATTGAGTTTTGGTTCAATTTAAAAATATCGAGCACTGTTCTTCATTTGTCAATTAAAAAACAAACAAACTTTTTTTCAGTTTTTGTCAAGTTAATGTCTGTCACACTGATTGCTCTTGTCAGGGATACCAGGGGATGGTGGACGGTGGAGACAACATCAAAGAGGCGAAGTGGGAAAGCGTCTCCAGCATGCTGCAAGTGGTGAGCAGATTATTCAGCTGCAGTGTTCAGCTCACACACACTGCACGTTTCTTCTTAACGGGGTGTAACCATTGAAACAAATTCAGTCTGCTTTCAGAAAAATACTGTGTGTAGTAAATACTGTAGACATTTTAGCATCATTAAAAGTGTTTGGTAAGAAAACCTCTGCAGTACTTATGCTGGTACAAACAGTGACCTATGTGTTGTCGTAGGGGACATGAGTGACTTTTACTCAAAGGGACACAGGCGACAAAGCTTTTAGGTTGCAGCTCGATGATACTGAGGTTCAATGAGTACTTTTCACTGATGAGTGAACAGTGGGGATAAAAGATCTCGTAGGTCAGCTATACTGGAAAAAATACAGGAGTCTAAGAGGACACGATGTCCTAAAAATAAGCCAAAGGAATATCTAAAAAAATAAAAATTGAAGAAAATCATCACAGGTTTTCTTTTATTGTAATGTTTGTTTACCTTAGGGTGGAACTGTCATCGGGAGTGCCCGCTGCAAAGATTTCCGTACCCATGAGGGTCGCCTGAAAGCTGCACACAACCTTGTGCAGCGTGACATCACCAACCTGTGTGTGATTGGTGGAGACGGAAGCTTGACTGGAGCCAACCTGTTCAGGGAGGAGTGGAGCAGCCTGTTGGAGGAGCTCTTGCAGCAAGGTGACTCCTCACAACAGGAGGTTTTTGGTTTTTTTGAAATTTAACTACAGGGTGCCCTGCTTTTACAAGTGTAAAGGGAAACTTTCTCCATCCTTGTTTTTTTTGTTTAGGTTTGATCGATGAGGAAGCGACCCAGAGAAACTCTGAGCTCCACATCGTCGGTATGGTTGGCTCCATCGACAACGACTTCTGCGGCACTGACATGACCATCGGCACCGACTCGGCCCTGCATCGGATCATTGAGGTGGTGGACGCCATCATGACCACTGCCCAGAGGTGAACAATTTCTGAGAGAGGTTTTAATAGAAAAGATATAAACTGTGTTTTTGTATATGCTTCAGTATAGGGTAAAGGTTGGAGTTCCCCCTCTACTGAACAAATTTAGATCAACCCACTGAGTTTCAGCAAAAATGCTCTTTTTTTGTTTGTTTTTGACATTATTTCTGTGTTTTTTTTTATAGCCACCAGAGGACGTTTGTCCTGGAGGTCATGGGCAGACACTGCGGGTAAGCATCTTTTATTTCACACACACATATACATAATATTGCGTGACATCCACTTAGTCTTGGTGACCACAAAATCATATGCTTAACCTTTTTCAAGTATCTAATCAAATTCTATGGAAAGCATATTTAACACTTTGATAATGTCGACTGATAAATGCAGAATGTTGAAATACCGACAAGTGAGTCAGACAAATGTCAAAGCAGTAATTTATGCAGATGTATTGTATGAAACTGCACAGGTGCGATACCATGGTCCAGAAAATTTAGCTTTGAGAGCAGGGTTTTGCAGGCGAAAAAGCGACTCTGGTGGGACTCGAACCCACAACCTTTGAATTGCATCTCACTTGCTTGACTAGAAGTCCAATGCGCTGTCCATTGCGCCACAGAGCCTGCTGCTTGGGCGTACTGATAAGGCTAGTGAGTGGAGTGCATTCTGGGTTTAGTGAGATTTCTGTGTAGCAAGAGACTAAAAGAACTGTCTTTAGTGAGAGCTGAAATGTATGGTTTTATAAACTGTATATGTGTGCAGATATCTGGCCCTGGTCAGCGCCCTGGCATGTGGAGCAGACTGGGTTTTTATCCCAGAAATGCCTCCTGAAGATGGATGGGAAGACAACATGTGTCAGAAACTGTCTGAGGTGACAAGCACACACACACACAGTTTCCGCTGTAGTAGCTTATGTTTTAATTAGAGTGGATAGTTTTCTGTCTTTGGCTAGGGACATATAGCAGAAGTAATTTAAGTAAGTAAGTTTCTAATAAAGATTTACATGACAGAAAATATGTTAGAATAACTAAGGCTCTTCAGCAAAAACCTTTATTTTCTTGAAAATAGAGTGTAAAAAAGTGAGAACAGTAATCACTGTCACAGAAAATAAATGTATAAATGACATATTGGAAGGTTACAGCTGTCATAACTTAGTATAATGTGTAGAAGTTCTCGCTTTAATTTACGTCAGAACATCTGCACCCACAGAATTTTACCAGTTTCTCACAATGCTCTGGGGGGACCATACTCCAGTTTTCATCCAGTCTTTGACACAGAATTGTGACTTGTGAATTGTGGCTATCTGAGGAAGCCAACATCTTTAAACTTCCCCAGATATCCACAGTAAAGCAGAGTTCCTCAAATTTGACTTTCGCTATAAAATCTAACTCTCATTTGAACTGTTTAACTATTAGTTGTGCCACAAGGGCTTCTATTATTACATGTTTCAGCTTGACTCAGATGCTGCCTTTTCATGGATTTAATTTTAAGTGACAAAAGTAGGAAGTTGAATGTTTCCTGTGAGATTTTTTGTATAATGGGAATCTTTATAGTTTTCCTCTGTAATAAAGTGACTCTGGTGGGACTCGAACCCACAACCTTTGAATTGCACCTGAAGGAAATCACTAGAAGTCCAATGCGCTATCCATTGCGCCACAGAGCCTGCTGAGTGTTGGGTCACTAAGCCAACCTGCAAAAGTCAACCCAGAATCTCCAAATCATTTGATTGTAATCTAAAACCTTCCTATAAGTAAACTTCAGTTTAATTTCAAGCTGGAAATTAGAGTCCATGAAAGCAGTTATGAGTGAAAATTAAATGGCAGAAGAATTGGAGAAAAACAGGCCCTTGAATGACTGCCTCTGATGGGACTCAGACCTACAAACTTTGAATTAGAGCTCAACTGCTAACTGGCAAAACATGAAAGACTAGTAAAGTTCATTCTGTGTTTAGTGAACCTGAATAACTAACCAGATGGATGGTGGTTACACAGTCCCAGTTGATCGAGATGCTTCGTGCTGGCTGACTAAAATCACACTGGCCAGTAGCTAAGATGTAGCAGCACTCGCACTTTGTCTATAACAAAGGTTCTCCACACGCATTAAGAAAGTGACTCTGGTGGGATTTGAACCCACAACCTTTGAATTACATCTGACAAGAACCACTAGAAGTCCAACGCGCTATCCATTGCGCCACAGAGCCTGCCTGAGTCGTTGTTGCCTTCAGTTCAACTCTGTTCATACATTAACAATAGTAGCTCAGGAAATTGGGTTTCGTAAAGGCAGTTAGTTAAGAAAGTTATATGGTAGAAGAATTAGAGAAAAGAGGCTGATTTTAGTGACCGTCAACCCCACGAGCTTTCGATTACATCTCGACTCTTTGCCTAGAAGTCCAATGTGGCCACCACATAAACACAAGACTTTTCTCATGTTTATCACAGACCATTTGAAGACCTGAAGAACATTGTTTTGTTTTTTTATTTTCCAGTCAGTCTCATATGGTTAGTATTCTTGTTATTGTCCAGATTCGATCTCGAGGTTCCAGGTTGAACATTATCATAGTTGCTGAAGGAGCAACTGACCGACAAGGACAACACATTACCTCTGATTTTGTAAAGGATGTGAGTAGAGCTGTGTTTCAGACTGACACAGAGGGGAACCAGAAGCTGGACCAGCTGGTGGATGTAAACATGAAAATGAAAAGCTACAGCAGAGCAACCTTTCTGTTTTGAATCCAAACATTTGCCACATTCTAGGAAAGGTTTCATTGTGATATTATAGACCTTCACGTTTCGGTGTCATGGTTTCTTTAGCTCAGTAGACACTGATATGGAATTACTCAAGCCGCACTGGATTTTAAGCCGTAAATCACTTGGATATTTACAGAGCACACCTGATTAATTTAATCCGTAAGGTAACATAAACATGCTCTAATTTTAGAAAGAAAATCAATTTTGTACTTGTACAGGCCGCACTGGATTTAAGTATGTACCGGTAACACACAAATTTCACTTGTATGTTTATGAGATATTTGCACAACAATATACAACGTCTCTTGACAAGTGGTATATATACAGTATATATACCACTTGTCAATTTTATTGGTCTTCTGCTACCAGGCAAAATGTTTTTGGCCGCATGAAAAAAAAATATGCATTAGCCGCACATCAGTATAAGCCGCAGTGTTCACAGTGTGGGAAAAAAGTAGCGGCTTATGACCCGAAAACTACGGTAGTTTACTGTCATTTTGTATGGTGTTACCCAGCCTGAAACAAAATACTGTTTCTTACCAGCCTCTAAAGTGCAAAAAGCAATACAGTTTAAAAAGAATAAATACAGTTTAAAATGATCTGATGTTTTTAAAAGTTTTTAAATAAAAGGGAAATATGGGGTTATAAAGTGTACCCTGCAGTGCAGCTGATTGACTGTTGATGGCACTAAATGTATATTTCAGCCAAATTACAGCAAAGGGCAAAGAGAAAGACTACCAAACAAAAAGAAATTCCTAAATTTAAAGAAGTTTTCAACAAATTCAAAATTGGCTTTTAGAAATGTTTTATGAGAAAGGACCAAATATGTGAACACCGCATGTAAACTGAGCTGTAAATAAAATAAGGTTCTGTAGTCAACTTTAAAACTAACCCTGCTAGCTAACAGCAATAGTATAAGTAAATTATTGATGTATCTCTATAACACACTGCGTTTCACGACCAGTTAACTTCACATATGAAGCTTCTCCTAAATTGTGGCAAACGTCTGCTGATGAAGGGCACCCTGTTAAACATGGGGCTCTCTGGAAACACAAAGGTCTCTCAGTAATTAGCGCTCAGACTTATCCTACGTTACTGGTTCCAGCTTTTGGCAATGCAAAACATTTTCTGTCATGTTTTAAACTGCTTTTACTTCTTTATAACCCTCTAGAATCGTGCTGATAAGAAAAGGCTGAACATTATTATTGTAGCCGAGGGTGCCATAGATCGCCACAACAAATCAATAACCCCCGATTATATCAAGGATGTAAGTACGGTCACGAAGCCTGGCCGATACACGGAGCCACAAATTCTCCCTCAGAAGCATGGGCCACTGTCTTTCGTGGTGTGGATGTTGGTTTCCTTCAACATGGGAACACACCATTTCGTGTCCTGTATGCTGTTGTATTTTGTTCTTTTTTGCACATTTCATTTGGCATTTTCATATATCCATTTATGAACCATTTATGGATGAGCTGTACGGTTCTCTTTGCACCCTTTATTTTGCTTTATGCCTGTTCACTTTGCATGTGTATTACATGACAGGAGATGTTTTGCATGATTTCTCCTTCTTATTTTTTTTCTTTTGGCACGTCTTTTCTTGTTATTGTATGTTCCTATGAATGTTCTTGTTTATTTTTATGATGCTATAAAATCCTGCTTTATGTCATGTAATATTACATTGACACTACATATTTAGTAGAATATAGAATATATTATACATTCTTCAAATTTTGAATTTTTTAAAGTGAAACCCTAAATGTTTTTTATAGATGTTATTTTTTAGATATGTTGTATTTAACTGGAATGACATATATTTTTAAGCCCTTTATCCCAACTAATAATTCATGTTTACTCTTCAAAACCAGCTGGTAGTGCGCCGGCTGGGTTTCGACACCAGGGTTACTATCTTGGGCCATGTGCAGAGAGGTGGAACACCCTCAGCGTTTGACAGAATCCTGGTAAATGGCAATCAATAAATAAGACTCATATCATGGATTGGCGAAAGTAAAAAAAAAAAAAAATTCTGTGCTCATTAGTTCCCTCTGAATGAACTTTAATTGTTGCAGGCAAGCCGCATGGGCGTGGAGGCAGTGCTAGCATTACTGGAGGCATCTGCAAACACCCCGGCCTGCGTCGTGTCTCTGGTTGGCAACCAGGCTGTTCGACTGCCACTTATGGAGTGTGTTCAGATGGTAAGTATGTTTGTTTTAGAGACCGATATGAGATTGTTAGGTTTTATAATAAAGGTCAAAGGTCCATCATCAGAAGCAGAATCTTTCCGCTAGAGGAAACTGTTTTGTTGAAAAAAAAGATATACAACAGAAACCTTAAGTTATATTGGTTTTTTCACTTGTCCTAATCTTCATTCGTAGCAGGAGTCACACAGAATTATGTGTAACAGCGACTCTGGTGGGACTCGAACTCACAAAATTTTTGAATTGTATCTGAAGGGAACCACTAGAAGTACAATCTGCAAAGCCCAATGAATGACTAAATTCACGCTGGAAAATAACTGACAGTTTTGTGTAGCAAGAACCTTGAACAAGGTTTTCCCCTTGGTCAAGGTTCAGTGTTCAGTTGACCAAGGCGCTTTGTTTGGATGACTACAATCGAGCTGGTCAAAAACTACGATTTTTGTGTAGCAGGAGCCTTCAATAAAGTTCTCCCCTTTAAATTAGCGACTCTGGAGGGACTGGAACCCACAACCTTTGAAATGCATCTGAATGGATCCACTAGAAGTCCAATGCGCTATCCATTGCGCCACAGAGCCTGCGAAGTCCTGTCTTAATGACCCAGAATGTGGCGTAGAATTCACTTGGGTGATGTGAACGTCCCTAGAAACCCCATTCTGAGTACCTACTGTACAGATGCTCATTTGTGTGCAACCTGGATCTTCTCTGCTTTGCAGGGGATTTGAGGGAAACAAAAATCCTGTTGAGTTAGTGATTCTGGTGGAACGCAAACCTAGAAAATTTCATTAACAGCCAAACTCAACTCTATTTAAATGACAGCCATATGCTACTACAAGTAGTGTGGATTCTGTGCTTAGTAAACTTGAGGCTTTCATTTCCTGGTGGTAGTAACACATTTTCAGTTGACCAAGGCACTTTGTTTGGATGACTACAATCGAGCTGGTCAAAAACTAAGATTTTTGTGTAGCAGGAACCTTCAATAAAGTTCACCCCTTCAAAATAGCGACTCTGGTGGGACTCGAACCCACAACCTTTGAGTTGCAACACACTATCCATTAAGAAGTCCTGTCTTGATGACCCAGAATGTGGCCACAGAGCTAGAAACCCAAGCCCTGTCTTGATGACCCAGAATGTGGCGTAGAATTCATGTAGGTGATGTGAACGTCCCTAGAAACCCCATTCTGAGTACCTACTGTACAGATGCACATTTGTGTGCAACCTGGATCTTCTCTGCTTTGCAAAGAATTCTAGGGAAATAAAAACCATGTTGAGTTAGTGATTCTGGTGGTAAATGGACTGGTTCTTATATAGCGCTTTTCTACTCTGTCTGAGCACTCAAAGCGCTTTATACAGCTAATTCATTCACCCAATCACACAAGCACTTCTAAGGTTAAGTGCTAATTGTCTAACATTCATACACATTCATACTCCGATGGATGCATCGGAGAGCAACATGGGGTTAGTATCTTGCCCAAGGGATATTTGGCATGCAGACTGGAGCAGCCTGGGATCGAACCACCGACCTTCTAACAGAAGTGGCTGACCTGCTCTGCCACCTGAGCTACAGTACCTACTGTACCCCCATTTGTGCGCAAACCTAGAAAATTTCATTAACAGCCCAACTCAACTCTATTTAAATGACAGCCATATGCTACTACAAGTAGTGTGGATTCTGTGCTTAGTAAACTTGAGGCTTTCATTTCCTGGTGCTAGTAACACATTTTCAGTTGACCAAGGCACTTTGTTTGGATGACTACAATCGAGCTGGTCAAAAACTAAGATTTTTGTGTAGCAGGAACCTTCAATAAAGTTCTCCCTTTTAAATTAGCGACTCTGGTGGGACTCAAACCCACAACCTTTGAATTGCAACACACTATCCATTGCGTCACAGAGCCTACGAAGTCCTGTCTTGATGGCCCAGAATGTGGCGTAGAATTCATGTAGGTGATGTGAACGTCCCTAGAAACCCCATTCTGAGTACCTACTGTACAGATGCACATTTGTGTGCAACCTGGATCTTCTCTGCTTTGCAGTGGATTCGAGGGAAACAAAAATCCTGTTGAGTTAGTGATTCTGGTGGAACGCAAACCTAGAAAATTTCATTAACAGCCAAACTCAACTCTATTTAAATGACAGCCATATGCTACTACAAGTAGTGTGGATTGTGTGCTTAGTAAACTTGAGGCTTTCATTTCCTGGTGGTAGTAACACATTTTCAGTTGACCAAGGCACTTTGCTTGGATGACTACAATCGAGCTGGTGAAAAACTAAGATTTTTGTGTAGCAGGAACCTTCAATAAAGTTCACCCCTTTAAAATAGCGACTCTGGTGGGACTCGAACCCACAACCTTTGAATTGCATCTGAATGGATCCACTAGAAGTCCAATGCGCTATCCATTGCGCTACAGAGCCTACGAAGTCATGTCTTGATGATCCAGAATGTGGCGTAGAATTCACGTGGGTGATGTGAACGTCCCTAGAAACCCCATTCTGAGTACCTACTGTACAGATGCGCATTTGTGTGCAACCTGGATCTTCTCTGCTTTGCAATGGATTCGACGAGGCTTTCATTTCCTGGTGCTAGTAACACATTTTCAGTTGACCTTTGTTTGGATGACTACAATCGAGCTGGTCAAAAACTAAGATTTTTGTTTAGCAGGAACCTTCAATAAAGTTCTCCCTTTTAAATTAGCGACTCTGGTGGGACTCAAACCCACAACCTTTGAATTGCAACACACTATCCATTGCGTCACAGAGCCTACGAAGTCCTGTCTTGATGACCCAGAATGTGGCGTAGAATTCATGTAGGTGATGTGAACGTCCCTAGAAACCCCATTCTGAGTACCTACTGTACAGATGCACATTTGTGTGCAACCTGGATCTTCTCTGCTTTGCAGTGGATTCGAGGGAAACAAAAATCCTGTTGAGTTAGTGATTCTGGTGGAACGCAAACCTAGAAAATTTCATTAACAGCCAAACTCAACTCTATTTAAATGACAGCCATATGCTACTACAAGTAGTGTGGATTCAGTGCTTAGTAAACTTGAGGCTTTCATTTCCTGGTGGTAGTAACACATTTTCAGTTGACCAAGGCACTTTGCTTGGATGACTACAATCGAGCTGGTCAAAAACTAAGACTTTTGTGTAGCAGGAACCTTCAATAAAGTTCTCCCTTTTAAAATAGCGACTCTGGTGGGACTCGAACCCACAACCTTTGAATTGCATCTGAATGGATCCACTAGAAGTCCAATGCGCTATCCATTGCGCTACAGAGCCTGCAAAGTCCTGTCTTGATGACCCAGAATGTGGCGTAGAATTCACGTGGGTGATGTGACCGTCCCTAGAAACCCCATTCTGAGTACCTACTGTACAGATGCGCATTTGTGTGCAACCTGGATCTTCTCTGCTTTGCAGGGGATTTGAGGGAAACAAAAATCCTGTTGAGTTAGTGATTCTGGTGGAACGCAAACCTAGAAAATTTCATTAACAGCCAAACTCAACTCTATTTAAATGACAGCCATATGCTACTACAAGTAGTGTGGATTCTGTGCTTAGTAAACTTGAGGCTTTCATTTCCTGGTGCTAGTAACACATTTTCAGTTGACCAAGGCACTTTGTTTGGATGACTATAATCGAGCTGGTCAAAAACTAAGATTTTTGTGTAGCAGGAACCTTCAATAAAGTTCTCCCTTTTAAATTAGCAACTCTGGTGGGAATCAAACTCACAACCTTTGAATTGCACGTGAATGGACCCACTAGAAGTCCAATGCGCTGTCCATTGCGCTACAGAGGCTACGAAGTCATGTCTTGATGATCCAGAATGTGGCGTAGAATTCACGTAGGTGATGTGAACGTCCCTAGAAACCCCATTCTGAGTACCTACTGTACAGATGCGCATTTGTGTGCAACCTGGATCTTCTCTGCTTTGCAAAGAATTCTAGGGAAATAAAAACCCTTTTGAGTTAGTGATTCTGGTGGAACGCAAACCTAGAAAATTTCATTAACAGCCAAACTCAACTCTATTTAAATGACAGCCATATGCTACTACAAGTAGTGTGGATTGTGTGCTTAGTAAACTTGAGGCTTTCATTTCCTGGTGGTAGTAACACATTTTCAGTTGACCAAGGCACTTTGCTTGGATGACTACAATCGAGCTGGTGAAAAACTAAGATTTTTGTGTAGCAGGAACCTTCAATAAAGTTCTCCCCTTTAAAATAGCGACTCTGGTGGGACTCGAACCCACAACCTTTGAATTGCATCTGAATGGATCCACTAGAAGTCCAATGCGCTATCCATTGCGCTACAGAGCCTACGAAGTCCTGTCTTGATGACCCAGAATGTGGCGTAGAATTCACGTGGGTGATGTGAACGTCCCTAGAAACCCCATTCTGAGTACCTACTGTACAGATGCGCATTTGTGTGCAACCTGGATCTTCTCTTTAAGTCTTTGCTGGGACTCAAACCCACAACCTTTGAATTGTATCTGATGAGAACCACTAGAACAGTATCTTATTTTTCACGGAGAGGATCTGAAACAACATTAATTTAAATTTTATAATAGAGAAATGCTACATGTGGCATAAAATCCAATTCTAAAATGGAACATGAACCTTGGTGGAAACAATGGTATATTAGACTGTTTTTACCTCTTTGTAAAATGTAAAATAGTAAAGAGTTGTATCAAAATTCTGGCTAGTCACTTTTCTTTGATTTCTTCTTTATTTATCTCACAATAGGTTATTCAGTTAGACAGTCCACCATCATAAAAAATAAAAACTTAAATAATGACAACTAATCTGATAGAAGCCACAGTCAGCCTACAACATTAACAAAGCAGATGAAATTAAGAGATGAAACAGGCCTGTGTATGTTCTCAGTCAACCAGGTCATGGTAATCTTGAGAGTTTGAAGAAGAAGATGAATGAACCTCTTCAGGTTTTTGAAAATGTAAACACATTTTGCTATTTCAGTTATAAATAGGCTGGCACAGAGGTAATTTCCACCCCCACTCACACCTCAAGGTACCACAATAGCTCACATGATGGTGGGGGGGGGTGCAGGGTCTCACAGAGGTTTTACCCATTTAAGGAAATTGGGCCTCGACTTTTTCACACCTTGGCTTTATTATTCTATACTACAGATTATGTAACAACCCACATGAACAATAATGGGTCTACGACCGTCAGGTTCACCTCAAAAGGGACAGTCCCCAGTAGGGGTTAGTTACCTAGGTCTCTCTACCAGTTGTTTCAGAACTGAAAAAGTCTCTTGGATGAAAGGTGAAATGTCTTCACAAACCTCAACAAGCCCATTTGCCTTCTTTTTTCAAGAACAAGAAACAAGAACAAACTACTAATCTTGACATTTAGCATTTATCAGCTTACTGCAAGAAGATATAAAATAATTTGAGAAACATTTATTTTCTGGGTGAATTGCTGGGTTGCACACTGTAAAGCTCCACAGAAGAAACAAAGCAGTTTACAAATCAAACAGTGAAAGATTAATTTTTAGGCAAAAGAAAAATATGAACTTGATTCCTGGAAAAAACATAAAGATGTGAAGATTAATTTTAAAAATGACCTAAAATAACTACAAAAGCTTGAGACTCTCTTCAAGCAACAAAGGTCAAAAGCAACTATATAGTTGACAAAATTGTTTATTCATTGATTTTTTACATTTTTATTCTTGCAAAGAAAGAGGTCTTAAAATAAACGTACTAAAGGGATGTAGCTGGAATTCAAAAAGAGATAAAATATGGACTGGCTTTCATGCCGTGAGACTGAAGCTCCTATAGTGCTGGGATCACTGGATCGAGGTGCTTTGAGTTTCCCATAACTCCAGACACTATTTACCTGCAATACAGTTAGCAGGCAGCACTGCCTCACCAGAAAAAAATGCCCTGTTTTTTTTGTCATCAGACTCAAGAAGTACAGAAGGCCATGGATGAGAAGAAATTTGATGAGGCGGTCAGACTGCGTGGCAGGTATTTGTAAAATTCCACTACGCTGATATGATTAAACACCTGTAGGATTTGTTTTGTTTATATACAACTACGACATATTGGTAGATTAAAAAATACATAAAGTGCTTAAATGTTGCTCAAGCCAGGAGCACTGGGTCAAATGTTGCACATGATTTCTGACACTATACACAACACAGAAGTTGTGTATAGTACGTTTAGTGGTTTGACAGCATGCCCCACTTCCTGCTTATCTGTGTTAACATTGATCTCTTAATTACTCTAAATGTTTGCCCTGCTGCATTGACAGACCAGAATTCATTGTGGATTTTCCACATTGTTTAACTTTTTTTCCATCTGCAGGAGCTTCGAAAACAATCTGAGCACTTACCGACTCCTCTCATTTCGCAAGGCAGATTCTGAACTTCCAAATGTAAGTATCATCACTCAAATATTAACAGCTAAAATAATTTAATTTAACCAGTAAAATAATAACTACCATGTTTATTCTCCAAATGTGTCTTTCCACCAGCTGCTCTGAGAATTGTACATTAGCATAAGGTATTTCCTGGTCAGGTGTATTGTGGGTGCTGCAGTCTTTTTGTGACACTAACAGAGTCTGTCTTTCTATAACTGTCCATCCCGAGGGAGAGGAGGAGGAGGAGGAGGAGGCGGGGGATGAAGAGCAGATTGATGTATGTGATGAGTAAAAATGGGGCAGCTGAACAGGCTTTTGATCAGCGTCTGAAGCTTCTGCAGGTGTAGGTCATATGAGGAGCTGCTTTGCAGTTAGTTTGACCATCTTATTCACTTTGGCTTCTAATAATCTTTCCAAAGATAAATATGTGTGGATTTTAGTTTCTGCTTCTTACCAAGTCTAGAACTAATATCCTTTTTATTTTAATTGTAGTAAAATGGTGCCACAAAAGGACAGCGTCAGTGCTCTTCACCTGTCGTTCTGTCTGCCTTTGCTTATTTCCTCATGGCTCTGCTTGGATGCTTGGAATTAGAAATGTAGACATGCAAAGAGGTGCATTAGCGCTGCAGTGCAGGACTCCGAACAGCCCTGCTGTCAGGGATAATCGCAATGAGGGCGTGATCTGCTTCAAATCACTCTGAAGTAGTCTCCTTTATAGATGTGTTTTTGCTGACTCTCAACTCAAACTGGACAGGCTCCATGCTCTTTGTTTTATTCACAGATGGTTAGTGGCTGATAAAGGTAAAGCTTTCATCTGCAGAATATTAGTTTTTTATAATCTTTTTTTTTATCCCAGCATGCCTATGTTCTCCAACTGTTTAGTGCTGACTGTATGCAGCAGCCAAAGATTTTTCAATCTTTGAAAAATGATGAAGAAATTGTATTTGATCAAACAGAAAGTAAACATAATCTGATAAGGCATCAAAAACCAAGGTTTGATACTTGGCAGTTTTTGATGCTGGTGTAGTTTCTGGAGACACATTTCTGTCTGACCTTACCGGGTGTTGTAGTTTGATTCCCACTTGTGCTTGCTAGACTTCAAAATCAAAGCAAACTGTGTGAGATTTGGTATTAAGCATTTATTGTCAGGAGAGAGTTGGAAGCCTGTCCGTTTTGAGGTACTTCACATCATATTTATATGTGTCATTATTAACCGAATTGAAAACAAGAACATTGCGGGTTCAGTCTATTATCAGAGCACAGCATAATGCATTCTGTGTTGTTGGGTGTATCCATATTGCATTTTGCAATGTGGACCACATGAACCCGAGTTTGACTTTGAAATAAGATCCGCTCTAAAGTTGGATTGAAAATTGTTTGGTAAAAACACCATTTGCGTTTTTGCCAAATGATTCAAGATTGAATAGCAAGAAAACTGCTAAAAATAATGGGAAAATATTCTTTTGACTGTTGATATTTTCAGTGGCTGTCATGACAAAGTAGCTACTACTTCACTACGTCTTTTAGCAGCATGTGGCTCATGCATGAAAGGCTATCACTGCCTGCTGCTGTGTGAGGCAGAGTCTCGCCTGAGGACAGATGAAGCAGTGATTATGGCTCCATGACGTACAAACTGAACCATTTGTCCAGTTTTTGTCCAGTTTGCCTCATGCCATGGAATTAATGGCATGACTGCATTGGTAAAAGCTGCTCATAGATATATTCTGTGTTCGTACACTAAATATAGGACTTGGGCCTAAAGTATGAATATGGTTTAAAATTTGAAAAAGCTTAAGGGTGCTACCACATATCGCAGTACCATGGGGTTCTGCTTCCCCTACTGTAAGGTTTGTACTGAGTGTGTGACTGAGTGTGACTGGTGCTGTGTATCACCCACAGAGCTCCTTTAACGTGGCAGTAATGAACGTCGGTGCTCCAGCAGCAGGTATGAATGCTGCTGTTCGTTCTGCTGTCAGAGTGGGAATCACCGAAGGCCACAAAATGTTTGCTGTGAACGATGGCTTCGAGGGATTCTACAAAGGACAGGTGAGATTTAATGTACATATTTGTCATTCAGACAACTATGTACAGTATACACATAAAATATAGAGTTCCACGGATATCTGTTGTTGGGCTTTCTAATCATACCGTATGTTATTGATATAAGTTACAATTTCTATGTTGATGACACACTATTGTACCTTTCAAGAGACATGAGGCAAAATCATGATTTTGAAGGATTAGATTGGTTGAAAAGTGAAGCTGGGGTCCCTGACTAATAACCCCACTAAGTATCACCGTGATTAAAGCACGGCTGCTTAATTGTAGCTTCACTGTGACTGTCATAGCCAGTGACAAGATTGCATATTGCCAGCACATCTTAAAAAAATGCAAATATCATGAAAGTCTTTGTTGTTTATAATTTAAAAAAAGTAAACATCTATATTCATTACATGTGAATTATTTCAAGACTTCAATGCAGTATTTCAAATTATTAGAACATTTCCTAAGATCAATCAAAAGCAAGAATTGACATACAGAAATGTCCAAATTCTGAAAACTATGGTTGCACTCTCAGTGCTGGGTTGGGGCTCTTTTATCGTGAACTGCTGCATCAGTGTGGCACGGGGGTGGCAACGCTGAGGTGTTTTTGAAGCCCAGGTTGCTTTGATAGATTCTCTGTAGGGTTCAAGCCAGAAGAGTTCACTGAAAAGTCCAGCTGAGTAATAACATTGTCAGTAAATCATTTGACAGTTTGATTGTTTGGACACAATGGGCAGGTACTTTGTAAAAAACAGTGGATCGATCATCACCAACACTTGCTGACCACATGACACATCACAGACTACAGAAACTCCACACTGGACTTCAAATAACTTGGATTCAGTGCCTTTCAACTCAGCCTTAATGTTTTAAGATCTTAATTTCCAAATGAAATGAAAAATATTATGAACCACTGAGCACTTTTTTTCTCCTCATCCTGGGTAAGCTGCCTCTGATGTTGTCATCAGGACAGTCGTATTTCCTTTCCATGGGAAGTGGGCTGGGGCTGGTGTCTCATGATGTTCTTGACTTGTACTTGACATTGTAGTTCCTCTCAATGCTGTGGTCATCCCTGTTGCTTCTGCACCTTTTCCTACCACACGTTCCCATTTAAGTTCCATTAATGTATAATGCTTTAATACAGCGCTCGGTGAACAGCCAGACTTTTCAGCAGTGGCCTGCTGTGGCTTATCCTCCTCATGAAGGATGTTCATAATCATCAAGTGGAGCTCACAAGTTAGCAGTCATATATTTATACATTATAGAATATTTATTCACATGCCTGTGACTTTTTTAATGCTTTATATGAATGTTTTTCCCACTTAGTCCTTGTATGATTTTTAACCATGTGAAGAGTTTCTAACTTCTCCCAAGTACAATTAACATGAATGAAATTTCATTCACAGAAGCGGATGCATTTCAAAAGCAGAAACTCTATCTATGATAATTCAGATACTCACAAAATAATTTTCAAGGGAGTGTTTATCTGGTAGATGGCTTTTCTAATAGTCACAGTGAGCTCTGTGAACCTTTTCTACCATGCATTAATTTGTTTTGTTGCGATACAAACGAGTTGCCTTTCTCTTTCATCAGATTAAGGAGATCAAATGGGGAGATGTTGGTGGTTGGACTGGACAGGGTGGGTCACTGCTAGGGACAAAAAGGTAATCTGCTGCTTTATTATATACCTGTTATTATAAGCCTACATCTTTTTTAACCTTCCTCTTGTGTTGAGGTCGGCACTGACCCATTTTTAGGTTTTTATGCATAAAGGTGCCATTTAAACTTGTTTATTGCTTATTATCAAGGCTTTTTGACTTTGTCAGGAACCTCTATTTAAACAAAACAAAATGAAAACAAAATGAGAAAATGTTCTGGTGAAAATTATGACCATTGTATTGTTACGGTCGGTTTCAACCCTGTTATAATATAACATTGCAAAACAATAATTAGTGCCAAAACTGAAATCGTAAACACAATGTGAGTTCACTAACACTGTCAGAGAGAAGTTAGGGGCTTCTCTCTTTACCTTTATGCCTCCTTCCCTGAGTAAAAAGAAAGTGGTAACATCTGTGGGATTGCAGTACCTCCTGGTTTACTTGGCAGGCCAACTGCTGCAAGTGTCATCAAAATGACCCTGTGATTACCAGGTTTGCTGTGACAAGAATAAGTGACAACTTGATGGGTTTATGCCATTTTCACTAAAGAAACATCATTGCTGTGACAAATTTTCAAGGAAGAAAACTCCATGACTACATTTAGGATGATATTGACATGGAATACCTGGATGCCTATACTGGTGTTCTACTTGCTGGAGTGTACAAATCCAGCAATGAGACCACTGATGGTATGTGGGAAGCATCGACAGGCAGACATATTTTCCAGGCAAAAGTCAAAGGAATTTGCGAAGAAAAGCGTCTGGACTTCTTTAAGTTGCTTGAAGACGTTTCACCTCTCATCCGAGAAGCTTCTTCAATTCTAAGGTCAAATGGCCGAGAGTCCCAGATTTAAACCCAGTGAGAGTATCCCCCCAAAGAGGGACAAAGGACCCCCTGGTGATCCTCTAATCACATGCGCCAAGGTGTGAAAGCAGGTGTGGGACCTAATCAGCCAGGGTTTCGGGTGAGCTCATTGTGAAACCTGGCCCCACCTTGTCATGTGAATTCCTGAGATCAGATGGCCCAGGATGTGAGTGGGCGTTAAGGCGTCTGGGGAGGGAACTCAAAACTGGATTATAGATGACAGACAGTTGGTGTCGTAAACCACCGCCTCTGTTCAAAGATGGTCGCTCACAGTGGACATAGATGGCCTCTTTCACTCCTCTTTCAAACCATCTGTCCTCTCTGTCCAAAATGTGAAAAAACACATTTTCACATTAGAGGATCACCAGGGGGTCCTTTGTCCCTCTTTGGGGGGATACTCCCACTGGGTTTAAATCTGGGACTCTCGGCCATTTGACCTTAGAACTGAAGAAGCTTCTCGGATGAGAGGTGAAACGTCTTCAAGCAACTTAAAGAAGTCCAGACGCTTTTCTTTGCAAACTCCTTTGACTACGATGACCTGGATGACTGAGAACCTTCACAGACATATTCCAGGCAAAAATGTCACGCAGACCTTTTGAATGATATCAAGAGTCCTCAGATTTTACAACAGAGATCCTAGTGCAAACCTGACATGCTAGCTCCCATTAGGGATGTCTGGGAGAGATGGGTGGGGCTCTTTCCACCAATGTTCAACACAGAGGCACAGGTGACAGTAGATTAACATCTGGGCAGCCTTGATGTGTAATTCTGTGCATCGAATCGATAGAATTACACAGGAATGTTACTATAGTTAATAATATTGACATAAAAAATAATTTATTTTAGAGATATGTGGCGTTACGTTGCTACAATTTTTTTTCTAATCTCTTGAGTTTAATTTACTATAGTTTTGGAATGAAAATGAGAGGTATGCTGCAAAAAGAAAGAGCCTGAGGGCCACAGGAAAAATATTAAAACCCATCTTTTCATGGATAAGGAAGCCTAACAAGATAGCCAAAAGATTATAAACAATTTGAATGATAAACCACTGTTTTGAGGATAGTTTTTGGTTGATTTAAGACACAAAACTGCCCATTAACATAAAAGATAGTGACAGAAAGCTAACACAAGAGAAAGGTTAAATACTTTAACATTAAATGTACATGATAAAGTGTTATCACCTTTGCTTTTTTTATCACGAATCATTTTTTATGTGTCAGAACTCTTCCAGGAAAACATCTGGATAAGATTGCTGAGCAGATGAGGATTCATAACATCAATGCTCTGCTTGTGGTCGGAGGGTTTGAGGTATGTACAACCTCCTGGTTATTGCGAATTAAAGCATTTTGTTTGTAATCACATTTTATCAATATTGTATCTCTGAACATTTTTTATTATTTAGAAAAATACAATGAGGAAAAATCTTAAATTCAGCTATTGTTTCATTAAAAAAAGCTACTGATAATGTGAAAGCAGAGTTATTGTGTAATGTAAAAAAAATTGGCTAACCTTATTGTATCAGCATTATCAAGCACCGTCTCCCACCAGCATTTTACAATTGCCATGTGTTGTATTGCTCAGCATTTTCTGGTCCATTTGTTTCTCACCAATTTACCCTGTTTGACATTTTAAATTTGCAAAACACATTTTCTATATTAATATTTTTTCAAAATATAATGAAGACATATTTACATTTTTAAGGCTCTCTCCCTGTCTGTCCATGGGTCAGTATGAACTGTTGGCCAAGCTGCAAAGCCAGCATGTATATAGATAGATTTAATGATTTTCAGTACACTGAAATTGATGTTTATGGTATTTTGATGCTTTTTAAGCTCTTTATCCAATTGAGAGATTAAAAGAAGCCAGCCTAAAACTTTTATTTTAACAAAGAACTTTAACAATTCAACCATGTCATTACAAGAAAAAGTTTTTGACTTTGGTAGCTTGGCCAAAAATGAACGCTGTCTCTGTCTTTGTCCTGAGCTGCAACACTGACTTCCTGTGTGTGTCTCAGTGCCCGTCATGATTGGCCTGGCTCTCTCCCCTTGGCTTCTCCTAACAGTACACTCCTCACAGACGTTTCTTCATCCCATCGCTGACTTTTCATTTTCATACTCCATTTCTTGAGCTCCATCTCTCATCAGCAGATCCCTCCCACCTCAAAGCCGCCTCCTCCTTCACGCCCACCACAAGTTAACTTCTTGCTGATTCCTAAAGCAAACAGATTATTAGTTTGCATGTATCATAGTTATGATTGGCTAAAATTTTAGCTGTAATCAAATGTTATCCTAAGCCACTTTTAGTAATGCAGTGACTCTTTTTTACAGTAGTACCTAGCTCCTGCTGTAGCTGATGAAGAAAGTGAAACATCTTGCAGAAGTTTGTGAATAAAGTGAAACATTTGATTTCCATTCGACAAAATCAAAGCTGTGCAATGCTCAGTTTTTGGTGCTAGCCCATGAATCAGTTAGTGGACTATATTCCATTTTATAGTAGATAATATCTTCTTCTCGAGTGTAGTATGGATTTTGGACACACCTTTGCTATCTCCAGTAAGTTTCCAACTCTTCCTGTCATGTTTTTCCCCTCAAAACTCACCTGTGTCCTCTTGTCCACCGCACCTTTGAAGTCCTGGGAATTAGATCTCTTCACCTTTCCCCCACTTGTGTGTACGTACTCAATGACCACTAAGATGCTGGCTCTCACTGCTGCAGGCCTACGTGGGATTACTGGAACTCTCTGCTGCACGGGACAAATATGAGGAGTTCTGTGTGCCCATGGTTATGGTTCCTGCTACCGTCTCCAATAATATACCTGGTTCAGACCTCAGCATTGGTTCAGACACTGCTCTGAATGCCATTACTGACGTAAGTGTGGCTGGGCTAGAGAGAATGTGTGTGTGTGTGTGTGTTTGTAGACTTAACACACATGCACAGAGTTCGGGATTTGCTGATTGCCTGCTCGCATCCTTGCATTAACAAGGAGTAGGTAAAATTTAGTTAACAAGTCAAGACAGTTTAGATCTTTTTACAGGATCCATTTGTTTTCTAGTTTAAATTCAGAAATTGAAAATATATTATTATTATTGTTTCTTATTTAGTATAAATTGTCAAAAATTGGTTTTTAATCTTGTGCGTGGGCTTAGAGCTGCCATTAATTGAATCTTGTCAGCTTAGCAGTAGTAAAAAAAAAAAAAGCCAGATTAAAAAACAAATATTTGAAATTCTGACCTGCTCATTGGTTCACTCTGAAATGAAATCAGCTGTGCCTGGGTAAGATTTTTAACTTCAAGTTTTCACTTTGAAGGGCCGTAGTTTCACTAACTGAAACTCAGGTCACATGACAGAGACATTTTAAGAAGCACTCAGTGTTAGTGCTCTGTAATGTTTTGTGTAAACGCTGGCCTCCCGCTTAACAACCAAACTGGTGTTTTTGCAGAACTAAATGGAAAGTACAGGCCTACTGCTTTCACATAAACACAATCATAAGATAATAGAAACAAGACCTTACAGTTAGGACAGGCAATGCATACTATGCCAAATAACTCAGCTCAGTTTAGCTGATGCAGACATTAGACTGTTAATAATCAGCATGAAGTACAGCAGAAAACACTTGCTGCTGGATGCGGGCTGGTCAGCAGAGGTCCCAGGTAAGTGTAAGGGCATGCAGTAATGTGTTGTGGCATGCTCTTGGTGCGTGACCCTGGCGTGTTCATGCGGTCTTCTGTGTGTTTTGTAAAAGGCAGATAACTGGACAGCAGGAAGGTTCAATCTAACGGGAACACTGTTTGCACGTTCTTCTTGAAACGCAGTGCGTTTGGGAAGTAAGTTTGTTTGCTGCATAACTGATTGTGGTCTACATTGTAGTTCCTATTGTTCTTAGCTGATAAAGCCTTTCTTGTCTTCAGACAAAACAAAAAAAACCCAATAGAAATAAAAAAAAACTTCCTCTTTGCTTCTTGAACATAAAAGGAAACGTTGCCCGAGTCTCACCTCGCAAGCTTTATCTACTTGTCGCGTCGACACCCCTCTTCCTCATTCCATTTCCTCTCAGCCAATGAGAAGCCAAAGTCCCCCCAACTCCTGGAGAGAGCCAGCCAGTGGCACACAGTACAGGACACACACACAAACACACATGCACACACACGCAGAGCTGCATATTCATGGTCTCATTGGAGTTAAAGTTACTTCTTTATCTTGTATCCTTCCTTTTGAAATGCTAACCCTTAAAGTTGCAGCAGGTTATAATTTCAAACAAATTTGGGGTTTGTGAATATTGTACAGTGTATAGTAGACCATCTTTAAAGAATTATATGTCAGAAAATGGGAAATTAAAACTATTCAGAATTTCATGGTAACAAGCTTTTCCTGTCAGGATGAGAAGGAACACCTTAATGATTTCATGCTGATGATCTTCTGTGCAGTAAAGGGTTTATTTGTACATCACAGACACTCCTTTCCAACATAAAAACCTGACAGCTCAGACAAATATGGGCTGTGTTGTTTAAGAAAAAGCTGCTAGTATGAAACAGAAAAGTGCATTCAATGGTGTTTTATAAACTATCCATCCATCCACGGTGATATTGCAACTTGGCATTTGATTAGCAAACAGCTTTAGCTTTCATGATAATGAAGGATACAAGACAAGGGAGTCACTGGGCACCATGAAGCAGCCACTGAAGGACACACTGACATTTTTAGATGTGTAGTCTTCCCTCTAGTGGTCTAACTCCATATTACGGCTACCGCCATCAGGCCTTTGAGTCCATTCTGCAGCTGTATGTGGCCCGGGCTGACTACGAGGAGTTTTGCATCCCGATGTGCATATTGCCTGCCACCATTAGTAACAATGTGCCTGGCACTGACCTCAGTCTTGGAGCTGATACATCCCTCAACGCCATTGTGGAGGTAAGGGCCCAGCAAAGGAGATGAGGGGAGATATTAAGAGCTACAGGTATGCTGAAGTGTTACCGTTAATAAAAATTGGGTTTAAAAGTGTCAAAACTGTTGTTGTTCACACAAATCCTAAAATAAAGACAGCTTGATCAGCACACAGCAGATTTTTTTACGTGCATTAATATTGGTTTGTTGTATTTGAAATATGAGGATTTTATTATCTTTTGTTACCATCCAGGAGGATGCAGAGAATGTACTTTTATTATTTATTCAGCATGTACAAAAACAAGGCAAAGAGGGCAAAGAAAGTATAGCAAAGACTTGGTTAACTGGATCCAGTCCTGCAAGGTGCAGTCGTTTGAACTATGTACTCCAATTCATCTACTAAAACTTTAAGAGATGAATGAGTAAACAGAAGTAAAACCCGAGTGTGTCAGTGAGTACACTTTTTTCTTTCTGTGTGAATAGCTGAGATGGCACGATGCATGTCAGTGACTGTTCTTGTGTTTTACTGACTGTGTTGATTATTTCTGGCCTCCTGTGCATTTGGTACCAGATGGGTGAAGCCAACCAACAAGAATACAAGACAGGTTTAAAATATGAGTGTTTTTGAGAAGGTAAATAGGAAAAGACACTGCAGTGTCCCCATCTGGAAGCCTTCATTCATCTGATTAGAATAATGGGACGCACAGGTTGACTCTGGTGGCTCTAATGGCCAATTTACCAGTTCTTTACAGTCTCCTTTCTTCTTTATTTATTCTTGGGAAAAAAACCCTCTCAGTCCGCGACCATCTACATCAGGGGTGTCAAAATCATTTGCATACTGTCTAATTACACCTCAACTGGGCGAGGCCTGAAATAAAATCACAGCAGAATAAGTCTTTTGCTGCAAATGTTCTGTACATCCTGAAAATATTTGCATTTAATAAATCCTCCACTCCACAAAACTGATGATGAAGAAATAAGCAAATGTTCAGTCTCATGCCCTGGTCTGTCCACTTACAGCCAGTTTACTGCCACTTCAGAGATTATCTGCCAAATCAGATAAATTAGTTTCAGTGTGGTATGACAGGCTGTAAAATAAATGATGACTCACCACAATTCTGTGAAAGGTTCCAAGTTTCCCTGCTATCTCCACTCTTTACATAGTGGACTGCACTGGACCCTGTGACAGTCCTGTTTTGGCCCTTGTGCCATATGTTTGACACCCCTGTTCTATACGAGAAAACTAAAGAACCTATAAATGTAATTAAGATTACCTGACTCACAGTTACTGAGTCAACCTGTGCATCTCTAAGGACACTCAGCTATTTTATGTACTTTAAAGTAGAGCTGATGCAGATTTCTTTTCTTTTTAATTTAATTTTACAAAGTGATGACATATTTACCAATTCTCACCCACAATCAAAAAGCTCAGATGTTTCCACACAAATCCTTCTTATATTATCAGGATAAATAAAATATTCCTGTCAGCTCTACTTGGGTGTACAGTGTGTTTTGCTTTGCATGCTCTCCGCAGTGAACAGATTTTTATTGTTTAATGATTGTATAATGTTTTATGTGTGTGTGAATCAGACGTGTGACCGCATCAAACAGTCAGCTAGTGGCACCAAGCGGCGAGTCTTCATCATTGAGACAATGGGGGGCTACTGTGGCTACCTGGCCACCGTGGGTGGTCTGGCTGCAGGCGCCGACACCGTCTACATCTACGAGGAGCCATTTGACATCCGTGACCTTCAGGTTAGAGAGAAAAAGTCTGCATCCAACAGAAAATGCCTTCTTTTCATGTCTCCTCTCATCATCATAAAATACCAAGACCTTTTACTCTCTCGATGACTCTTATAGCCACGATCCCTGTCAAGTCCTTTTTGAATTCCAATTTATTTATTTTTGAATGTTTCATGACTGGATTTTATTGGTAACACCATTTATGAGGGCAACAGCATAAACTCAGGATTCAAACCGCTCCTAATCCTCCGTTTCACACGGCTTATTTATTTTCGGGCTCTGTATGATGTCAGTAAGGACAGATATTCCTAATATGTTCATCTCAGCCACACAACTGTGAGCACACAGAAGCGCCACCCACATAATGTTCAAGCTTTCTGTCTACGACTGGCAGCCAGTCAGAGGAAAGTTGGGTAAAAATGGCTTGTTTTGAAAAATCAGAGCATCCGTCCACTTTCTTCTTCTGTCACAGGGCTAACACAGACTTCCAGCCAACCCTGAACTGGATTATGAATCAACAGTTCAGAATAAGCGATATAGAGCTGGAAATGAGCCTAATACCTTTCACTACATTGCACATTTCCATCCTTAGCAGTAATGGAGCAGGGCCGATCGCAGTGCAGTGCAGAAGCTTCGTTAGTCAATCAGTGCCTCTGCCTGGATGTTTCAGGGCTGTGCAGGTGACCCAGATTATAGCAGTGCACATGAAGCAATTTATTAATAACCTCTGAGCTGCATCAGTCATTCAATGACAGACAGATCTCATCAACACAGATCAGGTCAGGGAGATTAGAGACGTCAGGACTATTGTTGTTTACAATGTTCCTGTTACATACACTTTTAATGTTAATTGTCTTTTTATTTATTTTGTCTGTGTGTTTTACTTAATTTTAATCTGATAATGTTGAGTTCTTTATGCTCTGTAAATTTTGTTAAACTAATTTTCTTTTTAAAAAGTCTGGGCGCAGTGCATACTTTAGTTTTTTAGAAGTCTGGCTTTGAATATGAACTATAACTAGTACGTGTCACAAAGAATTTCAACCATAAAAATGCATGAAAAGGTAAAAAAACCCCACTTTTTCAGTGATCACAATGAGTAGCAGTAAAAAGTGCATGTGTTTGGTGTCGTAAACCTGCATTTCTGATGCATTAACCCTCTTGGGCTCACCAGCTGGGTAAAAGACAAGATATGGCGCCCCTTGGTGGTGTAAATGTTACCTGCAGCTCTTCATTCTGCAATGAGAGATTGAAGAGTGAGAGTTGCTGTTGCAGGTTTAATGTAAGAGACTGTGTTTTCAGGCCAACGTGGAGCATCTGACGGAGAAGATGAAGACGAGCATCCAGAGGGGACTGGTGCTCAGGTGAGGCTCAACACTTTCATTCTTTAAAGTTACATTTAGATGCATTACCTTACAGAAGCCTGTGGGATTTGTTGTATGGACCTGTCTGTACGTGTGCGATGAACAAAAAATGCAAAATGCTCTATTTTTAAATGTCATCCTGCAGTGCGTTTTTTGTAAATAAGTCTTTCTCAATTATGTATATAAAACCATTTTGGCAAATAAAAGATTTTTGATTAACCTTACACTTTATTTCATGTCCTCTATTGAGGTTATTTTAGTCCACTGCACCACCATGCTGATGGAAATTGCTCCCAGCAGGACGGAGGTCTGTGGAAATAGGACAAACGTTGTATTTTGAACAGAGTGCAGGTGACATTGTGTGCCTGCATAATTTCATTATTTTAAGATGCCCTCAAACATCGTGGTGCATCACAGCATCTCTGTGCATGGATGCAGTGAAAAGCAGAGCCTGGATAAAGGGTACATGAACGCTGATGTGTGGAGACTTAGCAGCCTGGTGACTCTGTGTCCTCTGTTAGTTGATAAATGGGTTCAGGCATTATTTAGAGCATCTTCTTTTAAGGTAGCGCTTGCTATTTGGTGAAGCGATCCCTTAACCGGCCTGTTGCCCTTGTGCTGTGTTTTAGAAATGAGAACTGCAACGAGAACTTCACCACAGATTTCATCTACCAGCTTTACTCTGAGGAAGGGCGAGGAGTGTTCGACTGCAGGAAGAACATCCTCGGTCATATGCAGCAGGTTGGCCACGTGCACAAATAAATGAATGCGATGCTGTGCTTGATATGTTTATCAGCAATGATGACAATGAGTCTGTGATGCAAGGAGCCAAATCCACAAAATAGCTGCTATCCTTTATCCATCCATCCTGTCTATCTGGGAAATATTGCAGACATTACTGTGTAGAGTTATGTTGCTGATTGTAAGTGATCAAAAAATTTGAGTTATATTATAACAGAAAAGTACACTTAACATTATTTTAGATACTAGACTTGTGATATTTTATATGTAATGTCCTTATTTTGAATAAATATGACTTTTTTTTCCTCATCAGGGAGGAGCTCCATCTCCCTTTGACAGAAACTTTGGTACCAAAATTGCAGCCAAAGCCATGCAGTGGATCACCCGGACACTCAAGGAGTCCTACAAAGGAGGCAAGCACATAAATGTGACACTTGATTCCAGCGAGGATGCAGAACATTTAGGTGTGAAATTGCTTTGCCTCAGTTACAAAAGCTGATGCTTCTCTTCATTGCAGGGAGAGTGTTTGCTAACTCGGAGGAGACCGCATGCCTGCTGGGGATGCGTCGCAGAACTCTGGTCTTTCAGCCTGTGGTGCAGCTCCGGGACGAGACAGACTTTGTGTAAGAAGATTGTTTAATATCTGTAGCAGTGCAGCTCACAACCCTGCATTTGTTTAAAATGAGACAAGCTGAGCTTACTTACTCTGTGTGAGAGGCAAATATTTAAGAGGACCATTTGCAGGTCTTTAACCTAGTTAAAAACAAAAAGTACTGCTAATGCATCTGAAGCAGATTATTAAGAACAATCCTGGAAAATATTCTGTCCCAAATCCTCTGAAATTCTATAAAGTGCATGATGTGCAAGACATTAAATTAGCAGTTAAAGAAGCAGGCCTTTTGTTTTAATCTTGCTTAAAGATCTCTGTGTTTAATCTGTGGTGAAGAAAAAGATGAGGTGTAAAGAACATTCGTCTATTCTCTACTTTCAGTCACAGGATCCCTAAGGAGCAGTGGTGGCTAAAGCTCCGTCCTCTAATGAAAATCCTGGCCAAGTATAAGACAAGCTATGACGTGTCCGACTCCGGGCAGCTGGAACACGTGACGCGGGTCCGACCCAAAGACAGCAACACCTCGACGGCCATCTGAACCGCCTCACTTCCACACGCAGAGCTTCACTCCAACAGGACAACAGCTTCACAAAACAGTGACAGCTACTCACTCACTGACTGATCAGCTGCTGAGTGACTGCAAATATGTTAAGGTAGATTATAAAAGATAGGTTATTTTAAAAGATCTATTGAATGGTAAAGTCACGGCACTTTTCAGAGGGGATTCTATATTTTGGGTCATTGGATTTGAGATTATATTAAGTAGTATGAACTTCCTAGCAGCGCTAATATTTTATTTTATAGATCCCTAAAAGTATTATATAGGTAAACACACATTATATATATGGACCCTGTTCATTATGTACTGTATAAGTAATTTAGATTTTATCCCCTAAAGAGTAGCTATATCTAATTTTATTACTTGAAGATATGCAGCTGAGCAAATGGTGTGTAAACACAGCTTGGCTGAAATCCGGCTTTTGTCACCTTTACCTTGTACTGCACTTTGAGCCCCATATTTAATACGACCCCCTAAAGCTGCTTATACAGAGAGAATATATTTCACGAGGGTCACATGCTTTCAGTGTCGCACCTCAAAGTGTTGACCAGGTTGATTATAAAATGTTGAAAACTTGAAGGATGTTTTTTTCTGGGGTTTAGGGACAAGCTGGCTGTGTGTCCTGTCACCTGCTAATTGTGTGTGTGTTGTGTTGTTGCCTTTGCTCTTTGTATCCACCCTGGGCGTTGTGTCTGGCATCTTGTAGTGGTCCAATTGGCTGTTGCTGTAGCTCCTCAGTGAGAAGGAGAGTGTCTGAGACTACACAACATTTATGTGCTGGCAGTGTGACGTGTTCTTTCACAGAGTAATAAAGCATTTATTGTGTGGAAACTGTAACTGCTTTGTGTTATTGTACCTCGCTTTTATGTGGTTGGCTCTTTGTATTTGTTTGATGGGAGGAGCCAGAGATGTTGATTGTTGGATTGAGTCACAAATTAAACTGTAATGTTGTGCAACTTCACACAGACACCAGTATAACGATCGTGGCTCAAGAGTTGTAATCGCCTTGTAATCGGAAGGTTGCCGGTTCGAGCCCCGACTTGGACAGTCTCGGTCGCTGTGTCCTTGGGCAAGACACTTCACCCGTTGCCACCTACTGGTGGTGGTCAGAGGGCCCGGTGGCGCCAGTGTTCGGCAGCCTCGCCTCTGTCAGTGCGCCCCAGGGTGGCTGTGGCTACAATGTAGCTTGCCATCACCAGTGTGTGAATGGGTGGATGACTGGATATGTAAAGCGCTTTGGGGTCCTTAGGGATTGTTAAAGCGCTATATAAATACAGGCCATTTACCATAACTTCTATCCATTCATTTAGACAGGGGCTTCAAAATATCTGCAGCCATCTTGGTAAAGCAGTAACTAGCAGAACCATGAGATTTACTTTGGTTTAAGTACTCTCTGACAGGAAGTAATTCTGTAAAAAACAGTAAATTACCAGGACAACAGGGACACTGATTGTGGAAAGAGACATTACTGTTTAAAAAATACCTTTAAAGTATTTGAGCCCAGGAAGAAATATTACACAAATATCTTAAAAACTGGACAAATGAAGTCAATATTTGGGGAAACTAATTTCTTTCTCCCAAGAATAAAGTGTTTTAGTGACTCGCCAGTGACAAAAGAAAAAGGCAGATTTTGTATTCCAATGTCACGATGTAGCATTTAATTCTAATATGTACATAACAGAATATGAATAGGCAGTCATACAAGTATTTCAAATGGCAGACACTGATCAGGTCACTTTCTTCTCTTTCTTTTGTGCAGTTCAGCTTTCTTTTTGCCACCATTTAAAACATTTCTGAGATAACACTTGTTCTTTGGATGACCAATTTGAAAATATCTACTGACTATTTTATAATCCATGAAGGATCTTTTTTAATAACGTCATTCTCTGGGCCCAGGATGACAACGCCACACGTCTTCTGACCAGCACTGAGGTACCTGCAGAAAAAACAAGATTAATTTGTGGGCATAAGAAAGCTCTACTTAGCATGTTGACAAACTGCATTTTGCAGGATTTGTCAGTTTTACCTTTCAGCCACATCCACTAGGTTTTTATGGTCAACAGCAAAGAGTCTTTGTCTGTGACTCTGCTTCATCTCGTCCGTGACCCCACTGAGGAACTGACCCATGCCTGCACCAAAGACAGAGTCACAAGCTTTACATCAGAACATAAAGAATGCTGAAATTACAGTTTCAGCTAAGGGATCTATTTGCTCTATAAATTCAGCTGGATATTATTACTTCAAGTCTAAAATGATGCAAAATATTTAGGGCTGGGAGGAAGGTAGCATGTGCACCACATTGGCTGTGAGAGTCTGAATTTTTGAATATTTACAGATTCATTCTCATGTCAGGACAGAATGTGTTAAAATCCTTTAAAGGTTTGATGTAAACTGATCCAGGCAGCTGCTTTCAGGGAACCTCATCACTCAGATGGCACCTCACCTTTGTCTGCGGGGGCCACAGGTGAGTCCACCGCTGAGAAGACTGACAGTTTGGCTTCGTCGATGTCTTGCTGGGTGAACTTTCCTGACTTTGCCCAGTCGATACCGTTACCAAAAGCAGATAATGTCTGCACTGTGTTTGGATCCCTTGGACACAAAAGAGACAACACCTGAGGTCAAACCACTCTGAAATTCTTATCATAATTTGAACTTTCAATCAGTTTATGCATCGTTGCTAAGGTTTAAAATAGGGATTAAGCCTGTCTGTCCATTTATCCACTCTACAATCACATTTTCATTTGCAGTTTCTCCAAGGTGGATGTTAAAATTACATATTTTAACTTAGAAAGTGCAAAAACAAAATATGTTCAGCTTAAAAATCAAATATAATTACTTTAACATTTAAAAATCTGGAAAATGGAGTCTTGGAATCAATTATTGCATTTCCACTAAACTAGCAAAATCATATTCCATTTCTGTTTTAGATAGAGATGGGACAAATTTGGGGCATTTCAACTGTTTTGATAATAGAGAATAGATTGTCATAAATGGTTTTTAACTGAAGTGCATCCAGAAATGTTTCCTGCCTTAACCACAAAGTCACCACAGCATGTCAACTGAGAAAAATGTAATAAATGCAACAAGTTTTTGATACAGAGTAAACCTTTGTATTGAACTTCTACCCACCTGTAAGAGTAAAAGGTGAACAGGCCTCCTCCTATCTTGGCCCCGCCTCCATAAGCTCCGCCTTTCTCACGGATCTCTCCATGAAGAAATTTTGCTGTCATCATCCTGGCTAAGATGCACAAACTAATGAAGGAGTAAAGAGAAAGTGTTTACTGCATGCAGTTATTACAAATGCATAACTGAGGGAAAAAAAGCAACACATTTTCAGTAAAATTAAGAACACACTAAACACCCCATAAACTGTGTTACAGTAATTTACCTGCTGCTAGCAGGATGTAATGATGTCGTTACCTGGCATAGTCCTTGTGGGAGAAGGGCACTGTGCGAATACTCTCACTGACAAAGTTGACAGGGAAAGGCATCTGAAAGAAAGTCTTCATTGGACATGGATGGAAGGTTGGCTCCTGAAAAGTGTAAAACCACAAATTCATTTAATTCTAAATCAGAAATGGATTATTTATTGAATTATGAAGATGTTAAGTGTAACAAAACAATTTTTCAAAAATGTATCAGTGGATTAAAAAAGAAATAAAAAAAATGTGTAACAATTGAACTTACTGATATTAGTTTTCTTCGTGGGCCACTGTCATCAAGAGGGTTTATCGGCTTCTGCAATAAACACAACGATTAAAAAAAATTGGATTGATTATAACAACGAATTAATTCATTTACACAGATTTTGTTTTTACTGTTCAACTTCACCTCAATAATATTTGGTCTGACAGGTTTGCGTTCCTTTCTGTTCTTAGCCACATCCTTTATAAAACCCTCCAAGTGTGCCGCTGCATCAGATACTTTCTCTGGAGTTGAGTTGATTGCACATCTATATGGACACATTTAAAATAAGAAGCATTGAGTGCCTGATATTTCACTATTTTATAGTTCACTATTTACAGTGAAATAAAGATAAAGTCTACCTATAGCAGGTGTATTATAGACCCACCTCATGTTGTCTGGGTTGAAAAGGTGTATTTTGATCCTGGGTAACGTTCGGATGATTTGGCTGAGGTCTGCCATCGCAGCTGTTCTCTTCATAAACGTAACCTGTTGTTAGAAGATGAAGGATTGGTTCCAAAGTATTGACACCATCACATCTCTACCCTTTGTTGCAGAAATTTAAAATAACATGGATAGTGATTTTAAAAATACAGGACATTTTCTTTGACGCAAGACACTGTTGGATGGAGTTTGGAGCCAGGCCCGGGGAGGGTGCCTGAGGGCGAGCGCCTAGTTGCTGGGACTTAGTTCATGAGGCCTGGGTGGGCCTGGGCCTGAAAATGCATGGCTTGGTCTTGAACCAGTCTCCTGGAGAGGGGCTTGAATCTGTCTGAGTCTGGAGTTGCCCTTGGTGAGAGGCGGTAAGCTGGGGTGGATATATTAGTATCCCCTTAGCTTGCTGCCAATATGTTGGGTTTTTTCCTGGTGGGTGAGAGGATTTGTTCCTGGCACCTTCGGAACAGGGAAGAGGTCCTGACTGTCATCCATAGTCCGCAGGTTGATGATTGCCCCTCGCAGCGCTTTGACAGCATTCCGAGTGAGACTGGAAACATCGAGTCCGAACGGACCATGCTCCTGAACATGGTCCATTGCACTGAGCTGAAGGTGGTTGGTGCCTGTGGTGGTGGTAACCCCCAAACCAGATGGTGGACACCTGAGGTGAAGGGAACCATTAGGCTGAAGAAGGAATCCTATCAGGCTTTGTTAGCCTGTGGGACTTTGGAGGCAGTCGATAAGTACTTAGTGATGTGGACACAGTACCGGTCAGTCGAGGTGAAGAGAGCTGAACATAAAAGCAAAGCTCTTGATTTACTGGTCCATCTACATCCCTACACTCACCTATGGTCACGAGCTTTGGCTAGTGACCGAAAGAACGAGATTGCAAATACAAGCGGCAGACATGAACTTTCTCTGAAGGGTGGCTCAGACTATAGCCACTACGCTTCCACATCGAAAGGAGCCAGTTGAGATGATTCCCTGGGTCAGATGCCTGAACCGCCTGCGTCCCATTGGGAAGAGGCCCCAGTGGAGACCTGGGACACACTGGTGAGATTATATCTCTCGGCTGGCCTGGGGACACCTTGGTGTTCCCCCGGACAAGCTGGATGAGGTGGCTGGGGAGAGGGAGGTTCTCTGTCTAGGCTGCTACCCCCACAACCCGTCCCCAGATAAGCAGAAGAAAATAGAAAACAAACAAACAAAGCAGATTTTTGTATCGCTGGGTTTTTCTGAAAGGTTAGGCCTTTATTAAAATGTACAAAGATACCTGTTCCATCCCACCAAAAGTCTCCTGGAGGTCTCCAGCTGGAGTGAGGTGACGACCCGCCCGAGTCATAGCATACAGGTGACCTGAGTATGCGATACCATTGGCCAACTCCTGTGCTGACTGCATCACCAGCACCCTCAGGCGCTCCTCGTCATCAAAGTGAGGACTAAATGACAAAATAAGACCCATTAACTGACAGTTCCATCTGTTGGTGTCGCTAGCAGTGGGAAATATAAACAGCTGGGAGGAATTACCTGTTGAATATGTCGCTCCACAACTGAAACATGTGAGGAAGATTCCTCTCCAGGCACGATGAAGATAAGAGGATACCCTGAAACAGAAGGTAGAGATCCAGATCTTCAACCACAGCAAGGAACTGCTAAGAGCTCACTGAAGTGTCTTTAGAGATAAAGTCTTGGTCTAAAGTTTAATTCTATCCTTCATGAATTATTTGATTATTTATTATTATTTTTCATTTGTTATTTCTTTTCAGAGAGGCCAACAAATTCAGTTCATTCCACTGTAAAAACACAAGGAATCAAGCTGAAAGCTACTTTCTGTTTTACATTTTGCACACAGAAATGATCACAGATAGAAAAGTGTTATTGGCTTAAAACACACACTTAGCTGGCACTGACCTGCTCATATATATCCAGCTCGTTGCAGTCAGTGATGACCTGAGTGGAAACAGACATGCCCCCTGTCCTCAGCTCCATCTGCTGGGCCTGTTGCCTATAGTCCAGAGCTCCACAGCCCATCCTAATTAAACAGACAAACATATGCGGACACACAATCAGACAATTGAAAAATCTTTAATACTCCATTGTGCAATCCATTTGGCATTGCATCACAGTCTGATAAATTTTTTCAACAGCCTAATCTTTTTTATGTTTTCCACTGTGATTACACCACAGCACACTTATCTTATTCAGGTCCCAAAAGACTGTGTTCATATGAGTCAACACCAAATATTAACAGGCAAACCAGAAAATCCAGAAGAGATTTCCAGCTCAGTGCTAAACTGGTTTAAATAGCATTTAAAAATAAAATAAATATTAAAAGCTGAAAAAAAATTCAAAGATCAGCTTCAGTCTGTCGTATTAATCAGCACAAACTAATCCAGAAAACTTGATAAGTACTTCATTTGGAAAGATTTAAAACTATTTAAAGAATGATGTATCAGCAGGAAGAAACATTTACCAGTACTCTTGAGCGCTAATCCTTGCTAGTAAGCACCGCATTTCAGATTCATCTTGTTCTGGTCTTGCACACCGACAGGTTACTCACTTGGTAATAACACTGCAGAAGAGCGGGACAAAAACCCTGAGGTCCTCTGGAAGGGTGTTGAGATTACACAAAGCTCTGAAGTACACCAAACCATTGGTGGGCTGCTCGCAGTACTGGACCGGAACGCCTCCTATGAAGAATGAGAAAGTGCTCTATATACAGTTTATATAAGACCACAGTTTTCATTACATACTCTTTGTAAATCAGTGTAGACTCACACCTGCAGTGCTTATTTGAACAGGAGTGATGGGTATCGTTGGCTCGATGTCAGACACTTTGAGCGCTGGCAGGCAGGAGACATCCTGGGTTTGACTCTGAGCAGCCAGCAGCTCCAGACCTTTCCAAGAAGAAAAATCACATTATACTAACATCTACTGAATGCAGACCTGTCTTAATATACAATGCTTCAGGTCAGTAATATTCAGTTTAACAGATTACACCCACGAGTGATCAATCTTCACATGTTCAAATGTTACCTTTCTCATAGATCTGCTTTCTGTCGCTGTCAGAAAGAACCTCAATCTTCTTCTGAAGTTTCTCCTCCTCAGCTTTGGCCTGTTTCTCCAGGTAGGACTCCTCTGGGCTCATTGACAGAGTCAGTCGGTGTGTGTTCTCCTAAAAGGCCAGTCAATGATAATTAATCCGAGGTGGCATCCTTTGTTAGCAAATACCTGCTCTTCATTATCCTTGTTAAAGCATTTATTTATGTTATACGTTTTTTTCATTTATTTCTCCAAAGGACTCAGGAGATGTCTTCAGATACTACAACATAAGAAATAAACTGTATTTAACAGTGAAAAAAAGTATTTTATTATACACTCAGCCTGTAACTGTGCAATTTATCTTCCCAACAACTTTAAATGGTAAAGCCCTGAACCTATAAGTAAAATAATTTAATGAAGACACACAAACAAAAAATATTTCAAACACTATGTGCTTAAATCACCTTAAAGTATTGCCTGACTTTCTCCTGGAGAAAGTGAGGGTTTTCTTTCAGGGCTTGTCTGAACTTGGCAACACTGTCGCTGATTCGCAGCAGCTCCACCGGGTCCCCATCATGGTTCCACGATGAAGCTATGTACTAATAACATAAGATGAATCAAGTTTTTGGTGAGGAATTTACTAGGATTATTTATACCTTATAACAAATAAAACTCCTAAACACTGTACCAAAGACAGCCTCCCAAAAAATAACAACAGATAAATTCACATTCTTGATTTGTACAGATATTAAACACAAAAACAGGGGAAACAAACATTCAATGTGAGGTTTTATGCAAAAGGAACACACACTAATAAACACAGCACTGCAAAGACATACTTGGACGTAGGCGGTATGCTTTTACAACTACAAGTGCCGCTGTAGTTGTAAAAACAAAATAAAGGTCACAGATAAACAACAGTAAACTCACCGAGGCCAGAGACAGGCCGAAGTTTGTGGTCTGATGTTTAATCTGGATCTCAAGCTTATGGATAAGAGCCTCAATCCTTCTCTCCTCAAAGCCATTCCTTTGTTAAACGACAAGTGTGAAAATTATTTTTTCACTTCTTCCTTCCTTCCTGTTTTAGCTTTTTTCAACAATTAAATCTTAAGTCATACATATGCTTTAAACCCTACAGTAAAGATCCTGCTGTATTCTGTCACTCACTCTGTGCAGAGAAAGTAAAAGTCCTGAGGCATAAATGTTACAGAAATATTGTTTTTTCAGTAAATACAACAAGTCTGTCATATTTTTGTAAATTGTAACTTATAAGTGGCAAGGCTAGATGTGCCTCCTCCCACTGCTCACCAATGGAACTAAATGATTAACCAATTTGTGAACACACTCAAAAAACAAAACAAAACAAGAACATTAGAAAGACCGATGACTTTTATTTTGCCTGGTAATAAATTGACAGATTTTTCCAGCATACAATGTTTTATTAGTTTTCCTACATTTTTTAAATCTGCTACATAAAGTGCAAGATAACAGTTGCCGTATAGGCTTTAGTTTGTTACGCCAAAGAAGGAAAGTTTGACAAGAAAGCAAACTTGATCAGGGGACTTACTCTATAATTTTATCGATGGTTTGGCTGATGATCTGCTTCACCCTCTCTATATCCTCCTCATCAACTCCCTGCAGTCCAATACTGAACGACGCCTCTTTGGTGCTGCCATCATATCTGCAGGACGCAACACTTGCATCAATACTCCTCAAGTACATGCAGGTTAAGGATGCTTAATTGGAATTCTTGCGTAACAAGTGGTAAGAGAATTTGTGAACAGAGTAACTAGGTATACAGACCCAAACTGTATGCATCAGTTATAAAACTTGAAATTAAAGGTTTGATGTGGATGTTATAACGCCTGCACACATACCCAACAACAGAAGAGAAGTCTGTTCCCAGTTTGGGTTCGATGAGAGATTTGTAGAAGGGAGAGTTTGGCCCAGAGATCATCAGAGAAGACAGCAGGCTGAGAGTGAGTCCTTCAAATGCATCAGTGATGCTAAAGAGAGAAACAACAATAAGAAAAACACCCATTTTTACTGTCAGGAAAACTATGGGAGAGTCAATGTTGAAACTTTAACAGGAACTTTCCTTAATGTGTGAAGCAGTGGTGACACCTGTGTCACAGTGGGTTCTTATGGGTTAAAATGGCTGTTGAAAAATTATCTACAAAAAGGACTATATAAAACAACCTAATTGAAGTAAAAAAAAAAAAAAAAATCAACTCTAATGGAGGAAGAAGTATGTGGGGTTACATCTCATGTTGAACTGATTTTTAGCAGATATCTCTGCAGGACACAGCAGGAAATAAATGATATAATCTTACTCTCCCAGCAGATAGCTCACACACACTGTGTTCTGCTTGTTTGGATCTGGAGCCAGAGGATCAGGACTGCAAGTCACATGGTCCTCTTTCTGAGAAAAGAAATAAAATATTAAAAAAATCAAATATTCAACTACCTTTTGTAGCAACTAAAAGCATTCTTTGAAATGATAAAAGAAACAGAACTTTGTTTATCTGATTCAAGGCAAAATTAGCACTGAACATGTGTAAGAGAAGTCGATTATCACTCCCACACACTGCAGCAGAGACACGCTTAATGTGAGCTTACAGGACTGGTCCAGCGTGGCTGAGAAGGAACTTCTGTTTTCGGGTTGATACGGTCAAACTTGGACAAAGCTTCTTCTTGAATCTGCTTCAGATGAGGCTCTAAAGGCAAATCTCCATAAGTGAAGAACCTAGATGTAAGAAAACATTTAAAAACATAAAAATCTAATTTGTTTATAGTGCAAGATATTCTAGTGTTCCCAGTTCACATTTATTTTACACAATAACCCCAAAACGCTTCAACCATAATTAGTCATAATCTTAAAGTAACTCTGGATGCCTATTTACCTTGCGTTGCTGGGATGGTAGTGTGTGGCATGGAATTGTTTAAGTTGCTCCCATGTAAGGTCAGGAATGGCCAGAGGTTCTCCCCCTGACACCACAGAGTAGGTATGGTTGGGATACAGTTTGTTCTGAAGGTGCTGGGCGTACAGACGCTCGTTGTCTGACTGTAAGTACACGCAGCAAGAAAAATTATTCTAAACTAAATATTTATTACCAACCATTTTCTGTTTTTATCAATGAAAAAGCTTAAAGTTGGTTTGCAGCAGGCACTCTGTTAATTTTGAACAAAATCATATTTCTTACTCTTTTTGAGTCCATACACAGACACAGTGTAACCTTGTATCCAGTGTTTTCTTGTCATCTACCACCTTATCAGTTCAAGGCTGAACGCTGTTTATTTACACAGTTAAAGTGCCAGAGTGACAATTTTTATTAGACAAAGAAAACAGGAGTGCTGTTCAGAAGAATTTGTTACTTTCCAGCTTTTTTTCTTCTTATTCTTTTTTTTTTAAGTTATGCAGTCTTTAAAAGCTCCTGTAAGTGTGAACTGCCTCAAGCAGTTTTTACTGATTTAAAAAAACAGAAAGAAAGAAAAAAGTGATATGAAAGTAAAGTATTTCTTTTTAAGTATGAAAAACACAAACAAAAGAGTTGTTTGCTTTGCATTTGATGGAGAGTTTGTAACAGAGAGCGAGGTGGGGAACAAAAAAAGATGCATTTATGAAAATATTATATTCTATACATTTAGAAGCTTTGTGGCTGTGTCAACTTACAAAAGCACCCTTCATTTCATTAAACACCACTCCTTTAAACACTAGAGGGGAGTTGGGATCTGTGGGGTCTTCATTCTCCAGCCTCCAGCCTTCCTGCCTGGAAAATAAACCACAGACAATCAGATCAGACAGCCAGGCTTTCTTAGCTGGCTCAACAAAAAACCTAAAACCCCAGTCGGTGATAACAGGTATTATGTTATTATGTTGGTGTTTATCAGTTTTATCTTTGAAGCTGGGCTTCCTGCTTCTGCCTGTGCTCACATAAAAACTAGGGTTTCATGAGACATACGACTGAACAAAATGATCCATGAGTGACACCAAGTTCAATCAGAGAGGTGATGATGATGAGGATAACTGGTAATTAAAAATCTATAACGAACCAAGAATTAACAATAAAATGTAACCTTGTTGTAAACAGAATAAGAGATTACTGCTGCAGAGATTTCATCACATAAAGCGACAAAATTAAGATTTTTATTTTAACACTGAGTGAAGTCGCCCTCCTGTTTTATTTCTCAGGTGTCGACAGCACAAAAGAAATCTGGAACTTTAAACTGAATACATTTAAACATCAAAGTTTACTGTCCCACAGCCTAACAAAAGAGCCGCGCAAATGACTTCAGTTTGTCTTCAGATCAAACAATGTGTCATACAGTTTGCCCTTCTTTCAGTGGTTTTTGCACGGTACACTTTATCAGCTTGTATATGTGAAACATATTGTCCAAGCACAGACTCCACATTGTACCTAAAACATGCTGTAAATAAAAGAATTGTTGAAAACAAGACACTTCTGGACGACTTCAAACTAAAACTTGGTGATTCATGCTGATTTAGCCAGATAAATAATGCCACTTTACTGACACAGAAACCTCAGACTTTAATAGCTTAATGAGGCCGATTCACTTTAATCTAACTTTGTAGTTCACCCCTCAGGTAGATTCATTTCATCAGAGAGAACAGATCGGACACACAATCTATACTTTTCATCACTGAAGTACCTCAATAACGGCATCATATCTGAAAATCAAACTTGTTTACCGTTTTGCACTTGATTGCAGTACAAACTTAATTGCAGTTGCACTCATAAATGTAAATACACAACGATGATTTAAACTCACCAGAAATCCTGCTCTCGTAAACAAGGAAAAAAAACTGCATCCAGATACACCGACAGAAGATTCTGGAAGTCCTTCCCATTTTGGGTTGAGAACGGATACATGGTGTAGTCACTGGCTGTTTATGAATAATGGGAAAGGTCTCATCAGAAATGTGGTAAATAACCAACATTCATTTAGAATATCTTTCATTTTCTTTTGAAGCTGAATGATAAAATAATGACTGGTTTTTGATTAAATAACCACTTAGCTTGCACTTCTGAGAATGAACTTTATTTGGTGCATGGAAACACTCATTGTTATTACTTAACGCAATAAGTAAATATAAAAAACATAAATAACATAAATTAAGAATAAATATAAAAAATCCAAATGTAAACACATTACTGTGCAAGAATTTACATGACTAATGAACAAGCTTTCACAGCTTTTCTCTCGTGGACTTGGAGGTCACCCAGTCAATTGAAGTCCAAGTTATGCTTCCATACCTGTGAATGCATTCATGAAGGTGGACAGTGACCTATTGAGCATCTTGAAGAAGGGGTCTCTGCAGGGATATTTCTCAGATCCACACAGCACTGTATGCTCCAGGATGTGTGGTACCCCTGTGCTGTCCATGGGGGTCGTCCTGAACTGGACACTAAGCGAGAGAGACTTTAAGTATTTTTAAAAGGCTAGATTTTTTTTAAAATATAGTTTTGTTGTGACTTGAGCAAAACAAACAAACAAACAAAAAAGCCCCACAACGCTAACCTGAAGAGGTTGTTGGAGTCATCACGTGCTGCATGCAGATACTGAGCTCCAGTTTTATCGTGCGTCAGCTTCACTGCTGTGAGAAACAGGTCAGGGACCGCTACAACCTGGGAAGGAGCAGAATTAGCAACTATGATGACAAATGGTTTGAGAGCAGGTTCATAAAGGATCAAAGCTCACAGCAAGATAAATGCAAGTTCAGTCAACAATAAAAGAAATGTAACAACAGATCTTTCACATTTTAATCAGTAAATGTCTCATTTACCTGTAGAGAACAGTTCCACATTTTTGAATACGTCTTAAAATATTTTACAAGCTGACGCCACATAACTTAGTTATACTACATCAATGTCACCTAACAGAGTCAAGCCAAAATTTAAAGTGTTCCTACTTCTTTGACCGTAAAGCCATGGATCATCTGCCCTGGTTGGTACTGGAGGGCCCTCTCTCTTGCTGAAGTGCTCTTCAGCCTCCATGTGTGCTGCTGTCCATTGAAACTTAAAGAAAAAAGGAGTGCAAAGTTTAGTAGGTATCTTTACAAAGAATACAAAATATATCATACAAAATAATCATAATAAATAATTTAATAATGGTTATTGTGGTTTACAGTAGATGCCAAAGTTTCAGTTATGATATTCCTCTGAAAATGTTGAGGTTAAAGGACTGGACTGAAAGCCAGTCATAAACAAGCCAATGCCCAAAGAAAAACTTTGAATGACCATCAGAAAGCCTGGAGAACTACTGCTCAAGAAAAATTAAAAATGCCAAGAAGGTATAGCTACTTGGAATGAAACTATAAAGAAATGAGGGATGACTCAAGACTTTTGAGCACTATTGCACTTTTTTGGGACTTTTTGACCATATCCACCATTTCTTTTCAGACATGTCCACCCACCAGGTAAGAAGTCTAGTAAGACAATTTCTGTTTGGGACCACAGGCAAATACTAATCACAACAGATCTCAGAATGACTTGAAATGGTACAACACCTGTGCAGGTTCATAGAAAGCCTTTATCAAACCCGAAATTAAGTATCGTTACCCGTCACTGGAACATTAGTGAGCAAAATGCAGACATTTAACCTCTACTACAGCTCCTAAAGCAATAATAACTGTTCTATGGCTATAAACAGTAACGCTAACTCTGAAGCCATAGGTTCTGATCATTGATTGCATCAGCTTTTTCATCAGTCTTGTGTTACTATTGTATATAAAGTAACAATATTTGAACTACACATCAAGGTTAACACTGTCTTTCTGTCTAGACAGAGTCGACAAAACACACACACACACACAATTCCTTAATTAACGGTTAGCTTCAGGACGTCTTGGAAAACTCACCTTAAGTATCGAAGTTTCTGGAGCGCTGACTTCGTCTGTCGAAACATTGTTCCGTCAGTTGCTAAATTAAGTTACTACTACTACCCTTGAAGTGCCCAGTTTTAAAATTACACACACTCCTACGGGTTAATTGTCATTATTCTGACTGAGCATCCTGTGCCGTCTGCTCCCTCACATGCCGTGTGTAGTGCTGTCGTTGACGTTGAATGGGAACTTACACGTAAAAATGTCTGCGACACCGGCGCGCGTCGCAGATCTGACAACAGTTTTCTGCTCGATTTCACCGATCCTGCAGCACTACAATTCTACAGTTACCGACCGAGCAGTTTTTACCACGCGCAAGCCGAACATTCACCTCGAAGCGTTCCTGTTTGTGATTGGTCAAAGTTGAAGAAGCGGATATATGATTGGTTAAGCTATGTAAGGTCTCCGAGGTTACTAAACGGTGACTAGAGGGGTTTTTTTGAAGGGCATTTAAAAACTATCTAATTTGGGACTTTAATTTTGTTACAATTTGTATAGAACAACAATGTAAAGCACGTCATTCCGCTCTCTAAAAGTTTATTAAACTTTAAAAAACAAAACAAAAATACAGTACAAATTTATATTTAATGCAGTTACAAACAACCTCCAGCAGATGTCAGCATAAGATCACATTAATTTGACAAAAGCTAATTCTCTTCGACCACGTTTCTATTAGTTTTATTTTTTCCTTTTTTTAATTTTTGATGTAGCACTCATTTCAAAAAGGTAAACTGTGGTTAATAATGCAAATCTACAATTTTGCTTTCAAGCAGTGCATACACAACCTGACCCAATATTTATTTCAAACAATATTAATGTATATATTAAAACACCGTTTTTAAGCCTATGTTGCTGTCATGTTTGGCATTAAATTGCAAAATGGTTTCACTGTAGGAGAAAGCTTGAACACAAATAGGCCTGAACAATCTCTCTTATGTTAATTGTTGTCAAAATAACGATTAAGTGACTTTATAGCAGACTATTAATCTTTTTTTTCCTTAAAAAAATGAATAAAAATCATGATGACAGTTGTGCGACTGATTAACGGTCTGTTGTGCCTTACAATTGTGTTAAAATTCCTTTCGATCATTGACATGCAGAGAGTTTTTTGCACTTAAATCCAAGTCTGAGCTGGCTGCAGGATTAGAAATATTTCATCACCATGCTCTATCTGCTTTAGGTTCATTTAATTTTTTTCTAAATTAAAGAGTATTTCTTCTTCAGTAGTTTCACAGTAAAAAAAAAAGAACTGTAAAGTTGCCAATGCTCTATAGCCTATATAAATAGAGTGTACATATATTTGAAACTGTATTCTGGACTAAAGCTCTATCTCACTTTAGGTTCTTTGCAGACTCATGTAGATGCATACATTAATTTATTGATTTGTACTTTCTTGAGGAAAAAAATGGATACAGTGACACAGCAACCTTCTTCAAAACAGACTATCATATCAAGCGATATGGGAATGTAAAGCAAACAATGCAACACAAAGTAATGTCACAAACTAAACCTTCGTTTTTGCTCACCCCTCACCATTTGGGACCCTGAGGACAGTTGTTCAGTTTTTTTTTCATTCCTATTCAAAATTGCACCAGATACAATTTATGTTAAAGGTGAAAAAAAGAAATGCAGGCTACTGCATTAGATACCCTAAAACGATGTGTTAGAAAGGTTATACAGGTGTGATATATTTATTAGAAACCTTCCAGTGATGCTGCAGAATCACAATGGTATCCTATGGGATTAGAAAAGGTAGCTATTTCTCATTACACAGACTCCCCAGCTTCTTGTTTCTTCTATGCAAAAATCAATCTGCGTCTATTGGCAGCAACAGCCTTTTTTTCTTTTTTCCTTCTTTCTTTCGTTCTTTCTTTCTTTTGAATATCTTTTGAGGCACCCACGGTCATCTCTTGTGTTGCACTGACAGCATGTGGGAGATTTTCCAGCAGCATAAAGAGAAGGCCTTGGTAAGCAAGCAGGAGGGGCTTTTGACAGAGCAGGAGCATCTTTCAGTGTGGTAGCTGGCGCCAGTCTGTTAGTGCATGTTTATTATCACTAAAAAAACAACAACCTTGATCACACAAACAAGGGTTAAACAGGTAAACTACTGGGAAATGGGCAAAAATGATTACAAGAGAAGTAAAATGTAGCCATGAGGTAACATGATCTCAGTGAAGTTTAACAATGTTTTAAGGATTTGTAAAAGTGGATATGGTGTCAATGGGTTCAAAACATTTCTGTTTTTTCTTTCAAATTTTAAATTAAAGCCTTTTTTAAATGTTCGAACCATCAATCTTTAATCTACAGGAGAAGAAAAACATTTCGGCTGCATGCCTCTTGCCTTGTTAATTTGTTTTGATCATGCTTAAGCAAAGTCTTGAAGAAGGGCTAATGGAGGAGTGGATCAATCAAGCAGCCTATGAAAGAGAACTCAAGCAACTTTTCATGTGTTTCTGATGCGATAACAAAAACATAAAAATAAACTTACGCTCATATTTTGCAATGTGTTCTTATAAGGGATTTACTGTAGAAGAGTGGAAAAGTAGCAAACAAGTCTACAAAGTCACTTTTCATTTCATGGTGACTTTAAGGTCAACTGAAGGATTACATAGGCCTCTCTTAGCTTGAGCAAGCTCTATACCCCTACTCCTCTAAAAGCCCTTATTTGAATAAAGTAATAAATACATGCGGTCAAGCTATAAACAAGAGAGTTTTGAAAGCATGGAAAGAAGATAGATTTGACAATATGGCACACAAACAACAATTCAGTTTCCAAAGCATACTTTGGGTAATGGAACAATCATATTTCTCTACACAGGATGAAATGTTGTCAGGAAAGTGAGTAGTATGTTGCTGCTGATGTGTTTTTTCCTCCAAGTAATCCACAGGATTTTATAAACGTCTGGACTGGCCAGACGCCGGTTCATCCAGGCTTAGGCGACCCATCAGTGTCAAATAGAAAACAAAACCCTCAGCTTCTCATGCTCTTCCTTACTTCAGCCTTAGAGCTTTGTTATCCAACAACATTTTCCTGTACATGAATGTTTCTTTTATTTCTATTCTCTGTGACGTTCACTATGAATATAGACAGTCCAGTCTCTATTGGGCAGGGTCTGGATTTCACTTGAACTTTGCTTTTTTCTTTTAAATATGGAAACGATTTTTCCCTGTTTCAACATGACAACATCCTTCTGTGCAACAACAGCTCCATGTACCAATATCTGCTTCCACTTTGGTTGGATACAACTTAATTTTCCTGCACAGAGCTCTGATCTCTATCTGATCCAGCACGCTTGGTGTGAATTAAAATACTTGACTACTGTATGAGTCCTATCATACAAAATCACATAAAGGTACACATACAGATCGTTAATGAAATGGGGAAAAAAAAGAAAGAAAAGCTGCTGCTATAGAGGAAGATGAATGTTTTCTAAGGTTTCACATAAAGATGTCAATCATCACACACATGAGTTCTGCGTGAGTACAGAGCTGGCCATGTAATTTAATTCTCCGTCTACAGACGGAGGAAAAGTTAATGCAACTGTCTATAATCATAAACTGCACAACATCAAAGCCATTTCACGCATAAGCATGCACATATTTGTGGCCCGCGATATAAAATGAGTTTGACATCACTGCCCTGAACTGTATTTTACCTTTGCATTACATTAACCTGCAAATCTAAGTTTTATTTTTAAAACAATTTCTGTTTTGGAAGATAAGACAGCAGAAAACATGCATATAGAGATAATTACATTTTTAACATGCTCAGCAAATTTAGTAGCATTTTACAAAGCATGTTCTGAAATTCACTAAATATATTTAAGTTATCATATATGTAAATGGCTTGTTGTGTTAATGTTGAGTTGTGTGTAACTTTTTCAAATTTTCAAATTTACAAGCATGTAAAGTGCAAACAGACAGAAAACAACTACTGTTGTGAGCACTAAATATATCCAAGCGCCAGCAAATCAAACTGGTATCATCATACAAGTGAAAGACCTATAGATGCAAAGTAATCCTCTGGCTAAGTATATGTCAGTAATAATCTAGCAGTCTTCTAACAGCTTTCTACCACTGTACGCAAAGTAAATGTTGCTCATATCTACCGAAGAACTAGCATTAAAAACAAAAAGCAGCTAAGACTGATGGGAATGTTTGATAGCTGACATCTGATAGCAGGTAAGATAGCTTAGTCTGGACCAAAATGTTCCAACCAAGAGCGATAAGCTGGGTTATCATTGTATAGTCATCTAAATTTTAATCTTGTTTTGGGATTAGGAGTTTTAATCACATTTCGTTCACATGATGCAGCAACCATTCGTGTGTGGTCCCCATTCAGTTACCTGTCACGTCAGTTCTGGGGTTTATCATACCCTCACAGGTTTTTTCACTCTTCTCATGAAGGCCAAATAAAGGTCGGGTATTTAATTCAGGTTTAATTATATAGCGCCAAACCACAATCACAGTTGCCTCAACGGGCTTTATATTCGATGGCACAAAACCTACATTATTCTGGAGAAAAGCCGAACAAACAACCACTCATGAGTAACAACTTTGTGACAGTGGAAAGGAAAAACTAGCTTTTAACAGGAAGAAACCTTCAGGAGAAGCACACTTAGGGAGGGGCAGCCATCTGCGGACCTGAGAGCAAAGTGCTCTGTTGGGATAATATGATACCATGATAACATGATACTTGGGATAATAAGATAATATGATGGGGCCTGAGGATTCAAGACTTTGTGAGGAGAGGGATTTTAAATTAAATTCTGGACTCAACAGGGAGCCCACGAAGAGAAGTTAATACAAGAGAAATACGATCTCTCTTTCTTGTCCCCATCGGTTCTTTTACTGCAGTGTTTTGGATTAACTGGAAGCTTTTTAGGGAACTTATAGAACAACCTCATAATAATAAATTAAAGTAGTCCAGCCTAGAAGTAATAGATGCACGAACTTGTTTTTCAGCATCACTCTAGCAGGATATTTAGACAGATGGGTATTGCACAGATGAAAAAAGACATGTTTGGTTAATGTGCACTCTGAAGGACACAATCCTGATCAAAATGAGTCTTGATCACAGTGTTACTGGAGACCAAGTTAATGCCATCCATCTAGTTAGTTAAGACAAATATGACAGCCTCAGTTTTGCATGAAATTTAGGAAAGAAACTGAGATCTTTATGTGTATTTTAAATAATTGATTTGTGTAAGCAGTAAATTGTGTGATTCTTATATAGAACTACTCTCCTAGAGCACACAGTATCTTGCCCAAGGATATTTGGCATACCAGGGACCAAACCACCAACCTTCTGATTAGTAGATGGTCTGCTCTACAGTCCCCCCCCTCAAGCTTCCAGCACCCACTATTCCCAGTCTCCCAAGCAAAAACTATCCAGACCTAACCCTGCTTAGCTTCCGAGATCAGAGAAGATCGTGCTCAGGGTGGTATGGCTGTAAACAGCTGGCTTCATTTATATATAACTAGATATCACATACATAGCAATAAAAATGTATGCAGTGTTCTCCAATAATATTGCCTAATGGAAGCATGTGGCTGCACAGAACCCTGTGGAACTCCATGACTAACATTTGTGTGTGAAGAAGACTCCCCTTACCTCAATTGTAAACTATCAAATAAATATCATTTAAATCATCCCAGCACATTTTTTAAAAGCCCAACAGTGTTTTATAATCTTTGCGGTAAAACATTCAGTTAACTGTTTGAGAAAGACTCCTTCAAGAATTCTTGAAATGAGAAGGTTGAAGATTGGACTAAGTGAAGGGTTTTTCAGAAGTGGTTTAATTACAGCCACCCTGAAAGCCTGTCGTACATATCCTGTTGAGAGAGATATATTGATCATATTTGAAACTGCAGCATTAATTAATGGTAATACTTCACCGAACAGTCTTGTAGGAATGGGGTCTACTAAACATGTTAATGATTTAGAGGACGAAATCATTAAAGTTAGTTTGGAAAGATCCATAGGACAGAAAAAATCTAAATAATTATCAGCAGTTTTTAAAGTTGCTGTGCTTAATAATATGACTGTGGGATGACCAATCATTTTTAACTTTGATGGATAAAATTTAATTTGACAAAATAAATTATGATGGGCTGTTTACTTTAAGCTCACTACATCTTTGGGAAGCTGAGCTTTCTCCTTCATTTCAGCTGTACCACACTGTTGCACCAGGTAATACTGGTCAGGATGGGTTTATATGAAATAACCCACTATTTTAGAAAAATGGGAATGTGTAATTTTCACATACTGAACAATACCCAACAATGCTTTTTGTCTCCCAGAAATTAAACTGATTTGGAACGAAGCCATTTCCGACTGCATAACAACACGTATTAAAGCACCGAATGATTTGATGCCAGGCATCAGTGCATGTGCTGCTTCTGTAAAACACAGTGAGCCAGGAAAGAGCAACAATTTAAATGTTCAAACTGAACAAGCCTGCTGCCTCCTGGGATTTGTGTCCTCATTGCGGTTCCTCATGCAGGTGATGATATAGGATAAAAGGAGCAGATGTTCTGCATTTTTAATATTGGTCAAATGTATCTGTGCAAATTTTGTGTTAAAAGGTATCAAAATTGTTCATGAAGAGTCTAATTAATACCTGCATGATTTGAAGTACTGACTTGCTCCCAGTCCCACAACGCTCTTTGCTTGGACACAGGCCGATCTTACAAGGCTTTGCTCTTTTTGCACTGAAATGTCAATTTCTCCCCAGACCTTTTCATTAGTGTACATTTTAGATGGATAGTTGGCCCTGGGTCTGCACTCCCATCCCATCCACTTTCCTCTTCACCTCTGGGGCCAATTAGGATGCTGGAGCTGAAAATAAATGAAACGTGGTGGCAAAACAGCATTTACTTCAAAACCTTGTGCTTAATTTGAAGATCTTTCTCTGATCTGAAGTTGAATTAGCGGGTGATATTCCTTTTGATCTTGCAGGTTTTTGCATTTGCTGCCAACTTATTGAGCAGAGACTCTAGGGGAACAGGCAGCGCTGAATGTGTGGATACATAAAATGCACAGACAAATACACAAAGAAAGTGCATATATAGTGCAAACAGACAGAAGTGCACAAATTGCTATAATCTCCACTCCCTTAACTACAGCCTACAAAGCCCAATAACTAATGCTAATACTAATACTACGACTAATAATAATAACAAAACCTAAAGTTCCTGTTTTAACATATGTTTTGGGCTTTATGAAGAGCATAATAGAAATTAAGGTGCTTTTATAAACAAACAAAAAAACCTTTTCAAAGATATTTTTGAAAGTGGTTTGTATATGATATTCCAAAGACATTTTACCCACTTATCTATATCTGCTTTGAACTTGACCCACAAGAGCTAAAAATGTCTTTGTGTTTTGGATCTACAACTTTACTAGTGTCACAACTGCTGTCGTAGTGTTGTCTAATATGCAAATCTCAGTGTGCAGGTGCCTTTCCGTGATTGGTGGATCCAGAGGACCGACCATATGGATTGGCTAACTAGCTGGAGTGGCCATGGACTGCCATTCATTCATACTCGACTTATCCCAACCAGCAGACCTTTGCAAACATACCCAATACTGTTCGTTATATACAGGAGTTTGTAGGGGTGGACTGCCTTTTTGTTTGATTATAGTTTTCTCTTGTTTTTCTTAGTTATGGAGGTAAGTTGTTGTCATTTGGTTTGATTGTTTTCATTAGGTAAGTTTGGTAAATCCTCAAGATAAGTCCACCCTGAAGTTATAACCAGCTCCTTTTTTAGTGTCAGATAACCTAATGAATTAACATATTTCAAATAAATCATTATCAAACTGTACCACATGTGTGATATGGCGAGGATGGATCACCCTTATGTTGTGAGTCTGGCCACCCCTAGATGGGCCATAACACTACACTACACAGACAGACAAAAGAGCAAAGAAGAAACATGCAACACAATAATTTCTTGCTTTAATCATTTTTTTATTGGTAACACTGACTTGTGTATAAAATTTGTGTGATACACAGACCCTTGTAGCACAGCGCATAAAGGCTGAAATATTTAAGATATAAATCTCATTTATTCTGCAACTGATGAGTCTCAAATTCATTCTGTAACATGAAAAATAGAATTGATCCAGAGTCATAAAGTAGACTGCTGACATAAACTTCATCGAGGTAACCTGGGTAAACATTAGATACACCAAAACAGGTTAAAGCAACAGAACAACCAACTGGAAAAATACACTAAATAGCTACAGAAAAATGCACCAGGGAGAATTTATGCAGTTTGAAAAGTGAAGGATAGACAAACCGAATATTGATTTTATGAAGATTTCTCCCATTTGCACTTTGTATAAGGCCAAGTTCCTACAAGGTTTCTGTGTGAAGTAAAGTGATTTAAAAAAGAAATTTTTAATTAACTTTTTTGGTCTTAAACTTACAAAATTAAATCTAAAGCAGGGTTTGACACTAACATAAATTGATTTTGTGGAAAGGCCCTCGCCTGCTTACCTCAGAGTATGGCGGCCCTCCTGACACACAGCCTGAGGCTTTCCTGCTTCCTATTTGGAATGTATTAAAAAAAGGTTCCAAAAAGGTAAAACATCACAGTTACACAAACAGTGTAGCCAGCTGAACACCGCACATTGTGTCTACATGAAAAGTGAAATCAATCACACATTGGTTTAAAACATTATTGGCTAAGAATTCTCTTGTTCAGGTGTTAAACAAGGTGGGTTGAGTATTGAGCTGTTTGCTGGCTCCTATTAACCTCCCAGCGGGGGTGTGAGATGCCACTGTGCTGCTTTTGAATGGGATTGATTCACATCCCCATAAAACAATATTTGTAAAATAACAGAAAGATCACCTGAAACACTGGTGAAATACCTGAAAATTTTACGCTGACAACTTTATGTTGCCTATACAAATTTCAATGCAGTTTAATTTGACATTTGACTAGTATCTTTTCACTTATCATATAATAGTTAATACAATTCAACAGCTTGAAAAGGGCAAATAAAAAACAAAGTTGAGAGTAATGATGTTCAGGTTTTTTGACATTTGTTTGCTTCTGGACTGCTCGATCTGGGTTATGGGAGGAAGCTGCCCCAAGCAGGAGAATACATGTATCATGTAAGAATTGAGATTTTATTTAAGAATGATGAGAAGGTGGAACGTGAGAAATACAGACGCATAATTCCACGTGCTGGGTAATTATTAAAAGAATAAGGATGCAAATACCAGTGGCAAAATGAACGTCCTTTGTAGGGTGGCGGAGTTTAGCCTTAGATGAACTGTTTACAGTGACGAGATCAGACATGTAGAATAAAGCTGCTGCTTCATATAGGAAGGAGTGAGCAGAGGTAGTCTGAGCATTAAATTAGAATGCCTCCTGAGCACCTCCCTTAGGAGGTTTTCCAGGGGTGTCCAACTGGGAAAACAACCCAGGGTAGACCCAGAACTTAACCTGGAAATGTCTCATGATCCTTAGGGAGAACCTAGAAAGCATCACTGGGAATAAGGTCTGAAATACCCTACTTAGCCTTGATTTTGCATAAGTGTAAAATAATGAAACAGAAAATATATATTTAAGATGTAATTTACAGAAATAATTCAAAACAAGGCATGGGGATGTCGTTTGGAGTCTGACACTGAGAAACTGGCAGCAGATCCTTTGGGTTGTGTGGCTTGTGGTTTGGAGCTTCTGTAATTTCAGTTTGTTTCTGTTTATCCTCCAAAAGCTTAATTGGGAGTTTGAAGGTTTGACTTGGGATATTTTTTTTCTGGTTTCTTGAACAGTTCCTGAGCATATTTTAGTGTGTATGTCTCAACATACCTGCCATGGCAGTACTGGATGCTGGTCTTCTTTTAGCAAAATAGCCCAGAAGTCTGGAATAGTGATGATTAAAATATAAAAACTGAGTAATCAGGAGATGACAGGTGTCTTTTTTCAAGACACACAGACAGACAAACAACCCCCCACATTATTCCACCTTTAATGTTGTTGTCACACATCAAATAAGACCGACAGACACAAAGTCATACCTATCCATTTTTCCATCTATATCTAAAGAACATTTTCTTTATGGTCTGGGGAATAAGCAAAGGCTCATATTGTGCCCTGTGAGTTCAATATGTAGGAGTTTTTCCTGTTTGAGGAGCCTTCCCAGCAGCCTTGGCTGTGACCTCTAGAGAGGATGGATAATAACTTCACTGCAATGAATGTTCAAAGTTAGTTTGCCCTCCACCCACAGCTATATCTCCAATTTCTGCATTCACTTTCAAGCTTGCACCCTCTCAGTTTCTCAGAATCTCTCTCTCTCTCTCGCTTTCTCAATCTCTCTCTCTCTCTCACACACACACACACACACACACACACACACACACACACACACACAGTCTATCACACACACACACACACACACACACACACACACACAGACTGATTCAAATCTTTCCTCTTTCCATCTGTTGTCATGGTAAAGAACTGCTATCTATATATCAGTTTGGGTCTGCATCCAGATCTTATTAAATGCATTGTCTCCTGTCTCCATATCAGCCCAGTGCAATGTATATGATTCAAAGTCTGCACTGACTCACACAGACTGATTCAGTGCCTTTTAGTTTTTCAGTCTTATTGTTTCCTCCATTTCAATTCCATCTGAAATAGCCACACACTGTTTTCATGGTTTTCATGTTAGAACTGCTATCTATATCTATCTATGTTTATCTAGTTTAGGTGTTGCTAAATGGCATAAAATGAGCAACTACCTGCTAAATACACTCGACAATGCAAGTAGTAGTGGTAGTAGGTAAAGTTTCAGATACTCCTCAAAGATATTGGAAACGGTCCCCCTATTGCAGGAAAGTTTGGTGAAGCTCTCATTCTAGAGCTTGCACCAGTCTGTTGTTTTGATGGGCTGCAGCCAAATTTAAAAATAGACACATGAAGAGGTTTCAATTTATCAAGATCTGCTTGATTATGATAAACAACACGCATTGAATGTCACTGAACTTATTTTAGGTCATGTAATATCAGACACCTGCTCCAGTATATACGGGGAGTTAAAACTATTTCAATGAAATGGAGATCACTGTTTTTTAACAGAAAAGCAGAGGCGGAGACATCAGCGTTCGGTCTGCAGGCTCTTCCTCCAAGCAAATTTGTATTTAACAACAGAAACACATTTTAAGCCATAGGTACAAGGAACGGTTGTATAATGGACTCATTGGGCCAGACACTCCCGCAACACCTCCCACAGGACACCCCGAGGGACACGGTTGAATGTCCAAGTCCACAAAAAATAGACTGGTTTTGTCCTTGAGAGGATAAAGAGCTGGGCAGTTTCCGCGACCAGGACGAAAACCGCATTGTTCCTCCTGTTCAGTGCCTCCTTTTTAGTTTTCAGTCTGAATGTGATCCCCTGTAGTTGGATCTAAAGATCTCTGCCAATCCACTGCCCATCTTCAACTGTACAGGACATACAACGTCCAATCAGGAACCGGGTGGACCTCATCAAACCAGGGATGAAAGTTGTTTAACTGCCAGTGACCTCGACCCCATTGGCTGTCATTCCCTCATCCCCAGACTCTGCTTTTTGCAGTGATTTTTCATGTTATGCAATAAAACAGGAAAAGTGGAAAATGTGCAATTATGATAAGTGAAATGTAGCAGAAATCGTGTGCTATTTATATGGTAATCCATGATATTACTTAGCATCCCTAGGTAGCTACAAAGCACTAAATGGCATAAAAATGAGCAACTACCTGCTAAATACACTGTCGATACCTGTATTTAGTAGGTAAAGGACTCCTTCTTCAGACACCTCTGGTGTCCACCTCAAAGATATTGGAAACGGTGGAGACGCCATGGTCCATTCGGATAGCAGTCTCCTCGGAAAGTTTGGTGAAGCTCTATTCTGGGACCTCCAAGTACTATCAAGCTGGAAATGGGGAGAACAGAGTTTGCACCAGTGGCAACAGACATTACACAATGAAGCTGGACACAGCATGAAAAGAAGGAGCTGATGGGCTGCAAAGCTGTTAGCAGTGATGGGAGAAGATCGACAGGACGGATTGGTGCTGCGGCTGCTATAGAAGCTCCTATATCAAATTTACCCTCAAAAATAGCGAGATCGATGGATGAAGAGGTTTCAAGGGTTTATGGGGTGCTGCTTTAAGAGCAAATGGTCATCTGACAAGGATGCCCCTGGGCGCCTCCTGGGTGATTATGATCAACAGGGCAGACCCAACAACAAGTTTCTGGACCAAATATACAGCATACTAAACGGTTACCTTGCACTTACTGAACTTATTTGAGGTCATGTAATAAATCTGTAACCAAAAGTTCAGCACACCTGCTCATGTTTGTTTGTCTGTATATAGGTTCAAACAATATATTACATTAGTAACCAATAAACACAAATACTCTAACATTGCTCACAAACAGTTTACAGTCATCCACAAACAGTATACATCAGACTATTTACACTTGACACATAAAAACTGGGTAGGTTCTAATCAACTATAACTTCAAATAATGTCAGGATAAAAGAAGTGTCTAAGAGCTGCGTTTGTCACAAAATATAACAGGTAATAAGACCAGCTGGAAACAGCTTTCTCTCAGTCGGTGAAAACACACTCTCTCACAACATTCGTAGTCTTTAACCAAAGACAGAAAAAGATTTCTTGCCTTTACATTGCAGTGAGCAAAAAAACGGAGACATCAGTTAAAACTATTTGAAGCGTTCGACATCGATGAAATGGCAATATACATTTTAACTCTCAATACCACCATAAAATCAGGTCTTTTACATCAAAAACAAACAAAAAAAAAATTACATTATACACTTTGACACCTCTATTTTAAATTATTTTGACATTTTTAAAGCTGTTTCAACTTTCTTTCCATTCATTTTCAGTATGTATACACATTATTTATCGTACACTCTTTCTCTTTTATTTATAATGTTCTATTTTTTGGGGGTCATATTTGCTCTAGTAAGGGTCTTTGAAGGGCCACAAACCAACTTTCATTTTATTAATCTGCTGTCCCCGTCAAGCTCCACCTGCACCCTAAACCGAGTAATGTTTGGTTTGAACCTGTAAATCGTTTTTCCGTTTGTTAAAATTTAGCCTACATTTCTGTCTCTGTAGAATTGGTTCTAAAGAACTATCACACAGATAAAGTTATTAACTTAAATATAACTGTGTGAAACAACCACGGATTGACAGGTGCTTGCCGACGCAAGGGTGTGCTTCCACCTGCTGCAGCCTCGTTGTAACCTTGCTGAATATTTCATATCTGTCAATATGTTTCTGTGTCACACTTTTGAAGTAGTGCCGTCGAATTTCACATGGGGGAAAATTTTGGAGGATTGTTTTTTCTTTTATTGTTTTCTTTTGCTTTTTTTTACCACAACAATGTCAATTTAGCATGCGCCGCTCATCAAAAGCAACCTTGCTGCCAGCTGCAGAACAGAAAGCTTCTCTTTCAGCCTGTTGTTGTCATATGTTTAAATTATGCATCTGAATTTTAATAGACAGGAATATGATTATATAGTTTGACAATGAAGGGGAGGGGGCAGGAGGGGGGTACGGGTGGTGAGGAGTGGGATCCTCCAAAATTCATTTCAAACATTCATGCATATTTAATAGGCTGGATGCCAAGACTTCACACAGCAGTATAATCCCAATATGCACCGAGTCGTTATCACTGTCATAGGCAATATGCAGTAATTCTGCCACAGTGCACCTCTTTGGAAGACCAAACAGTGTGGTGCTGGTGTTCAGCAGCCAAAATGGTATCCAGAGTCAAAAAACCCACAGCTTCCCTCAACCACATACGCTCAGTGCACATCTGCCTCTCAGGGTTTTTCATTCCTTCGCTGCCTCACTTTGTACTCAACAGCACTCCAGCCCTCTCTGTTGCCATCTCTGCTTTGTGACGGGTGTAAATGGGTGATGCGTGGGTGAGGCGTCCTATCCGGCAGAATCTCTAAATTCACAGCAGAGTTCACATTTACCCCTCCCTACATCCTTGTGACAACGCCAGCACTTCAGAGGTGGCAAAGTGGCTTTACTCTTTCTTTTCTTTAAACTCTTGAGACATTCAGCCTTAGAAGAGAAATATCAATTAACCAGCACAACACAGGCACATCTGCATATTTCTGTGCTTCTCTTGTGGAAATTATTTTAGTACAGACACTTCACTGTTCCCAGATTCTAAAAGTGATCAGAAAACACGCCAGAGACATCCTTCAAGAATGAAGAAGTGCATGGAGAGCTTTTTAAATACAAACACACGAGGGAGGAGATGTTGGTTGTTGTATTGAGGACTGAAGCGGATGTTACACATATGATGTAAATCCTCATGGGTGTGATCTATATTGGCGTACCCATGGAACAAATATAAAAGTGGGGAGACTGGGGAGCACACAGGTTTGATTCACAGGTGCTTCATGTATCATATACATCAAAGAATAAACAGTACAATTGAGAAAATCTGTTCATCCACTGTGCGTCATTGGTAACTTTATGCCACAGCAGGTCAACAACTTGGGAAAATACAGACGAAGCTGAAAAAAAGCAGAATACACGCTGCCTTGGTTTAGTCTTCTCTACCATCCTTCTGAAAAAGTTTGCTTTTTTAATGGTAATCCTGACATAATTTGCGCTATAGACAGTGGGAGATGAAACCATTAATATTTCCCTGCATTTTTCTGCTGCCCGTCAGAAACACAGCAGTCTAACGGAGGTCAGGGTAAGTCAGCATGCAGCTTCTCAGATCCTGCAGTACCACAACTGACAAACCGTCGGTGATTGAGGTCACCTGGGAGGTGATGTCGAAACTTTAGTGCTTTGCATTTTTAAAAAATGGCTAAAATACCAACTGAAAACTTAAAAAAATAAGAGGTGGATTAAAAACCAGATGACACATCCTACCGTGTTAAATAAAAACACTACTCATACTACTCATATACTGCTATAGCAGTATATGAGTAGAAATTGTAAGGCAGGCACTATTGAAACATTTATAGTGGACATATGTCAAACTTCCAAATATGAACTATATACATAATTTAATTCCAGGGACCACTGGCTCGTGGCCTCTGGAATTAAAGCCTTAATATCCCTTTATCTATTCCCTCTCTGACAAGTTGGAATGGTTAAAAACTGAGGAGCAGACTATCACACAAAAAGCTATATACTTGTAAGATAATTCAATTAATGGAAAAAGCCTAAAATGACTCAAACGCAGTAGCTCAAGTTGGCTGGTATTAGGCCCAACAGACTCTATTCCAAATGGGTGAGTTACAAACAAGTTCAATACTCAAACCAAAGCAGTTTCTTACCAGGTTGTAAACATGATAATTTCATTAACAAATCTGACCATTATAATATGGAGGTCTGTGGAGGCTGACTCACTTTTGGAGACAGCTTTTTGGCACTTTTGTGTTGGCTTGATTTTTCTGCCCTAGCAGCTGCTGCTGGTTATAAATGGGATACATGAGGCACCATAACTAAAACACAAATGTGTGCAGTAAAAATCTTCACGGTACTGCATTTTATTATATTTTATTATTTTGCAGTGGGACATGGATTGAAGCACACAGCACTTGCATTGCCTTAGAGCACAGACAAACAACGCCTTGCTGTTTCATTAAAAGTTGCTGTTTAAAACAGCAGTGATTTATTGTTTGACCAGAGGCAGCAGAATGTGTCAGCAAAACTCGCTATTTTAAACATTAATCAGACACAGAACAACATTAGCATTCATTTAAACGTAACTCATGAAAAAAATCATCTGACTTTTGACTTGCTAGATGTTCACTTTTCCAGGCGATTGCTGTGCATGTCTGCTGTTTGGTGTTGAGCAGGTTGTGTAAAGCGGATTTTTTGAGAGGAGTGAGACTGAACCAAAATAATAATTTACAGGCTGCAGATTCAAAGCAGCGTTTTTTGCTCATTAAAAAAGAAATATGTCAGTTTAGAAAAGCATAAATACAATAAACAACTGTTATTGGTCAAATGTAAACAGGCTCATGAGTAAAAAAAACGTAAAAAAGTAATTATTCTCCTAGAAAATCAAATAAATCACAAATTTTGTGCAGCTAATTATGTGATTGTCTTGTACTTAACAGAGTCAAGTTACAGTGCTTGACCCCAATTGCAGTACTTTCACCTATGATGGCAGTTTGCTTTTGACTTTCAGTTTTTGGTGATATTTGGGCATGGATTTCTGCACAAGTGTGCACTTTAACTCTTGGATCACTTCTTTAAAACTTGGGTTGCATGGCACAGATTTGACTACTGCAATGAAAAGAAAAAGTTCTGCAGGTTTTAGTGTTTGACTTCTATTAACATTTGCATTTACAGCTCTGACATATCTGGCCTCTCTGCCGTTTACAGATTCTGTGGGTCAGGCTAAACTAGAAACAGATCACACACCCCGCTTTTTAAATAACAAGGCAGAAAATTACCCTTTTCATACTCGACTGCACAAAGTAATGGTGAACTGACAAATGGTTACCAGCCAAAGTGGTTCACTCAGAGTATATACTGTACCAGCTGTCGATGTAATATGGGAAAACTTCCCTTACAAAGTTTGGAAGCTGAAACATTTACTTTTACTTTTGCCCTCTAAAATGAGACATTGGAGGAAGTGCCCTTCTGATTTGGAGATGAAACCCCTGGCCCTTGCATCTGACCATTTCAAAGTGCTGCTAAGTCTGAACAAGCCCCCTGTCACTCGTTGTGAGCCAGTGTCCAGCAGCCACCTGCTTCCCACGAGCCTCTGGTGGGCTGTTGGCCTCCATTCATAAACGTCGGGAAAAATTACACATGTTGGCTGTGACCTGGATGGCAACATAATAGGCGGCACGCATAATTAACTTGGAGAACGTTTATTAGGCCCGACGGCACCGAGTGCACAGTGTGGAACTGCATGGGGAAATATATGTGTAAGAGTGAGAGGAGTGTGTGCAGTGATGTGCACAGAGAGAGGTTTGAGGTGTCCACGTGTGCTTGAGCGCAAGCAGGAAAAAAAGACACATGCATGTACTTGTGATACTCTCTCATAAAGAACTGATTTAAGTAATAGACCTCGTGAGTGCGGAAATATTTTGGTCTGTCCTCGTTTCAGAGGATCACTTGAGATTAAAGACTTGGTTTGCCATGAGGGTAAAGATAAAGTTTTAAGGACGAGGATAAAGTTCAAGTATGGCTCAGTGGCAGATACGACAAGTAGTATATGTGCCGACTTGATTGACTTTCTTTCAACACATAAGGCAGGGAATGTCTGTAATGATTAAATATAACCATTTATCCATAAATACTCTTGAGTCAAATACTTTTTATTGAAATCGGCAATAAGTTCCTTAATTTGTCTGAATTTTGCTTATTGTGGCTCCCAAACACAAAATGGATAAGGATTCATACAGTGTTTGGATGCTGATTTTCTCTGAGCCGAGAGTGTTTCCTCAACAAGCCCTTGTATTTGGGGAACAAATGGCTGTTAATACTAAATTTCAACCTTCCAGTTTGTAGATTGAGAGGCTTCCTCTCATTCAAATTCACCATCATTCACTACTTAGTTCCATCAGTCATCTTTTTTTTCTTCCTCTGCTCTGACAACAAAGTGAACCTTGTCTGGAAGCAAAACAATTACGCCGGCTCTGTCACAGATACGTCTGCCGAGTGCCTCAGTTGCTGTGAAAGTGTGCCAAGTTTTTGATGCGTCTCTCCCTGCTTTCCCCTACCTCCACCACCTCACCCGTCTCACGGACATGTTGGCTGGCTATCGCTGTTGGCCAGTCGTCCCACTGTTTGAGATGTGCTCCCTGTGCTTCAGTCTGCAGGGAAACTGTGACAGCCTTATCTCTCCTGACGCTCACTCACCTGGAAAAATATGTGAAAAAATTAGGCTGAAGGGTTTCACAGCTTCCTCGGGCACCTTCCTCCACAGCTGAAGCCTGCACAGGAAAAAAGAAATTAGAATTTGCTTCGCTAAGGAATTAAGATGGTGCAATAAGAGTTGTGAGAGAAGAAAGACACGGGATTTATCAAATATAAGAATGAAAACATTTATGCATGTTGTCTCCATGGTCATGGAAATTGATAAAAAATAAAGCAGAATTATGGAGAAAGGCACAAAGTGCATTTAGCAAAAGAGATGCAACCTTAGTTTTCAGTACTTCTGCTTTTCCACACATTAGTAGAACAAATTAACAATGTGTTTTTCCAAAACTGGAAGATCTGAGCCCAGTGTGGATGAACCATGGCGGGGGATTATATGGTCGTGATCAATCTTGATGTGAACATAAACGTCAGTGTAGCACTTATAGTGATCAGCCACATTAAAACATTAAAACCAGGTGATATGTATAATATCAGTCATCTGTTTAATCCAGTAATGTCAAATGTATCATATTTGATACGTGAGTTTTTGTGTGTTTTCGAGACTTCCACGTCATCAGCATGATCAAAATGTATGTAATAAAAAAAATCATGCATATTAAGATTTAACTTCTTTTTAAAAATGTTGTCAGAAGGTTCAATAAACATTCAATTTCCAAAAAAATTTAATTATCTGCTGTTTAAAGGACTAATATCACAATACCACATGTGGTTATGGCTACTTGTTGCCTAACATTAGCACTTACATTTACACAAAATTTGTTTAATCAATTCGTGGAGATTAATTTGCTCATCAAAAGGTATCAAACTTTCCCACAGAGCCTACTTTTTGTCTATGGAAAAATTATACACAATATTCACAACTGTGGTTTAATACTGTAGGTGGATGTAAATGGTTTACAGTAGTTATACAAGAGTTATGTGCAAAAAATTTTCTTGATCTATATTTTTGTTTTCAACATGCTGTGTGCACACGCTATGGCCATACAACAGCATTTTGCACACTACAAACAGCAATTGTTTTTAATGTACTATTATTTGTCAGTACCACAGGTGTCACAAGTTCAGTATTGGAGCTGATAATGGAGATTATTTGCTTTTAATATCAGTGCTAACAGTATAAACTAATTTGAGTAACTTCATGAAAATTGTATTGTTACAGTGAGAATAGGGGTAATTTGAATCTTGGACTGAGTGGTGAACGACCCCCATGGGAACAATGAGACATGTCCTGAGGGTAGCCCGGGGGTGGTTTTGGCCAGCAGTGAATAGTCAGCTTGACCTGCAATAATACATTAAGCAGGAAAAGTTGACAGACCTCTCATCAGGCATGACTCTAACTCTCGCTGTCCCCAATGTGAGGTTTCTCACACTGTATGTGTCTGTTTCTTGACACATAAAACCTTGACATCTGGCCCAGTGTAATAGACAGTAAGAGGGAAAGGAAAATGATAGGAAGAATTACATAAGAGAAAAGCCTGTGCTGCAGGCAGTAAAATGTCGCAAAAACAAATCTCAAATTGTCAATTTCAGTCAAAAACACTGGTTTGAACCCAAACTAATGCCCGGATGTCAGGTTACATTTGATTCCAGTGAATGTTTGTGTGAAGTTTTTCCTACACTTGATATGCTTGATGGTGGAATATAAAGACATTCCTACAAACATTTCAGCTAATTTTTTTTTCAAATGATCTTTTAAAAGAAACAGAGTAAAGGTTTTGGGTCCACAGCCTTGTAAATTTGATGTTTTAAATGACTGGTTTATTAAGTTTTTGCAGGTGCAAATACAAACATAGAGTGCCTTTAGCTTTGAGATAGGTTTATTGGCCGTTCCCAAACTTGTGCATTTTGTAATCTGAATATTTTTTTTCTCCCAGATAAATATCGTGGCCAAATGCATGACTAACGTGGTGCCTATTAAATTGACACATAGGCTACAAAATTAACAGTCTGGTGGTTTGCATTAGCAGAGCGACCTGGGATGGAGTGAAAATCATAGCCTTGATTAATTAGTTCAGATGTGCATTGGTTGTGCTGTTGGTCAGACTTTATATCAGTTGGAAAAAAATCATGGAGTGAACATTTTAAAGCCTGTCCCTCGTTTGTCTTTCAGCTACTGAAAGAAGAGAGCCAAACAAGGAAAAACCTGGTTGCAAAAAAGTTTAATGAAAATCTTGTTGAAAGCAAATTGCTGCCTGGAGGAAAAAAATGTAAGAAATCATGCTTCAAGCTTCTCAAATGACTGACAATCAGCGCAATCAACATTCTAAACTAAATCTATGGGCACTTGTCACATACTGGCAGCTGTTCAGGAATAAGTCTCACAGGCTTGCTTAAATCAGCTGCTGTCATACAAAGATCGCCACAGTTCTTGTTTACTTATAACTAATTTGCAGAATCACCCATCATGTAATGATGCCACAGTTTTCCTTTTTCCTGCATGAATTCAAGCCCTGAACTTTGTGTTCGTCGCGCTGCCGTGGATGCAGGTACAGGTGAACATTTTTTGACGGTTACACAATCACAAAGTCTTTCATTAGCACCTTGCCCCTCAGGTTTCCATGGAAACAAGCTTGGCGACTGCACATGTGAATGTGTTGGAGAGAGGATGGTCTGTCTTCTCACTCAGCGCGTATGTGTGCGAGAGAGACAGATAGCATATGGCAGCAACAGCATGTGCATGAATGTGTCATAGAGTAAATAGTTTGTGAGTGCCTTCTTTGTGTATGTGGCTGCACATGTATTTTCAGTGATACTTGTGTGCTGCATGGACTCACCGCGTGTGCCCGTCAGTGAGAGCGTACTGAGTTACCTCTTGTGCATTTGCATGTGTGAATGAATTTGCATATTAGATTATGTTTGTCCAAGTAAGCAAACATAAAAAACTGCAGCAGTGTGCTTGTGTTTGCGTGTACACAGGTGTTTACACAAGTGGGCATGCATGTGGCTGAAGTGTCAATATGTGCTTGTTTGTATGAAGCTGTTCATAATGAAAGCGAGTGGAGAAGCATTTTCATATTTCTTAGTCTCTGAGTGGGTCTGCATAACCGAGATGGAACGTCAGCATATGACAGATTTTCAATATAAGTAAACAACTTGGCATCGTTTAATGCATACATTGAAGTGTGTGTCGCTGAGTGTAGTAGATGAACACACAATCAAACAAAAACCAACATACAGACACTCGCACACATACACTTTTGCCTTGAACCACTCCGCAGTTGGCAACATGAAGCTATCTCATGCAGCAGATGCAAATGACTCTCCCATGACATTTCAGTGCTTAAAAAGAGAAATTTCGTTTGACCAATTTGACTCTGCCCGACAGTTGTTCACACAAACATACAAAAGCATGCAAAAACAAATGCAGACACCATTAAGTCCAGTTGAGCTCTGCCTTGAGGGGAAAGAAAACCCTGGCTAACAGGGACCTGAGATGAGTCAGAGGACTTTTACATACAGGCTCATTTGTGCCAGCTTTAAGCTTGCTTGTGTTATATATTCATGTTCACTCCTCCCAAATCAATGCACAGAGTTTTGGTCTCAATATATATACGTATATAATAAACAGTTATTTTTTAAAACCTTTCTGGCTGCTTGAAGTATGGATGGTAAAAATAAAAAACACCCTCTTTCAATTCTATGAGCAAGTAATAAAATAATCTGGTCCTTAGCGGATCTTAAATTTAATAAATACAACCCCAAATGAACTACAAAAAAGACATATTAGAGTTTGCCAATATTTGATTTGAAAAATTATGCCAACATGCAGAAGCAGTAAACCAAGTACCCCCTTCCTGCTTATATAGGAACTAAGAGAGTGAGCAGCAAGATGCACTTGATTAACTGATCATCGTCCAGTGTGAGCACCTAGGTTTGCTGGTCTGGAGCATTTATTTGTGTGTTAACACAATGCATAGAAGGAAAGACATCAGCAATAATCAGACTTATAGACCTTTGATTCTCCTCATCAAAGGGTAATTTTCAAACATTTGAACTCCATCATTCTACTGTGAGAATACTTTTCAAACTTGCATCCACTATCACTCCTCTGTACATGTCTCTCAGCCTTTCCTCTCTAACGTTGTCTCTAAACCACTCAACCTGAGCTGGCTGTCTGATACTGGTACTCATTTCTAATCTTGTCCATTTGGATCATTCCCAATGAAAATCTTAACATCTTCAATTCTGCCACCTCAAGATTTGCCTTCTGTCTTTTTCTCAATGCCACTGTCTTTAAATAATACACCATAGCAGGCCTCACTATCTTCCCTTTCACTCTTGCTCATACAAATCATTTATTTCTTCTTCTGACACTTGTCTCCACCCACTTCGCCCTGTCTTTACTTTTTTGGTGCTCTGTTGCTTTGGATGGTTGACCCCAGCTACTTTCACTACTTTCCTTGCATCTTCACTGTTACACATACTTCCCTCTCATTTACACACGTCTTTCTGTTCTGACTTTCATTCCTCTTCAGAGCATACCTCCGTCTCTCTCGTCTCTTTTCCACATGCCATCTATTCTCAAAATAGTGTCTGTAAACATCAGTCTACAGAGACTCGTGCTTGACCTCATGTCTTAATGTCCATCACAACTGCAAACCACAAGGGACTCAGAGCTGACCACTGAGGTAATCCCGTCCCCACCTTGAACCCATCTGCCATTCCTGTAACAACAAAGTTACAGGAGTATTATAATTTGCAAAACCTCTGCCATACTGATTACTGATAGAAATATCAGCTAATGCTCATAAATACGGTATTTTTTAGAGCTATGAATGTGTACTTTGCCATGAAGAACTTTGTCATCATATCATCCGTCTAATCAAAGATTCTGTCTTAATACTTGACAACTTAACTGAGGCATGAGAGAAATTACTTCATTTATGTAAAACCATTCACATTCACACTGCCGACCCAATGGTCCATAAATAATTAAACAACTAAAAGATTTGAACTCCATGTAGTTTTGAAAACTGTTTCCTGCAAAGTCTCATAAGAAGTGGTTTTTTTGTCTTCTTTACAGTAGATTTGCTTGAATTTTTTTCAGTTTGTGTGGGTTGTTTTTCTTTCTTAACTAACTCTTTGTTGCTTTTAAACTGACAAAGTAAAATCACTGAATGTGTTTCACTTATTTTTAATTACCAGACCAAGTATTAGATGTGGTGAGCAAAGTGAAATACTTAGGTCATATCTTAAGAAGTGATCTCTGTGATGATGATGTGAAGCGACAGTGTTGTAAGTTGTACATGCAAGCTAACATGATGGCACGTGAATTTTACATGTGCACACATGATGTTAGAGTGGCCTTTTTTCAAGCCTTTAAACTTCCAAGATAGATATCTTATCAAATGTTTGTCATAAACATGTCCCAACCTTTGTGTCACGAGTGCTGACGCAGACGTGCGGAGTGGTGAGGAGGGTGGACCCAAGTGCAGGCACCGATGACCAGTGTTGGGTAAGTTACTTTAAATTAGTAACTTAGTTACATTACTAGTTACTTCTCTAAAAAAGTAACTCAGTTACTTCAAGTTACTCGTTACTTTCAAAGTAACTAGTTACTAGGGAAAGTAACTTTGGTTTTACTCAGAATTCTCTTGTTAATGTGTTGCTTCCGTAACTGGATACCCAGCAAGACTGCCAGTCTTCTAGCTTGCTTACTTGCCACAAGTGCACTGTGCCACCTAGCAACAGAAAGGAAAAAATAATGTGCACATTTCCACGAGAGAAATCCCACGCCTGGACCGTCGTTGACCGCCGCCATGATTCTAGCCTACTTTTTACATCCAACACAAAAACTGCAGTCGTGGTGCTTTTGATTGTACTCAGAACTCAGAAATTCTGCCTTCTGAATAGGAAGATGTAGGTAATACCAGACTGCAGATGAGCTGCATGCAGAGCTGGACTGGGACAAAAAAAAATCGTCCCGGGCATTTTGACTAGAGACCAGCCCACCATTATAGGAAAAATCATAAAGCCTTTGAATGAAAATAAACACTGTTGTGACAGTGATGTACACTGTTCTGATGGTATATATGTATCAATCTATTAATTGTTTGTTGCAAGACTCAGATAATTATTTTTTTAAAAGCGAGACATTTTAAATGAGAATAATAAAGAAAAGTATTTCCTTGTCCCCCCTTTCCTGTTAATGCCCTACCTGGCCCCCTGGCAACACTTTGCTAGACCCGCCCCTGCACAGTTACCAGCTGTCAGCTACTTAGAAAAGGATCCTGGTGTTATTTGTCTCTCAGAAACAGTTCATAACTTCTCTTCAACTCATTCATGTCACCTAAAAAGGTAAACCTGTTTCTCCATCACCTGTTCAGCTCTGATGATTCAGTAAGGACATCTCCTGGTTTCATCTGCATGTTTCCTCTCACCAGATAACCAAACCGATATCATGACCAGCAGCTTTACAGCTGTGGCTCCAGCAAACATCAGCTGATACTAGAAATTAATATTAAATAAATTCTAACAACAGCTGATCAAGCTTAAACGTGCTGCTGTTGTTTAACGCGACATCCGCTGGTTTCCTCTTTCTGGCGCAAAGTGGGCGATAAATAAACAAGAGAGAAAAGCCGATCAACTGATCATTGATCAGTTTCGTGATTGAAGTAGAAACGGGAGAGGAGAGAATGAGAGAAGAAGAGGCAGCTGTGCAGCTCCAGCTTTGTGTCTTTTTCATTGTAGCTGAAGCTGTGTTCCTTTTCACCTCAGATGAAATTAATATTTTCTCTGAATACCAGGCGATTCTGTTTTTACGGGACGGTTGGTAACTCTAATAATTAACTGTATGAACAAAATAAAGTTCAACATCAGTAACATAGCACCCACCCAGCTGTATAGAAACTCCGTCATGCTAGCTAGCACGCAGTACGAAAATGTCAGCATACCGAAAATAAACTCCACCTAAACTTGGTTTATATCTGACTCCGATAGACTGCAGGTCATAACTTCTTACCTGAAGTTCAGTTCACCTGACACGCGGACCGGCGGCCGCCGGGTCTCTCCTCTTGCCTCCCTTTTCCTTCATCCACCTGCTGCCTCTCACGGGCGTCCACCACTTGCTAATGTTATTGAATCTGTGGAAGCTCCGCGATATCCACAGTAACGAGTAACGAGCCTATCTAAATCCCAGTAACGAGTAACAGCGTTCCTGGTTTTGGCATAATAACTAGTTACCGTGCTCGTTACCACAATAATAACGTAGTTACTGTAACGCGTTACTTAATAACGCGTTAGTCCCAACACTGCCGATGACTGAGTAACTGTGCGTGAGTTTCATTTAAAGTGGGGGAACGAAATACAAACAAAGGCAGAGCATGGCAGCAAGTAAAACTAAGAAAAATCTAAACTGGGAAAAGGTACAAAAATAATACAAAGGAACAAAACTGCTAGGACTCGAAACATGAAACATAAAAACCTAAGACGGGGAAACACAGAATATGAAGACCAGCGAGGAGAACCACGGAACCTGGAGAAATTCAACAGAACACAGAAGAAATGCAGAGGATGACACACAGATGAACCAGCAAAAAACAGTGGAAGACACAGGGCTTAAATACACAGGCAGGACAACAAGATGATGGGAACAGGTGGGAACACAGCTGGGACAAATCAGACATAATGAGTCAAAGGAAGCAAAGCAGAATACACTGACATAGGACAAGGACTATCAAAGTAAAACAGGAAGCACGAGACATTCGCAAAGACGCAGATTTGACACAGAGACGTGGAAAGATGACAGACTCCAGAATAGAGGGAACATGAAGCACAGAGACCAAAGTAACTACACACTTTGGTTAGGGAACACAGGGAAGACATAAAGACAGAAAACCAGGACTAAGCATACAATACATGGAAAATAGAAACATAACAGAAACCAAGAAACCAGGAACTGTAAATATAATACAAACCATAATTCAAAGAGTATAACTTAAACCAAAAAACACGCTGACCCAGTGCAGTGGCATTTTCATTCCTTACTGAGGAACTATATGAACAAATGTATGTGCCGTTTGAAAGAGTCAAGAAATTTAATAGGAAGAGCTATTGTTTCTGATGTTTTTCTTCTTCATTTTTAATATTGTCTGAAATAGGTTATAAACTAAAACAAAAATCCTTCTCTATCTCTTCCTTTTTCAACCGTTTAATTGAAAACAAAGTCATTAGAGTTCTTGCTCCATCTCCGTCCTTTCCCTCCCTTTCTGCTTTTGCCTTTTGCTTTTACTTCTACTCCATGGAATTTCCCAGAGACTTTTTCTCCCTCTCTCTATTTTTGCTCTCTCACCGTCTTTGTGTCACTTTTTCTGTTTCACTTTTTCTCTTTATCTTTATGAGTCAGTCTTCCCTTCTGTCCCTCTTTCCACGTCTGACTCACTCGCTCTCTATTTTAATCTCCGTCTGTCTGCGTTCCCACTTTCTTTTTCTGTCTCGATAGCCAAATCTTTCTTTTCCTCTGCGCCGTTCATTCCGTTTTACCGTTCTCTCTCTCCTCTAGTCTTCCAGACTCCACCAGCGTCTCTGTTCTGTGGCTTTACTTTTCTACCTCTATCTTTCTTAATGTCTCTCATTCTGTACATCTCGCTTTCTGTTGCCCCTTTGCTTTCTCAAACAGCTCCCATTTCAGATTCTCTTGGGTGCAAATCCTCTCCAGCCTTTTTTGTCTATCATCATTTTGTCTCCGTGTACAACCTGACTGACTTAGAACCCACCTCCCCACCTCCCCACACGCAGACACGGACCCAAAGACACACAGACTCCTCCGAAAGCGCTCATTCCATGCATATGTAGCCGAATTAGCCTTGGTTGCCTGCGGCGGCTTCCATCTTAATAAGTGCATTGTTTATGGGCCTATAAGCAAAATGCTGCCTGCACAGCTCATTACTGCTGAGTGGGGAGGGAAACTCCCATGAGGGAGTGTGCACACACTCACGTACACACATATAAACACACACAGCTTCATCATAGTCTCCATCTCTTGCCTGTCAGAAACTCAGTACAACTGACTGGTTTTACTTCTGTATCTCTTAATGTACACTTCTTTTCTATTGACATGAATTGAGATGAATCTTTGATATCTTGGCAGTTTTTTTGCAATAAGACATTCTTACAAAAGTGAATCATTATTTTAAGAAAATAATTGAACATCTATTAATATAAATAAACCATCAGTAGTAATTGTTGATGAAATCACATCATCCATAATGAGATTACAGGTCGCTTGCACTTCTTGGTAGCTCTAATGAATCAAGAAAATTCCCATAGTGTGCCATTATACCCATATGATATGGAGCTACTTAAAAAAAACTAGTGCTGAACATCAGGACAGAAACCTACATTTTAAATAACTTGCACTTAAACCCCCTTTACTTGCCATTTCTTATCATTTGCAACTGCTAGTAGCTTTCTACTAAAGTGACAAAGCATTGATTACTAGGATATATGAATCATTGCAAACAGGCCCCAACAGACTCATAAGCCTAAAAATTCATATTATAAATGTCTCAATCTGTAATTTGTATTAAGGTATCGGATATTTGGATTTACTTACCATGTCCTAAATTATTGCTTTATTCAGTCCTGTGCAAATGTCTTAATCTACAGATTCATATTCGGTAGGAAAATGGGAAATAGGTACAGAGATTTATAGAAACATATGTAAATGCGCATGGAAATACATAAGCAACAAACAAAATTCGTCAGAGTCTAAACTCTCTGTAAGTAGTCTTAAGGAATAGTTCTCCAGGCTTCCTGGGGGACATTCAAAGCTCTTCTTCGGATATTTACTGTTTTTTTGTTTTGTTCCTTGTCAAAAGGATACCCCACTGCTTCAATGATGCTGTGTAACAGGCAGGTTAGGACCCAAACGCAGGACTAAAAAACAGAAGTGAAATAACTTTATTGCTTGATGCTAAAAAGCAAAAAACTAGACAGAGCTGAGTGAAAACAGCACAAATCACAAACACTACATGAAAACAGAGCTAAGAGGAAGAACACAACAAGGAACTGCAGAAAACTCAGTACTGAAAATACGCACACAAGACAGGGAACTGCAAAATAAAACAGGAAGTAACACATACTGAGACTCAGACTAACATGTGAACTTGACACTGGGATGGGACTGACATGGAGACATGACAGCAATGTTCCCTCTAAGCTGCGCACGTGCGCAATTGCGCACCGTTGGCACGGTATCTGCGCAGAGAAAATCAGCGTTGCGCACACAAAAAAAATTCTAACCCGAATTGAAATTAAAGTAAATATGTGCCAACACCAGTGTTTTAGCTAGCAAAGCGGCGTCTGTTTAATCAGTTTTCTGTTTGGCTGATGTGGAGTGAAGCCACGTTAATGACAACGTTTTGTACAACCATTGGAGATGTGAGCAGGACAGACGAACAATTGACGGAAAAAGTGTGGACTTTATACCAGTTTTTAAATTGTGTTGATAGGCCACGTAAAACCAGAGTTATGATAAAAAATATATGCAATGTTTGATTTTCTTCCTGACTACTATTGTTGTTCATATTTACTGCGGAAGACACGGTAAAAACAGCGTTTTATAAGGAAAACGCTTTTGCAAACAGCACTCTCCACATGTGAGCGAAAGGCTGACGTACACACACATTCTCGCCTGCCGGGTATTTTGACCCAGAAAAAACGAAGATTTTCTATGCCGTTTGCACCTGGAGTTTGGTCCACGCTATGAACGGCGTTTTCAGTCACTGAAAACGGAGATTTCTTGGGGAAAAACGCCTGCCAGGGTGGACATTCGGAGGAAAACACGAATTTTTGCATCTACGTGTGGACAAGAAAATCGGACAAACGCGCGCCAAAGGGATGCGCCATTTTTGACGTCACACTGTGCGCCACGTTATTGTTTTCGGTGAAATGAATTTCTACAATACTGTTAATTGTACTCTCTGCAGTGTTTTTGTTTCTTACATAAAAACACACAGTTACTGTCCCTCCACACATACGACTTGGTTCTGCTTCTATGCCCCATCTTTGTTTACTATTTCCTACCGAGGCTTCTAGACTTCTGATTGGCCAACATTTCTACGGTTGTGGAATATACCAGCCACCTGTTGCTTTGGCATGTTCCTACCAGCGTTTTCCTTCATTTCAATGTTTGATTTTCTTCCTGACTACGGGATTGTTGTTTTTTAGCGGGAAGAAACGGAAAATCTCCGTTTATAAAAAAAACGCCGAATGCGTGTGGGCCGTGAGCAAAGACAAACCAAAACACCCCCACCCTTTCCCATTGGTCGAAAAATGTACCATGTCGACCAATCAAAACATGGCATTTAGTTGTTAAGATCCAGGAGGAAGTTTTACTAGTGATGGCGGTGTTTTGAGATGTGAGAGATTTGCAACGTTTAGCGCAAATCTTGTGCAGTTAGTGTGTAGTGTAGTCAATAGTTTTGTTGGTGTGTCAGAACAATGAGGCGACTGCTGAATGTTACAGGTGTTACAGCAGTGATACATCTCCTGTTGTCAGGCCTGCAGGTATCAGGCTGTTGTTCTCCTTTATCTCATAGGGGACAGAAATTATTTTTTGGAGTGGCACAAATAATTTGTGTGGCATCAGATTTGATGCAGAACACCTGATTGTTCTGTGTATTTTGAAATGTTTGTTTAAAAACCGCCTTGGCTGCATTTTTAGGTAAAGAGCTGCAAAAAACTTTGTTGTTTGCAAAACTCAGTAACTTTTTTGAAGAAGTAACTAATTAATTGCCCAACATTGGTCATTATATACTGTATTTTGCAGGACTCTCTCACAGACCACAGACTCATAATACAAGTCAGAGTTTTATTTAAAAAAAATAAACAAAGTTGTGTTTTCAAAATTGGAGTTCAAGTTATTTTTACTTCCAATAGTGTTAACATACTGCACAGGTCATGAACAAGATTTTTTTTTTTAATTTTCATTGTAAGTGGGCTAAAGCACTTAATGAAAAGTTGTCTAACAGAAATGTAAAGGCTGTAATTTTATTATTTTAATAAACCATGTAACTTGGATGGATTAGATGCTGGCATGACCACAGTGCACATGTCTGATGTCGCTCACAGTGGTCCAAGGGATCGCTCAGGGAGTTTTTGTGTTCGCTCAGACACATGAAAAATTAGAGGGAACATTGCATGACAGAGTAGGGAGACAAAAGGATGAAACATGGAAATGAACAGGAAAGGAAGAAAAGGCACCAGGACTACAGGACACTGAATGCAGACAGCCAATGAGCCAGAGAGAGCATGGCTTTCCCACTGTTACCTTTAAATTGCACACAGAAACATAGAAAAAAACCACTGACAATTTTGTCAACAGTGATATGTAATTTATTTTTCAGTCTGTTCATTCCAGACACCTACTGTGATAATTTAATTTCAGTATCATCTCAGTGACAACCAATACTTTGTTGACATACTGTAGCTAATGCATCATAATGACACACATGTCTGCAATGATTTTGCTTATGCTAGTTTAGCTTTGAGCAATTTCATGATGTGTTCACATATTCATGTGAAAGCACCTCTCAAGAGAAAAAAGAGCTTTATCATTCGACTGCAATGCAGTTACATGGTAATTTATTCAGCAGTATTTTAGGTAGAAAAAAAGAATAGTTACACATTTATTTCTGTTTTTATTTCAGTATAAAATTCAAATAAATTTGGCTTATTTGAAAGAGGCAGGGTATAAAAATGTTACAGATTAGAAACAAAACACAAATGACTACAGCTGACAGTCAGCTAAAAAAGGATAATTTAACTGAACTTGCAAAAATAAAGAACATAAAGTACTACAGACAACCAATAAAAGGGAAAAGTAAAACTCTGAATAACTCTGAAGCATGGAGAAAGAGGCTGGGAACAATAGAGGACATGATTTAAGAAGAAGTAGAGAGGCAGGTAAGAAAATGGACTGGGAAAACTGAATATTCATGGATCCAGTATTTGGATCAGATATTGATCTGATCCTGACTCAAAAAGGTGGCTCTATGGCCGATTCATTTATTATGTGTTTGCTGTTTGCAAACTGTAGGCCAGTGAGTTGAGACAACTCAGTTCAGCCCATGACTGTGGTGTTTGTTCTTGAATGTTTATGATTGGTGTTTCCCTAGTTTGGAAGCCTTAACTGCACTTACAGTAGTGTAAAATGCTGTCGCCACTCTTTTAATGTTAACTCGCGTCATATGTCCCAGCAGCTCCTGCCCACAGCCTGTGTGTGTGAGACAAGCACACTTCTTCTCATGCTGAGGTGAAATTAAGAGCAATAAATTAGGAAAGAGCAAAAAAAAGAAAAAAAAGAAAAATGTATATTTTCATGCCTTAAAGTTAAAAAGAAGGCAAATCATATGAATTTGTATTTTTAACCTTAGTTATATTTATTATTGATTGCTATTACTAATAAATACCAGTTTATTGAATTAATATTTTTTGGTGAATTTATTCTCTAAAAAATGGTAGTAAATAAAGAAGTTTCAAGAATCATTGCAACATATTGGTTGAAGTCACAATTTTTCAGTGCAGCTGGAGTTTGCAGAGACAGTCTTTTAAATGGCTGCAGTTAAAATAGGAAGTATTTGAACCTGCCAAGCACCCAAATTGCACTAAGAGAGCTAACTCTGCTTTGAGTTTATGATGATGATAAATAGTGGAAACGCTGACAGAAAAATTACTTCCACTATGTTCATTCTTGTTCTGGGAGATGAAATGAGGTGATAAGTGACTGTTTTTAAGTGAAACGTAGTCTTTGTTTCAGAGAATAGCACCCCTGGTGTGAAACTGGGAGTGATCAGTAGTCTACAACATGGAGCCATTACTAATTTATGGTAACTACACAATAACATCAGAGTTAATCTTTAATGTAATCTCACCGGGATGCCTCATTACAACAAAAGACGATGATAAATAGTTCAGAAATGCTGTGTATACAGTGCCTCCTAAGAAAACAAATATCAGGGAATTCAAAATTTTGAACAGATGTCACATTTTTTTCATGTGTCTTCGAACAATTCATCCAGTTTGTAGCCAGAACTTGTTTTCGCATATTCCACACTGCTTCCACAGAGTGGGGTGCTGTGAGACTTTCTCACTGCAGGAGCAACAGTACGTGACACTGAACACATGTCTACACTGGGAGCAAGTTTGAGAAACAGATGGTAGCGGGAAAGAGTTAATCCTTAAACTGTATGAGGCACAAGCAAGTATCTGTGTCCCTGAAGTGTTGGACCAGGCATGTAGAAACAAACCTATGTGTTAACACACGGAAACGAGCATCCACACACATTTCAGCAGACAGACAAAGTGTGACAACTGCAACATCACACTGGTTATTGCTGCCTTTAGTCCCTCTGGAGAAGCAGCGGTTGACTGAGCGATGTTTTTTAAAAGACGAGGGTCAAACGAGTCAAGCAGGAACAAAGCATGTAACACAAAAAGATAATGTGGCCCCATGCAGTCTGCAGCTTTCACATCTACACCTTCATCAAGTGGTGATTGCATTCAAGTCACAGATAAAAGCATCTGTTGGCAAAAAATAAATAGAAGCCAAACTTTCAAACACAGCTGACTGTTCACAATAACAAAATAATCCAATGTCCAATAAATGCTTTACCAAATCATTTTCTTTTATTTGCTCACTACTTTTTTTGTATACAATATATTCACATTTATGTTGCGCGGTACAACACAAGCAAGGAGAACAGTAAAGTTTTGGATCTTTTTTCATTGCTGACGATGAAATAAAAAGTGTAAGTGTGAATTTTTTCACACTTCAACAAGAGTTTGAGAACCTGAAGGAATATTGTTGAACCTCAATCAAGTCAGCATTTAATGTTAACTCATCAGTTTTAAAGCACTGATGTTGGGTTGGGTCATACAGCTGGCACAATCCTTAACAACCAAGGTTTTTGGGACTAAGTGGCTGACAGACTCTACAGCTCATATTGCCTTTTTTCTCACTTTGGTTGCTAACTTGTAGTTAAACTGCTGTGTGAAACATGGTTAAATGGTTAGAAAACTATTTATTGTTATGTTGAACTTTCATTTTTTTTATTACAGAACAACTTTTGCCCACAAGGTCAGGCTCAAAAAACTGAAAATGCTTTTAAATTCGAGATACCTGCTTTAAGGGTTTTCAACTTGTGATTAGTCTTACAACCAGTGACAGCTGAAGTGAAAACATTGTTCACATCGTTCCACATTGCTCTACTGGGAACAGTGTGGATTCTTGAGAAAAACAAACTGAATCGTACTGTGAAAAATTGCTCAGGATCCAGCATCTATCAATCCAACAAACCTGTCCCACGTTACACGTCATGTCACTCAAAGGATAAGCTGCAAACGTCCTGTGGCATGTAGGTCCGATATCTGTGCCCCCAAAGCATTTGGTGCATAAGTTTAAATTTATTTTTAATTTTCTGTAATATAATTACATATACATCAGGAGTATATGCAAACTTCCAATCACAAATGGATCTCTAGGGCCCTGAAAGGAAAGCTGACCTCATACATCTGTTGGACTGGTGCGCTGGGCAATACCCAAATTGGTCCAGTGACTGGCAAGTTGCTCAAGTTTGTACTGAGCGTGGGAGAACTATTTTAGTTCCCATGTTCTGACCAACCAGAACTCTTACAAAAAACCCCAAACAAATTTCTCTGTAACACTCAATTAATTAAAATTCACGATGATGAATCTGTTGGCTTCTGTTTGAAGCTGTTTTAACTGATTTGCTTGTTCTACCTAAATCTTGTATCCTTAATTAATTGTAGTTTTTGTTTTATCAGGCATCATTGCAAATGAGATGTTGCTCTAACTAAATTAATTAAAATGATTATCTTTACTGCTTTCAACCAAGAAACAGTAAACACATATTATATGTGATACTATACTTGTTCAGTTATTTAACTAAATGCCCTTTTTGATGTTTTCTCACCAACAATATGGTGTGTACATCCTGATTTCTGCTAATTAAATTTCATGTGAAAAATGCAAAAAGGGCAAGAATAACAGATTAAATGAGACATATAAGTCATAAACACTTACTATATGTTTTTTTTTCTGTTTGTTTTCTTTTTATTTGGAAGAATAACACGAATATCTCAAATGTAAAAACAATGATTACATGACTGACACAAGCTGAGGATGTGATAATCCACTGTCAACAATGTTTTCAACCCCATTTCCTACCGCTACTTCCCGGCTCTCCAGACACATACACAGACCGACAAGCAGCAGCAGTAACAGTGTTAGAAGGATGCTGAGGATTGTTCTTTGTCTAAACTCCCAAGGGACTAGAATAATTACTTTTCCATGAAATACACACATTGTGAATTTTGTTTTCCTCTATAATTTTGTAGATAATTGAATTCAATACCCTCGAGGTGTTATATTGCCTCAAAAACTAAGCCAAAACAGCAAACACATACACACACAAACAGCAGAAATCTAAAAAATTGTCTCAGCGTTGACTTATTATATCTGTGCCATTAGACGACTTATCTGAATGCAATCTGTGTCAGTCTGGATAATGCCGGATTGACTGACGCTGCCAAAAACCAAAATAATTGCCTTAAAAATAACTCAAGCAATCACAGTGGATCTGAGCAGCTACACATACACTCGGAGACACACAAACAAGAAGTGTACATATTGAAAAACAGACACATTAAAACACATATACTCCTGCAGTAGAGGGACTACAAAGGATCTGGCAGTTCCGTGTTTGCTTGTTGAGCTTTCATTAAGTGTGATGGAGGTGTGAAGGTTTCGTTTGATCATTGTCTCATCCACATACCAATTACTCCAGTTAGCTGCCAACACGAGTGGATGGGGAAGCTAAGACAGCCTTGAAGTCCATCTACCCTCCCCCTCTTTACTCACTTCAAATTAGGGTTACTTTACAGTTTCTTTAATGGACTTTTAAACCCAACATATATTTAGCTTTTGGCTGGAAAAAACTCAGCGGGAATCACCTCTTTACAGAGCTTCAGATGAAAAGGATGTGATTTATTTACAGATCTTTTCTAGTGTCAGATTTAAAGTTACTTCAGTTAGCAGCTCTAACAAATGTTTAGAAAAAGTGAAAAAAGATTGTGTTTTGGCATTTCAGTCACTTAGATGACGACTTGCAGTAGAAATTTAATCAAAAACAGAACAATGTCTTACTGTCTGAAAAGACTGAGGGGGACCTATAATTTACATGAAACACTGCAGAATTAGGTGAAAACATTGATTTCATGTTTATAATGGAGTGTGGGGATTACAGTTGCAGTGGTAGAGTAGCATTTAAATAAGTCTAACAAACTTTTTGTGATCCAGCACTGGTTAAACCTTGAATTAGTGTACTAAATCACCAGAATCACTGATGGGGAGCTGAGCGTTTTGCTCTCTGGTAACAAAGAAAAAAAAATGAAGTCAGATCCTCAAGAGATTATCTGAGTGTGAAAGTCTTTGTTAGATGATTGCTATAAAAGGATTATGCACAGAAGCTGTCATAATAATGTGGCACCATAATGCAAATATATGGTGGAGAGCAATTTATCAGGACATATGTGCACAGTCACAGCAGCAAATCCATTACTTTAGTTGTTATTTTCAACATTAGGACACCTCCGAAAATAGTCTGCAAATAGAGAAAGACAGAAGCAACAAGACCTCCAATCAAATGATCTAAAAAGCGCTTTTCAACCCTTCTGGACATGTGACCATTGGGGTCAAGTGAATAAGACTCCAGTCACACAGGTCTGGGGACTGATTCACCACCATCTGGCAGTCACTGGTCAGGGAAAAATGAGTATTCCCTATCTGGGTAGGAGCGATTGCTGGAGGTTGCAGTTGCTGGGAAAATGGTTGCTAAAGTCCCAGTTACGTCAACCTTCTTCAGACCGGTCAGTGATCCCCTGGAAACCACCTGTTGCTTGCCAGCTACTGAAAAAATGGAAAATGTGGCACAAACTGTAAGTGGAGAAGGTTCCAGTATTGAGGCCCAGCTTTTACTTTGAAGGGGAACCTTCTCCATTTCCAGTTTGTGTGGGATGAGGATGCTGCATTTAATAGTCATCTTTGTTGAATTAGTTGTTAATTAAACACCAGTACACATCAACAAATAACATGGCATGATATGATGTATATTTTATTTCTTCAAGCTGCATTGTTTAAGGGTGGTTTATGTAAAAATATGTATATATTGTTTGTATGTCATTAAATCTTTTGGTGTTCATAATATTATGTTGTTTCTTGCCAACAGCATGGACATATCTTATGGGAAAAAAAGAAGAGACTAGCAGAAAAAAAAATTAATACAAAATAAACACTCTTGTATGTCCCTGATGGAGTGGTGTAATAACGAGAGTCAGTCATTTTTGCATTATATAACAGCACGAGGCACCATGATATTCTACAAGGCTCAGCTGTAGGGAGGTCAGGTGTGCACTGCTATTGACCTTATTCTGTATTACACACACACACACACACACACACACACACACACACACACACACACACACACACACACACACACACACACACACACAAGGCTCTGTGCTCATTCTGAAGTATCCAGCCCGAGGCCATGAGAGTGCAAACAGACAAGTGTTAGTGTGACATGAGGTTGCACTCTGGGAAGAATAGTGCGCTGTTTATCTCTGAGGTTCCACAGTTTCATTTCAGTAATACTGGATCCTTGTATCCATCCCATAATGCTTTGCTTCGATGCCTAACCAGACCCTTTGAGCCTCTTTACTCTTATATGTGTGCTATCACCTTGTGCACCGCTCTGCCTGAACGTATACTGAAAGAAAAACATGCAACTGTGGTAGTAAAAAAGATCTTAATTTTCAAAAAACAAAACAAAAAAAAACCCTGCACACAAACAATGCTTCTTCTATTTTTGTAGATGTTTTGGTCTAACTGTTGGGTATAGAATAAAGTAATTCACTGAATAATTATATAAAAAGCAATCAAATTGTCCCAGAAAGATTAGACAGCGCTTTTTCTCCAGTGCTGGAAACTCACATCAAGCTTGTCTGAACATTCTGTCCTCCACCTGCTTATTATATTTAATCCTCTTCATTTGTCTTTTAGGTTAAACACACACACGCACACACGCACACAGACAAACTCCTTATACAAAGATGCCTGATCTGCTTTGCCCTCTGGTTGTTTTTTCTTCTTCTTTAGGCTGAATACCTGCGTCTTCTGAACTCTTCTCTCATAGAGAAAACAGTGAAATGAATCCAAGAATCAAATATTTACAAGACATCATTGACAAAGTGAACATGTTGAAATATTTAGCTGATAGTTTTGCTACCACTTCATTTTATGAGCTGTCAAAAACTTTGCAGGTAGTTTGTCACCTACAGCTCTGATGTACAGTATACAAATAATACGTCTTCACACCTCTGGTTCCTTCACATGATACAGCAGTCTTGTTTTTGCGTGCGTAGCCTGGTCTCAGGAAAAAATGAAATCAGATGGAAAGTGTTAAATGTTTTTGTTGGATTAGATCTTTTGTTTTACACCGTGACTTAATGCTAACTTACGTCATTGCGTTTCACTTGAGAGATAGAGATTTCTGTTTAGGTACAGACAATACGTCCTCATTCCAGGGTGTCAGATGCCGTTAGTTCAATTTGCGTCACAGCAAGCCATATTCTTTATCAGATAATTGTGCTTTTCAGCTGTAAGATTGCGTTTGGGGAGTATATCGGTATATACTTGCTTTAGGAGTCAAGTAGATATTCAGGTGGGCTGTGGCACTTAAACAATCTTGTCTGGAAGCAAAAGGCCTAAACTGTAGTGAGAAAATATTCCCCACACCATTACACCACCGCTACCAGCATGAGCCATTGATACAGGCAGGATGGATCCATGCTTTCATGTTGTTTTATGGCAAATTGTGACCCTATCATCCAACTGTTGCAACAGAAATCGACACTCATCAGACCAGGCAGCATTTTTTTCTGTCTGTTATTGTCCAGTTTTGGTGCGAATTGAAGCCGTGGTTTTCTGTTCTTAGCTGCCTGTCTATGAGCTCAAAGCAGTCTAGCCATTCTCCTCTGACATCTGATATCAACAAGGCGTTTTTGTTTAGAGAACTGCTACTCACTGGATACTTTCTGTTTCTCAAGCCATTTTCAGAAGTACTCATTCCACCCTGTCTGGCACATTTCTTTCCCCATTCTGGTGTTCAATCTGAACTTGTTTTGACCTTGTCTACATTCTTAAACGAACTGAATTTCTGCTGTGTGATTGGGTGATTGACTATTTGTGTTGACAATCAGTCGTGCAGGTGTATTTAATAAAGAGTGCGTAATATGTACTAGCAAAAAAAAAAAGTAAAAGAAATATGAATAACTGGCTTGTGTTTGTGAAACGGCAATAGCATTAGACTAATCTTAGATGAATGTTGAGACTGGCAAACCACAGTCATGTCGAAAGTGTTTGTGTAAAACCAAAAAGACATTTGGAGAAAAAGCAAAACACTTATTGTGGTTTTTCTGACTAAGAGTCTGCCAAAGACTAAACACATCTTTGTATATTTTTGAAATGTTAGCAACGTGTGCTATCATAGCTTTTCACACCTGCTCTGTGTTTATCACTGCAGGTTTAAAAGTTAAGCTAATTAAGGTGGAGGTGAAGACAAATACTTTCATCCATGTATCGATGTAAGTTATTAACATCTAATTTAAAGACGATGAAGGTTTCTCTGCATTTCACTGTTTTTTAAAGGACTAAATGTTTGAAGAGTCTTTCTGTGTTGAACTGAATCAGCTTTAACCTCACAAAAATGACAGAACATAGATTGAAAGAGACGTCCTTGATTTCCTCCAAACCACTCTGCACTGATGCAAGCAACAAGAAAAAGACAAAATGAGCTCATAAACAAAGACTGCTTTTTAGTTTCAGCCAGTGACGTCTAGAAGCCGCAGAAAGACACAGTTTCTCTGTATTTCTGGGCATGGCTTCTGTTCAGCAACTGCAAATGTGTAGAGATTCTTAGTCTCATTACATCGTGCAAATGCATTAAAATTATAATTGTTTCTTGGCTTGAAACAGCTAGTGTGTGAAGCTGGATTTCTTTGCTGCTGTATCTACAGAAATACCCCGGTGTTAAGTCTCAGTTTCATCAGAGCTCATTATCTTGCGCAGAATCAATAAAATCATGCAATTACGGGATTTCTGCCTTGAACAAGCTTTTCGTTTGAGGAGTTTACCCTCCTCCTTTCCAGCTCCAGCTCTACGCCATACACCTTTGTATACCCATCATTAACTTTTGGGTAGATAGTAAAATCAAAGCAAATTTACTTTAAGAGCCAATGATTTGATATAATTTGGTTTCAAACCAAATCTCCTGTCTCTCTACAATTTTCCCTTGTGTGTGTGTGTGTGTTTTTTTTTTTTAAAAAAAACAACCTACGCAATTGATACTGGAGTAATTCCAGAGAAATGAAAGCTACACAGATTGATCAAAACCACTTTGATTCTTGAAGATTGTCCATCAGCTCATATGGGAGAAGAAAGCAGGATTAAAAGTAAAATAACATTGTCAACGGACATAATCTCAAATTTATTTAGTACTGCCATTCTGCTTGGGTGATGCTTATAAAATGCATCATGTGTGGCTATCTATAAGGAAAAGAACTTCTAATCTAACTGATCTGCCCCAGTACAGCATGTCTGGATTATTAATTGGTTACTTTTAAGGAGAAAATGACAGAAACTTTGTTATCCTTCCAATACGGGGCAGTCTCTTTTCCTCATCTTTTCACATTTAGGCCTAATGAAGGAGCTGCCAAAAATGAGAAAAAAACAATTTAAAATCTGCTCTCCTCACCATTTTTAATAGATATATTAGGAGGAGGGCAACACAGCTTCAAATTAAAGTAATTACCTTTCATATATCACGTGAGTAGGCTGCACAAATTTAAAATTTTTAAGACTCAAAATATTTCTGAAAATTCACATTTGCTTTAGTCCATCACTGTCATTTAACTTTTTCATAATTAGTCATTTACTTTATTAAATTTCTACAGCGTGAAGAAGCATACTACCCCCACATTTCCTGTTGTCATCTCTACACACGAGTACCTTTTCTTTAGCTGTACACTGCATTGCTCCGACTGACAGTAGACTTTTTTGATGTTGACAACAGCGAGGGATCAAAGTCAAACACAAAAGCGCACTCTGTGTGTGAGTGTGTAAATGTGCGGTTATGTGTGTGTGTGTATGTTTGGGGGTTGGTGAAGCAAAGGGAGCGACAAGAGACAAGGCAACTCCCTTCCTTCAATGCCTGACCTCCCCCTAACTCCCCCTTAGGAGTCACCCAGTCAGTCTGACACACATACACCCACATAGTCTCCATGGATATACACCGATGAGATCATTCCTGATGAGATCATCGCGTCTCTCTTTATATCTCACGTCTTGTCTCTTTGTCTCTCTCTCATCCTCTTTTTAATATATCAGAAAATAATTTCATAAATATGATAACTAAACATTTTACAGGAAAAAAAAATCATTATCTGTATTTTCTCTCTTTCTATTCTTTTGAAACACAGAAGTATCAGATAAAACAAATCTGATATTACAGTTATGCACAGTGAAAAAAACAGAATCGGTAAATAAATAAACACACACATTAAAGATAGATAAAACGGCATATTCAACTTCACAGCCATCCTGTTTCTGTCTCTCTTTTTTTGTCAGTTAATATTGGCATTTAAAGATTTACAAGAACATTTCTACTGTACACTGATGTCAGATGCATAAACACTACAAACAAATAAACCGACAACACAAGCACAGCATGACATAAAGCCAGTGACAATGCTCCGTCTGAATGTTTTTCTGTACTTTTCTTTTTGAGTTTTTTTTTCTTGTTTAGGCCGGAGGGAAATGTTCTGATTAATTCAGCTCAGTTGACAAAACACTGATTATGTAGCATTAAATGGGCAATAGGTAATAGGTAGGTGTACAAACAAGACTCTGCCATTGGCTGGTGGGTTGATGATAATTAAAAGGTGGTTATACTTTAGTGTCTGTATCAAATCATTTAGAATCTAAACATATGCATATTGCCTTTGTTGTAGAATGTTTTAAAGTAACAACAAAGTAGGAAAATTGACTAGTGTGTAATTTATTTGATTAAGCTTCACAAAACCCCCCAAGAATCAGCATTTTATTTTGTTCAATCGACTGATGTAACATAGTTGCTATGCAATGATAGTCCTTATGTTAAAAGATGTGGGTCACAGTCTTCTGTTGTATGTTCGGATGCATTTAATCAGAGGTAGAAAAATATGACTAAATTCTGTGTGATCTGCATGTGCTTTATTTTCTTTTTTGTAGCTTGTAGCCTAAGAAAAAAAGGTCTCACAGCAAAATGTGAAACACTTGGATTAGTTCGTGTTTAGCACATATAATACATAATACGGAGAAAATAAGTAGCTATTTTACACTATTTTCAACTAGAGGCTGCAAAAATATAGGCTGGTGGTTAGACATGGTGTCAAGGTCCCACTGCCTGTATGTAGTATTGGTAATAAAACCTTTGCCTCCAGGTTGATAGATGGAACATGAGCCGTACTATGAAAAAAAAAACCCTTTGAACCTCAGTGGAGTTACTGTTAAAGTACTTCTTATTATCTGGAGTGGTCAAATCACATTAACAGCTTTCATATCAGCATCAGCATTGTCATTATTATTATAATTATAGACTTTCTTGGGAAAGGGGTTGATGGAGTGAGGAGTTTGTTACCAAACACAGGTCTGCAAAGTTTTGTAGCCTAATGGGGTTCACCCTCAGCAATCTCATCAGCCTGTCTTCTAGCAGCCGCAGACAGATCATTTCCACAAACGAGCTGTGAAATCATTTGTTGGTTTCAGTACATCCCCATCAACAAGCAGGAGCCAGAAAAAAGTCTGATGACTGAAGAAGGGTTTTTCCTCTGAGCTGGTGGAAACCAGTTTAGATGAGGAATAGATGGAATTCGAGACTTAAATTCATTAAGTGGAGATAAACATGCCTCTAAATTGGTCTGTTGGATTTTCAGTTTAAATTTGAGCTATCACAGTAGACACACACACACACACACACACCATAACATGTACTCTGGTAAAGATGGTGAGCGCTGTCTTCTGTTGTGGCTAAAGAGAATCTAAATTAAATTAAAACTCTGAGGTACTCTGTGTTCTTCTCTCCTTCTGGTGGTCTTTATTCCACTTTGCTGTATGGGCATCACTGCTCATGAGAAACTACATTTCCAGGAGAGTTTACAACATTTTTCCTTTACTGTCTGCCATTTTCTTCTTCCTAAGATGACACTTGAGACCACAGTGAACACACTCCTTCAACCAACCCACACGTGTAGGGCACAATGTGCTAGCAGTGGGGGTGACTTGCACAGTGTCACAGTGTAACATCTCTCCAAGGCCACGCAACTTCCTTAATTAAAGGCATAAATTTCTTCGGCCTTTTTTTACACGACAGAACTACAGGGCGTTTGCCACAGCTATGAAGATAACGGTGAAAAAGGGAAAGAAATATATAAACAGCAAACTCTCAGCACCGCCGCAACTACTACTGCAGCGGGTCCTCAAGGAACCCTATCCTGAGAGTGTCGTCATTTACATAATGCTTTGAAGAAAGAATACATTCATTTAGTTTTCAATGCGTCAGAGAGAAAGGAGAGTCTCATATTTCTCCTTCTTACCACAAAAAAGAAGAAAAATGTGGAAAAGCCAGAAAGAAATCTTAATGTTATTTTTTATTTTAGGTCACAGTGAAATGTCAGGGTTAATTTATAGATGTGCTGAAGCTTTATTTGTATACCGAGGCTCAGATTGCTGAAGTTTGTTGCTCTCTTTATATGGTTGTGATCAATATGATCCTATTTTTGTTTCAGAATTTAGCAGCATTTTAAGAACAGCCTCAGCTGATTTTGTTGTTTTATTGTTCTTTGTTATTCAAACATAGCTATATGATATATCTATCTATGACTAGCAAATTAATCAAAAGTCAGTGATTTTAAAGGTGCATGCATGCTGTTAACTTAAAAACCTGTGTATTGACAGCCCATATATTAAAAATAACAAAAAGTCAGAAATCAGAATAGATTGTCCCCCAAGTGTCCTATGGCATGATTGCTCATGCATTAGTCCCTGCCAAATCAATGGTTTGAGGCAGAACACTGTCACATGTGCTGTTAATTATCTAAATCTGTCTGACCCAACTAGCTAACTGGTAAATGGCTTGTCCACTTGGCCAGCTGGCTGCCAGACTATACTTGATATGACCAGAAAACTAAATTACATCTGCAGTTAAATTGTAAATGCTAATTACAGAATAAACCAAAATGACAAGACACCATGCTTGTTTTTTCTACAAGGAACAACAGTTACATGTTCACGCATTCTGGAAATGATCACTGATTTAAATCTGCTGCAGATGTGTTCATAAACTTAAATGTTTAGATTAATATCAGTTAGTTTTCAACGAGTTGGCTCACGTTTCCAGGTCATTTATTATTGCAGTCATTTATTGTCAAATTTGTTAAAATCTTCATTTTCTTTATTATAATTTAGTTCAGCCCGAATGCTCTGTTGCCATGATTTTAATTAATCATGCTCACAAGGGAATAAAGCAATCTGCTTCCATCACTCACCCCTCACACACATCTTTGTCCTTTTGCCTTTTAACTGTCTAAACATTGAGCTGTTTTCATAAAACCGTGTGTACCAGGAGCTTTTTCCTTGAGAACAAACTTTTGTTGTCATTTCTTTTACACATCGCTGACCTTCACTTGGAGGCAACTTTGTTACTGTAGAACATGAGCTGGCTGGTTCATTAAATAGTTTGAATCTCTGTTCAGAAACAGCCGGGTCATTTTAAAGTGAAATAAAAAATAAGAAACAATTAGCTCTGTGTTGGTGGCGAAAATAAAAAACAACAAATAAACATCAACAACAAAAAATCAGCCTTGTGTGTCCACACTGGCAATGTGAACCCCAAAGATCAATAACTAGTGATCATGAGCCAGTAATGCATGATAATGAGATAATTAAATGGAAGCTGCAAGTTAATAAGGTGTGGAAATGTTATAACTAATCTCTGTCTGCGTCTTACTAATACACAGTTACATGATAGGGAAACAGTTGTTTACTCAGTACAACAGGCAAGTTCCATATGGCTAATATAACAGTTACATGATAGAGAAACATGACCAAAACGGTGGCAGATCAAGTTGAATATTTGGCTTATTTAATAACACAGAACTTTATGACAATGTAGGCAAGTTCCATATGGCTAATATAATGAATAATTAGATTATGACAACCATGTTGTCAATGAAGAAAATTCATTGGATAATGATGTTTTGGAAGTAAGTTTGTGTTTAGTTTTAGCTATTTTAGGGGGATCAAGTTGAATATTTGGCTTATTTAATAACACAGAATTTTATGACAATGTATGTATGCTTTTTGAATAACCTGATCTTAACAGTGACCCTTACTTCTTTGCATATGACTCAGTTGTATATGATAAATCGTGCCCAGAGGTGGCACACTATTTACACACAGTACATTACAGTGACCAGTGTTTTTATAAGCATCACGCGGCGTGTGTGAATTGTCCTGCATGAAAATCATGTTTTGAAGGATGCAGACTTCTTCCAGTCATTGTCAAGGCATTCATAGGACTGGGAACATGACTCAACGAAAACCAAAATCTGATACTAACTGTAAATTATGGGACTGGAGCGTGACTTACAAAATAAGCACATCAAGACTACTTATTTCATCAGTCCATGAACCTTGTGTCTTGAGATTTCGGACAGTCTTGACGTTCTTGTGGATTGGTCTTCTGCCATGTCTCTGAAGTAATTGTGCTTTTGGGCACTCCAGTGATTTTTTGAAAAACTGTACAAATGGATGCACGCTTGACTTTTCTCAAAACAATCCAAAAGGCAACCCTGTTACACAGGTGATTGGTCGATGAACGCTTCAGAAGCTTTGTTTTTAAAGCTGTAGATACCAACATGACTTTTCTGGATCTAAAGTTCAGTGGAAAGGTGAATATACACACTGATTAGGGTGTTGATGAGACCACGACTCTCAACATGCACAGTCTCCTTTTGTCTATTTAACCCAGACCGAGGTACAGCCAAAAACATTGATCAATTGTATATGATAAAGTGCCCAGAGGTGGCACACTATTTACACAGTACATTACAGTGACAGTGTTTTATAAGCATCAGTGTGAACACAGTACCATCTGATACTAACCTGACCTCAGGGCCCAAGCAGGTACATGTGGATGAAGTCGTTCATTAATATGGCATCTGACTGTGAAGAGCTTTGAAAATGATCACCAAAATCCTAAACTCAACCCTAAACTTTAACTGGAGCCAGACGGTAGTAAACCTTTATTTTTTTAAACTGTACAAAGAGGCAATCCTACACAGTACTGATACAGCACATGAGGTACACAAAAAACATTGATCAGGACCAGCCTCATGTGGACAGCAGCATTCTGTGAAGGTCGTTTCAGGGATTCTTTCAACCCTCTTTAAGACAAAGGAATAATGAATTACAACAATCAAGGTGTGATGAAACAAATGCATGTATGGACATTCCCATTTGACTCTGAGACACAATATGAAGCTCCCAAAAGTCAAGATAAATATATTTGGTGAATGAGCACCAGTTTTCTATTGTCTGTGGCTTTTAGGATGTTATTGTTCTTTGTCTCTTTCAGATGTCAACAAGGTATGTTGTTTATTATTATTATTATCATTATTATTATTATCAGTGTTTGTTACCGCGGTTAGCACTGTTGCCTCACAGCAAGAAGGTCCTGAGTTCAATTCCACCATCAGGTCTTTCTGTGGGGAGTTTGTTCTTCCTGTGTTTGCGTGGGTTCTCTCCAGGTACTCCGGCTTCCTCCCACAGTCCAAAGACATGCAGTTAGTGGGGTTAGGTTAATTGGAAACTCTAAATTGCCCATAGGTGTGAATGTGAGCGCGAATGCTTGTCTGTGTCTATGTGTTAGCTCTGCAACAGACTGGCGAACTGTCCAGGGTGTACGCTGCCTCTCGCCCCAAGACAGCTGGGATAGGCTCCAGCACTCCTGTGACCCTGAAAAGGATAAGCAGAAGCGAATGGATGGATGGATTTTATTATTATTATTATTGTAGGATAGAATCACAACACCATCTCTCAGTGTCTTCGTGACGTTTGACCTGATAACAAAGAATGGCCATGCAATAATAAAGGTTTTTAATGACTGTATACCTCATGCTCACACCTTGTTAACTCATGGCCATGACTTCAATATCTTACTCACATGCCTAATTAAGTTGTGGCCGCAAGTTAGTGATCTTGTTGCCATGCGATAGTAACTTGTAGCAACGGGGTGTCCTAGCATGTGCTGTATATATCTGTGTACACAGCACCTTAGTGCGGCATTTATTGTTAGATGGGCAAAAATATTTGAAATCCGAAGAGGATCTGCTGACAGTAAAGGTTTAATTTTACAAATCATAGCAATAGTTTGCTGTCACCATGAAAGCATGTCAAAACACATTCAAAACTATTTTTTGTCTGATGTGTTTTTTGTATTAGTTATCTGGAAAATCTGTAATTCCTTCAGATGAATTTACATCTTCTTCCTATTAATAAAAGAAAAATAACGCTTATTTTGTAAATGCTCAGATTTTCTGAAAAAAATGTGAATTCTTGATCTACTATTTAATTAAATATTACTCATGTGACTAAAAGAAGGAACTGAGCGTGAAATTTCAGCACTGTAACAACACTCAATATCAATTTTCCTTTTTTTGACTGCAGAAAAAAATAACTTACAGTATATGTGCAGCAGCAGAACCTAAAAACCATATCGAAGCCATTCACTGAAACAAAAACTTCTCTGTCTGTCACATTTTCACTGAACCAAACCTTGCTTTTCCTTTTCTCCCTGCGTCTCCTGCAGCAGCCGGAGCTCAGAAGTATTTTTGTCTTAGCTCGTGCAGAATAAAAGGAGAAACTCAATTCAGGTTTTGTTAAAAGTTCAGTGCTGCACTGTGCAGCAGCCCACAGCCGAGCTGTCTTTGAAAGCAGATGAAGAGCTGCACTGTAAATTGAGATATACCCCACTGGAAGAAAACATAACAAAAAGAATTGGGCATGAAATTTAAGCAAATTAATGATTAATACAAGTAATCAGTCAAGCTAACATTTAGCTTTAAAACTACTGGATCTTTATTATGGAGGAAAGAAGTTTTTTGAAATACTAACTAATGAAGTCAGGAAGCAAAACATCTCCAAAATGGATACTTACACTTTTGTTTTGGCTTTAAGGCAATTTAATCTTTTATTCATTCTGCCAAGTTGGACAAAAACTCCCAACACTACCCCATAATTTTACTTGGATAGATTTCCCCCTAATGAGTAAACATTTATTTGCATATTTGACACTAACGACTGATCTGTTATTCCTTAATGGCCTCATATTTCTCTAATTGGATGAGTGTGCAAAGCTAATTAATTAGCAATTACCTGCTAATGGTTGCATATTCATGAGCCCACAGTCTATTAGCCTCCAATAAATACATATTAAGAGGCCCTGATTACTAAGTAGCTTATCATCAACATGCTCGTCGTCTGATAATTGCAGCATGTTCTCTTTCTTTCTTCATTTTGTGTTGATAAGAAGAGAAGACTGTTGAATGAATGGAAAGGATGTCTATCAAGTCTATGAAGAAAAATGGTCTTACAGCGTCTCATTTATTTATGCTACGTCAATGAAAAAATGTATCAATATTTGGCGCGAGAGGTCACGGACAACATTAACAGTAATTAAAAAAACACTGAACATCTCAGTGCTGCTCTGCATTTGAAAACATAACATTATTTAGATACTTGTAGAACTATTGCTATTACTGAGCTTCAGGTGATCATCAAAACCAGAGTAAAGCTAAAGTACTTCTGTCCCGTCAATCAAGGGACAACAGAGGCATTAAAGTCCACTGGAAAACATTAAAGGCTGAGTAATTGTCCTTTTATTTTCTCAATTAATTAAGAGCCACAAAGTAGAATCCCCGAATTTAAAAAGGGAATTTCTAGAGTACTTGATTGTAATTTACCAACAGAATTCACAGATGCCAGAGTGCTTGTGCTACCAAACTTGTTCCTGTCCATCGAGGCTGTGATAAGGCCTCATACACATGCAAACATAGTTATAACTCAGTAAAAACTGACCTTTTATAAGAATGTCTTCCAGTGTGAACATATTCAGGAGCTAGTATTAATAGTGACATGCAGAAAGGGCAAAACGGAGACAACTGCAAGCAAGGATGCAGACTCTCACATTTGCTTCTTCATAACCCGTCCTTCTGTAAATTATTACAACCAAAACAACCAACCTTCTGCTCGCCATTCATACCATGTGGCTGTGATTCTGCATGCTCAGGACTGTGTGCATTTTCAGCTTCTCACTATAAATGGTGATTATTTCTGAAATCAGTTCTAGTCTTTTTAATAGACTGTATTAAGAAGATGAACATTTCTTGACGGGTCCCGAAGTAAAACCAATCCGCAACTACCGTTAAAATGCCATTGTTTACCATCAGACACTGAGGGAGGAGGTGATACTGCTTGATTACTTTAAGATCTTAACTGCTAATTTTAAGCCTTCATTTTATCTTAAAATGCTATTTAAAAAAGGCTGTACTGAAATAAGATTCCCCACTTTTAAAGCTTCATCCATAGAAGATATTTCAATAGTTAACAACAATAATTAGACTTTAAAGCCCAAAGAAACCATACTTCAATACTTCATGAAGTCCAGGTGCATATATTCACACCTTGAGGCATCTAGTGGTGAATGATCAGCATCTTCTGGTACTGCTGGTAGTGCTGAAGGGCACTTGCAAGAACAAAGCTTGTTGACTCGATCTAATAATCGAAACAGCAAATTCTGCTTCTTACCCAGATGTAACAAATAAGGGCAAAAGAAATAAAAAGTCCCTGACCCTGGCAGCTTTACACTTTTACAAAACAGCTTCTCTGTGCTTTAGAAATGTGGAAAATGAAAACTTTTATGTATGTTTCCCCAGAGTGAATTTAAAGCATTTTTGAACAGAACTCTTCAAATACGGCATCCCATAAAATGCAACGCTACAAGGACGCAGCCACACCTGAGAACAGTCTGACACCGTTTTGATCAAAAGAGCCAACTTTTGAAAGTGCATAATCAAATAAAAGGAATTATTCATACAAAATGACACCCGAGCTCAAACATCTCCCCGCTCTGAATGTGGCTTTTGAATTTCCAAATGAAGCGTTGTCATCTTGTGTGCAGTTTGTTCGTGTGTATATTAGTGGGTGTGTGTGTGTTTTTCTTTCTTTTTAAATCAACACATTGCTCTTTCTCTGTGTAAATACAACATATATCCTCATGCTCAGCAACCAGAGATGTCTACGGCTTATGAGGTTGTGATGGCAACGGCGAGATGTAGTCAGACTTGATCCATGCAGCTGGGACCCATACTGTGCCACAACCTCAGGGGGAGTGCTGGGAAAATGTTGGAGGGTCAGGCTTAGGGAGACGTAAACTGGGGATAAAATGGAAAACTAAATTGCTGAAAATCAGAAAGGAAAATGAGTCTCAATTCAAACCAATAAAAACACAAAACTAAAGCAATCAATATAAGATTTTTATTGGAAATAAAGAAACTTCAAGTATGCCAGAGGAGAAAATGAAGTCAGAAAGTGTGTGGTTGTGAGTGGGAGGATGCGTTTCTGTGTGTGTGTTCAGAGAAACACAAAAAAGGCATATATGGAGAGAATTTATTTGCCAAGCTACTGAATAAACAGCTTCCAAACCTGCCAAGAAAAGTTGAATCAAAACTACTTCCCTGATATGTTCAGGGAACGATTTTTTTAATGTTTTTTCACCAGTTTAATCATCAAATTCAACATCATAAAGTACACTTTGCACATCAGTGGCAGAAATCTAATCCCCGAGTATGAAGTGCCCGATATTAAAGGGAATATTTCTTGTTTTACGACGATATTCAAATTGTTTGCACAAACCTTAAACCATAACCACAAATTTTATTCACGTTAATATAAAGGCTGCCAAATAAGACTGGCTTCATTTTAGAGACGCTTCTTTTTATGTGCCTGAAGTGTATTTGCAATTTCAAATACAAGCACTTCATAGGAAGTTAACTGATAAACTGAACTGATCAGTGTGTGCTGTGGAGGAGGGATTTGTGTGTCCCTGTGAACCGGAGTGCTGTTTTGTCTGGGGTCTTATGGTGGCATCTCCCAAGGCTGCGGCCAGAGGAAGAGTGATTCAAAACAAGCCAACAACTGAAATAATCAGACATAAAGCACTTTGCCCGGAATAGGAACATCCTCCCTTTCCTGCAGTCAGACCTTTGAGTGGTGCTCGCTGGTGAGCAACCGGTGGCCAGGCTCTGAGCAATGGGGCTCTGTCGCACACAGAGACAGATTATAGAGCTCTGCTTGGGAGCACCTGGGAAACCCCTCAAGAGGAACTCACACACATTGCTGGCAAAATGGATGTCTGTAATATCCTGCTTAACTTGCTGCTACCATAACCTGACTTCACATAAGCTGAAGGATAATAGATGGATGGATACACTTAAAATGTGGTGTCTCTAGCAACAGTAGCACTGTTTTATATCAACTAGCAATGACTGGTTGGCATCAATGACTGTCTGTGGCAGAGACGAAGTAGTTTACACCAGCTGGCAGCATGTCAGAGCCTAAAATAGGAAAAACCTTGACTTCCAATAATTAGTGTTCTGAAAACCAGATTACCATTGGTTTGGCTTTTCCTTTTAAGCAGACGTTAACTTAATTTCCTAGAATGACACAATATATAAAGGTAGGCTTGACAGAGAACAGAAGATATTAATTCAATCTGTATCGCCCGAAAAACATTTATATAAGTGGAAAATGAATGAGACAGCCAAAAGGTTATGAGACTTTTATATAGTCACACAAACAGGCTGACTTTAAATCTTCCTGCAGTCGGTATGCACACTATTGAAGCTTCATCCTCGCTTTTGAAAACCTAAACAGCTTTGCAGACAAAGGATTTGTCCTGTTAAACTTCTCTTCAATAGATAAATGAATGAAATGCATTTTGAAAAACGAATACTTTCTAAATGTCCAAAGGTTGGGCTCAGCTATTCAACATGACATAAGTATGATGAAGACAGATGCCGCAGTAACACATTCTTAAGTGTCTTCTACTCTGAAAACAACTATTTATTTTAATTATTTCATTATTTAACACTCTGACTTGAGTGTATTGTTAGACGCACACTTGTCACTCATCTTGACGAGCTGTCATCCTCCCCGAGGCTGAAGTAACCGGCAACAGCCGAGTCTCCACAGGCGTCGAGGAAGCAGACGCTGAACTCAGATGAGGAGCAATAACAAAAGGAAACACTGATGTTTGCTGTTTTTTGAACGTCTGGTGTTGCTGGTCTTTCATCTCCTTCTTCCTCGGTCACAGGAAATGGTTTATACACAACCTAACGCTTCTAAAATTACTGAGGCACCAGTCAAAAGGATGGGGAAGGATTTAGGCATCAAAGTAAAGGGTGACAGATAAACAGGGAGTGATGATTTATAATATGTTTTATACTTTTAATAGAAAGTTAATATGAAAAACTCCAATAAAGTGGATAGAGCTTCATAAAATCTATAATGTCATTTTGGGAAATGTCACCAACATATAAAGTACTACATCTGTTAACTGGTACAGCAGCTTGCATCGATCGTAACAGGTAACTAAATCTACCTGTCAAAATAACGCCTTGAGCTTCGAGCTAATATATCTTAGTGAGCAGTTATATAGGAACCACTATGAGGTAGCGAGGCGAGTGTGTTTGGGGTAACAAGCCCGTTGTTTAGCCGACATGTCACATGAATCAGGCCAATTGTATGATGGCCTTTTCTGGTGCAGAAGCCTCATAAACACCAAGGTCAGTCGCAACAGTAGATGGAGACATAAATGGGTCATATATTGTATTGTAACAAGGCCGCGGGGGTCAGTGCAAACACGACCTTGAGCACAACCTCGCTTGCACTCTCCCCCACAGGACTCATTCTCCCAGACTCCTTTATTGCTTGTTTCTATGGCAACGGTCCGTTATGTGGAGTGGCATCTTAATAGTTAGTAGCAAGCTTGCTCTTATGGTAACAGAAAAAAAGCAGGCAAGCCTTGCTTCGTGATGTTTTTATGATGACTGGAGCCCTGAGTGGCTGATTTTCTTTGTTTTGTTTCCCCCCCAGGGGCATTTGACATGCTGTTCTGTGCACTCCCAACACCCCCTCTTTGGCCAATGCATACACGATGTAATACTTCCAACCCTCTCCCATCTCAGGTCGGGTCAGGCCACTGGAGCCCCGTGGGGGAGAAACAAAGATAATAATTGGCTCGAGTTTTTCGTTGACTGTGCTGTGTGCAGCAAATATTTGATTGGGTTTTTTTGTAGTAAGCAACAGCCCCAAAGAGGCTCCCTCTTGACCCAAAGTTGATGAGCTTATCCATGAAACATCTTCCAAAAGCTGAGACTCAGGGACGAGCAGTAACAGCTGCAGAGGGTGTGGAAGGGGTGGTTAGTGCAAAGAGCAGCGATACTAAGCGAAAGCAGTGACTGCTTATTTTATTTTTTTCTCCCAATATAAATTTGCATGTTTTGTTTTACCAGTAGATCCTTTATGTGCAGTGTGAAATGTAAATAATCAAAAGATTTCCATTTGAAGTAGTCATCTGCTCATTTGTCCCAAAGTCAAGCAATTTATTTTGTAAAATAAATGCTTTTATGAATTATGAATATACTGATCTGTATATACTGTGTCCAAAACAACTCACCTGTTGACCATATTTCAAGGCTGAACCACTGGCTTCTTGGCAAGTACACTGTAGCGGGAAGCATAAAGATATTACATAAAATCAGTTCAAGGAAATCGAGCATGTTCACCTTCCTACTCGATTTATGGCTGAGCAATGCTCATGTATAAAACACTAAAGATTTCTAGCAAATTTTCCAACATCCATCCCTTCCTCTGTTATTACGCATATGAACATGCACACTTAAATCCAAGGTGCACTTTCACAGCTCATTACAACAGCTTGCAAAATCATTGCCAACGTGGATTTGCATACACATAGCATGCATTTCTTATATCGACTCATTTATTATCAATAAAATGACTACATGAGTAACCCTGGGAAACATTAAGAATGTTTATAATGTTAGTAAGGAGGCTTTAGTTTTGTTCATTGTGCTAAAAGATGACTAAAGTTTATAAAGTCTACATGGCTTGAAATTGCGCATGGAAAGCAAAAACAGTGCACTGATGCATGTGAAATGACATAAGGAAATTGGCTTGTTATTATATGTGGCCGCTGTAATCACAGACTTCTCTGAAATATCCTAGTAGGACTATTTTTACTTCTAGTTCACGCTTTTGTGGCATTTGTCTCATCATATAGTTTCTCATTTTTAAATTTGTATGGAAAAGGACAAAACTACAATTATCTACCATCTGACAGGGACAGCACAGTCTGTTTTCTTTGAACAAGACTAGCTTTTACAAGCATATCAGTGGTGGTAAATCTAAATGAGAGGGGAGACAGCAGCAGGCAATGCAGCCTAAAATACACTGGGCATGAAGAATGCAAGCAGGAAATATGATAGGTGATTGCCCTTTACTCATTGTGAAGAGGGAAGTCTTAAAATAGAAACAGAGATTCAAAACTGAAAGACTCGGGAAGGCAGGGGGTGAAGACTTAGTAAATTTCTAATGTCTCCTTTCACAGATAAAAGCTGACTTCATCTTGAGAGGCAGTATATCGCTTTCATGGTTGGACACTAGCTGTGAGGAGAAGAAACATAGAAAGTAGTGGGCTGAAAGAGAGAGGAAGGGAAATACAGGAGGCGAGGGATACTAAGAATGGTAAAGGAAGTGAGATAGAGGAAGATGGACAGTGACAGATTGGAGGAGGGAGAGAGATCAGGATGGATAAACTGAGGGATAAAGTTCAGTAGAGGAAGATAGGTGTCAGTGAATGAGGAGCTCTTGAGAACACAGAGTGGCAATTAATTTGTCTCCATCTGAGGAGATGCGTGTCCACTTTTCAGGATATTTAGGTATCTGGTAAGATGAGAAGGCTCTTATCAAGTGGACCTCTTTTCCTTTGGGTGCTGGACATGGGTCACTGCACCAGTATTGATATTTAATTAAAATGAGTCTTTGCTGTCAGTCCCGATATGATTAACCCTTACATGCATAAGCGGGTCAAAAATGACCCAGTGAGGTTGTTTTCTCTAATTAATGAAAAGATTTTACTGTTTCATGATCCAACCAATTCAAACTTTTGACTTACCTTTTTATACATTTTATAATATTGTAGTTTTTGTATTATTAACCCCAAGCTTCCATAAGTGGGTCAAAAATGACCGGCATTTATTTCCTATGAATTTTTATGGGAACCTTTGCCTCTTATCAACTGTGAATATCTGGAATATATATTTTGTGGACCACAAAGAGTGTAACTTTTAAGAAGAGGTTACTGGTTCATCTCCAGTGATCAGGTGGAGGTTCAAACTTCTACAGTACACGCCAGACAAGAATGACATAAAGATCTTCTGGGTTTGTGATGCACACATCCCCTACGCACCATCTGGAATGTTTTCCACAGGGAGACAAACAGGGGAAGAAGATCAGAAGAATCTTGGGGAAACATTGTCTGATTCAAAAAGACAAGATGCAACATTACCACAGATAACTTTTTCTGCACTGTGTCTCTTGTGCATTGTCTTCTGGAGACACTGTTGTGGAGACTCTACAATAGAACAAGGCAGAAATCCCTCCTATGATGAGGGTTGGGGTTAGCTTGGATTCAGAGGCAGCACTACCATGGTCAGCTATGTCAAAAAGCTGTTGTACTTCTGAGCACGATGTATCACAACAAAATGGTAGATGAAAATACCAGAAAGGAAAAAATAACACATCCTACAACAAGACCAAAGGATGTAGACACCATGGACCAGATGGTTGACACCTACACCTGCAAGTGTAAAACATAGAGGAGGGATTTGATGCTGTGGTACGTCTTGGCATTGTCACCTTGAATGCCTACACCTTTTCACAGCTCACCACCCTGAATTCCAAAACAGTATCACCAGTACATGACGGGTCTTCCTCACTGAGCTCTCAAAAGAGGTTTGCCAGACCACATATGAGAAGTTGGCTGTAAGGTTGCCCCCAAGTACGAACCCTGATCATGTAGCAATGGGAAGGTATGGGGTGACCAAAGACACAACTCACCCACAGAAAAAAGCAGACAGGACAGACCAAAGACAACAAGATTTCAGATCCAAGTAATGAAGATCATAAAGTAGGCAGCCGGTGTGGGAAATGCAATGTACATGTGAGCGGGGATTACAGCCAGATACAGGTAGTTTGTCACAAGTCCATACAGCGAAGAGAGAAGGCACGAAAAGAGAGAGGAATTGTTTGTCTCACACCCATGCATATACTCTTTCTCACATGCACACAATATGGATGTTGACATTGTTCTATTGGCGTCGTGTAATTTTTTCTTTCCTCATTTTCAAAATTTTTTCAAAATGTTAAAAATATTAAAAAATACTAAATATTGAAAAGATTAAATATAAAATATATTATATAAATATAATACAAAATATAATACAAATGATTATTCTTAACCAAAATGACAAAAGTAGCATAAAAACTAATGGGTCATTTTTGACCCACTTATTGGAAGAGTGTAGAGTTCAGTCCAGGGGTGGGCAATCTCAGGCCTCGAGGGCCGGGGTCCTGCAGGTTTTAGATATCACCCTGTTTCAACACACCTGAATCAAATGATTAGTTCATTACCAGGCTTCTGGGGAAATTCAAGACATGTTGAGGAGGTAATTTAGCCATTTAAATCAGCTGTGTTGGATCAAGGACACATCTAAAACATGCAGGACACCGGCCCTCGAGGCCTGGAGTTCGACACCTGTGGTCTATAGCCAATCAGGACGCAGAACACAATGCACTGTAAAAAAAATCTGCAAAACAGCGAGGCTGCGAAAAGTGAACCGCGTTATAGCGAGGGACCACTGTATATGTATCTGTAAATATATTCAGTAAGTCCAATGGAGTGAGTTCATTGTCAAAGTTTATATAATCACTTCCATGGTGACAGGGGTATAACTTTAAGCACCTTGGCATGCAGACTGCTTCTACAGACAGTGGCAAACCATTCTACCTTTATGAAGAGGAGCTAGAGGTAAATGGCCTGCATTTGTATAGCGCTTTACTCAGTCCCTAAGGACCCCAAAGCGCTTTACACTACATTCAGTCATTCACACACACACACACACACACACACACACACACACACACACACACACACACACACACACACACACACACACACACACACACACACACACACACACACACACACACACACACACACACACACACTGGCGATGGCAAGCTACATTGTAGCCACAGCTGCCCTGGGGCGCACACTGTAAAAAAGAAAATGTTGAGAAAACGTAAAATTTCAAGGCAACATGATGCAAGAGATTTTTGAGTTTTCTCAACTTTTGCCAACTGTTGTTGACTCAACTAAGATTTACAAGTTCTGCCAACTTGGATCTTCTTGTTCACCTAATTAGGATAATCCTGGAAGTCTAACGAAGAAATTCTGGTTTCAGTGCCATGTATTTCTGCCTTCACCAAACACAGATATTCTTGTTGAGTAATCATACAATTCTTACTCCAGTGAGTTGAAAATTTACCTATATAAACAAAGGAAAATGTATGTTGTTATTATACTTGAAAAAACACTTAATAAATAGATATAGAATAAAACAAAGCACAATTCAATGTTATCTAAAAGCTTATTTATTTTGTTCAACAGTCTTTTCAGTACATTTCAGAATGTCATGGGTAGTAGGGTGAATTTCTGTTAAAAAACAAAAGAAAGAAAGAAAAGAAATAACAAACAAACAAAAACGTGTTGCCAGTTTCTTTTGGGTGCTTTGAGCACCCCAGCAGAGACGTTAAAATTCCAGAGTCCAGAACCAAAAAGAAAAGTGTCCAGCAACTTAATAATTCATGCACACACACCCTGACCGTCTTGTAAAAGCTGAACATAACTATTGCACATTAAATAGGGTAGTGCTACAAACGATTGCCTATGCACCCAGACATTGACATTTACACAGGCTTACTATGATGAGCTATGGAAGTTAAAAGTTATTAGAAATGTTACCATCAATGAAGAGGAAACTAACACTATAACAAATCTTTTAAAATACTACAAGACAAATTTTCACCATATATTCTCAACAATACAGATTCATCTGACTAAAATTTACATTTCGAATAATGATTTATCCACTTCACCTTCATATTGTCCGACCAGGCCAAAATAAGATGGCCTGAATTGCTTCAAAGGTAAAACTCATCTGCTTTGGATAATCAATGTTGAGGGCATACAGAAGGCCAAAGAGGTGTGCCAGGGCAGTAGAGAGATCTGGAATGTTATGTAGCACAGTGTCCCCTTCCAACACAACTGCATGTTCTCGCACAGACGTATTGGCATCGTCATCTTGTAGGATGGTGAGGATGGCAACTGATGCACCGTTCAACACTGGTTCCAAAATGTCAGTGTCCTGAAGAAAAGTAAAATATGAATTATTGAAAGCTAAGAAAAACTAAAGACAAAACAAATTTCTAAAGATTTTAACTTTAACCTCTATACCATGCTGGTCGTTTGACCCATGGAGGTTTTAAGAAGAAAAAGCTTATTTTCTTTTAATTAATGCCACCTTGTGAGTTTTGTACAAAAATATTTTCTGCTATGGAACAACCACTAACAATGCCCAGCTGCTGCTCAGCAGAAAAAGGAGTGAGAGTTATGACAACTGCAATCCCCACTATAAAATTATCTGGACTGCACTGAGAAAGTGTACATTTCCATTTGGATAAACTCATCCTTTAAAAACATCTCATAGCAATTAGTTTTACTTGCATTACTTTTTTGTACTTACTAAGCACTTCAGGAAAACCTCTGTTGCATCTTCTGTTGAGGAAAATGGGCAGGCCTCTCAGTGCCCGTTGGACACAGTGTTGGATGTCTAAAGAGTATTCAGTGGAAAACAGAATTTCAATTAGTGAAGTAACATGGTGTACTATACACAATGCAAAATCAGAACTCTCATAGTAATGAAAGTAAAGCACAGGTCAGACCCAGCAACACATAAAACGCATACAACCCCAAAAAACAACAACAACAACACCATGTTAACAATTTTACTTTGTTTTACAAATTAAATAAAATACTGCCAAATAAGAACAAAGCAATGACTCATGACATTCATTTTACTGACATATCCACTGATGTGTTTTATTTGAAGCCAACATCTTTTTCAGTTTCTGTTAAGAGAAAAGTATACTCTCTTCTGAAAATGTCAGATAAAGGAGCACTTCACTCACCTGTTCATCAAGTTTATCCAGGAGGTCTTCCATCTCCTCACCAAGAGCTCCTTCTTAGACCAGTACAGTTTCAGCAGGCCAGGCACAACTTTGTCAAGGGATGCATTGAAGGTCCCCAGGAGGTCTTTGCTTGTGATCCGATGAAATTTTCAGATATCTAAACAATACATTCACCAAAATATTGTCATTTATTCAGCACAGAAAATTCCTGGGTAGCTGTCTTGGACAGTCTGCACCATGTTATATGCCTGACTGTGTCATCAACAGCAAAACCTACCTACTTCAAAAATCTCTCATGAATACGTCTTTTGCACAGGAATAGAAACACCCCCACAAAACCCAGTATCAATATGAAAATACATATTATGTTCCAAGTTGCACCAAAATCTGTGACCAATCAGATTCTGTGACCTGCCTTAGTATTCTTTCCTAACAATCTCAGACTATAGAAGTCCTATTTCTAGCACAAAAGAAAAAAAAATACATGCTAAGTCAAAATTATGAGATTGCCTTTCTGTTTCACAATTTCGATTTACCATGGGGACTCTTGTACTGGCAGAAATGTTCAGGTAAGGATTTCAATATAACACTGGAGGGCCTTGACTGGAGTGGTAGCACAAGATAATAAAGTTGGCCAATGCATTACCCCAGCAAATACCGTACTGCTTCAATATAAGTATAAATCACGCCCAATTTGAATAATAATTAAATTATAAATAAATTAGGACAGTCTTACCTCCTCAGAGGAAAACAGCGCAGAGTCATCTCTCCTGGACCTCAGATACCATAGGCTGACACTCCAGGACCTCTCTCCCCTGAGAGAAAATGTTTGCAATAATGAAACATTTCAATATAATGTAGAAAAAAAAACGAGAAAAAAAGTTACGGATCGGACTCCCGAATGCGCATGTGCAAAGTCGGACTGTACAGATCGCGTCTACCCGTGGAATTGTACATAAAATCAATACTCCACCAACAAAAGGCTCTCAAAACAATACAATACTTTCCACAGCTTTGAAGGATGGGTCAGGTGTATCCTTCGTGGCCCACCCTATGCCAGAATTCATAGCGCCCAGCCGATTCTAGTTTCAAACAATGGCGGCAGCCACATAGTTTTAATATTACTCTTATTACTCTTTCTGGGTCACAAAGTAAACTTTTAAGGTATTTTCAGGCGAGAATGTAGCTGTGTAAATTTCAAATATCTGCTCAGTTTATTAAGACAACACATTTTTGCAAAAATGCTTCTACGTTTTGGAGACGTCTGTTACCACCAGCTTCGATAGCTAGCTGGGGATTCAAGGCTCGCTAGAGCAGCGAGAACAGCGAACTCCTGGCATATCATTTTCAACCCCCCATGGTCCTTCGCTAGCTTAAACATGATATATAAGTCCCTTAGATGACTTAAATATGTTATTGTTTGGCTTTTTTCAGTGCTTTACTCGTTCCACCCTCCTGGGTCCTCAGGAGGATGCAGCCTAGCGCTTGTAGAAAATCCTAATAACAGATGTCGTTAGCTTACCTGCTAGGGCAAATGGCGGCAGCTCCCGCACCTGTCCAAAAATGGTCAAATAATACACTCCAACTTCAGACCAGGTAAAATCCGTAATGGTCGAAAAATTGTAATTTTCATCCAATTTTGGCCACGTTTGTTCAAAGTTTCTTAGCAGGTTTTCAGTTCAGAACACATCGACAAACCACTATCACACAGTGTGCTCAGACTCGTTTGGTCTAGTTCAAACTTATTCAGACCACAACGTGTGCCAGTCACCCACGGGGTTTCCCACGGTTCCCAACTCGACTCAAAAATCTACTCAAAAGTTGATAATCTTTGTTATGCTGCTAGAAAATCTTAGTTAGGACAACAATGGAAGAAATTTGTTGGGCAGACAAGCTATTTTAGGTTGTAAATGGAAAGTTTTATTTCTAAGTCAGTTTAATTTGAAAACTTTACTCAAATCAACAATTACTAGTTATCGTTTTTAGAGTGCACTGACAGAGGCGAGGCTGCCGGACACTGGCGCCACCGGGCCCTCTGACCACCACCAGTAGGCAAACATGGGGTTAGTATCTTGCCCAAGGATATTTGGCATGCAGCCAGGAGGCAGCCTGGGATCAAACCACCAACCTTCTGATTGGTGGCGGACCTGCTCTACCACCTGAGCTACAGCCACCCCGAGGCATACTCTGATGGGTCAAGATAAGTGGCAAACTGTCCTACCTATTTAAATTTATGCTGGAATTACTGTGTGACAGCAGAAATGTGCATAAACAATGTACAGTAGAGGTTTTGCAAAGTAGAGTGGTTTGTCAAAAGCCAGCGTAAAATTATCCTACGGGTAGGACGGTTTACCAAAGTAGGACAGTTTGCCAAAGTAGGATGGTTTGTCAGACATCACTGTAAAATTATCCTACCGGTAGCCATGTAGCCACAAGGACCCAGACATCCTTGTGCTTAAATCTGCACAGACAGGCCTCATGGTGGAGGACAGACCAGTGCAGGATGGCGGTCCTCTCCTGTCTGTGACATTTCCCTTTCCATGGCGTCGTCGCATTTTTGACTCGATACATGCTCTATCTCATCCAGGGGTCCGAGCCTCTGTTAAACTGGTCAGTTCCAAGTTTGTTTGGCCAGGCCTTCTCAAATCTGTGAAGGAATGGGCAGTGGCGTGTGTTCCATGCCAGCGATGCCAAGATTTATGTATATTTGACAAGCTGAACGTATTCAGCCAGAGTAGAAAAGCGCTATGTAAGAACCAGTCCATTTACCATTCTGTACTGTACAGGAGACACGGCACGAGATTGATTGACAATGGTCTAGGGGTTAATATGATGTTCAAGGTTCAAGGTTCAAGGTTCTTTATTTGTCACATGCATAGTTATACAAGTATAACACACAGTGAAATGTATCCTGACACGCTCCTCGACATGTGCAAAAACATGGGGGGGTAGAGGAATAACATTATAAATATATATATAGTATATACATTGGGTGAATGTGCAGTAAAGCAGCAGCAGGTGAATTTGTACATTAATATGAATAGACATCTGACTATTTTACAGAATGGACAATATAAACATATTTAAAGTTAAAGGAAGTTAAAGGAATTGAGTGTCTGGAGGAGAGTCTCAGTCAATTATAGATGATGTGAGATGGCGTGTGTGTGTGTGTGTGTGTGTGTGTGTGGGGGGGGGGTGTTGGTTTAGGGCCCGGATGGCTTGAGGATAAAAGCTCTTCTTGAGTCTCTCTGTCCTTGCCCGGATGATGCGGAACCTTCTACCAGATTGTAGAAGTTGGAACAGTTTGTTGCCAGGATGGGACGGGTCCTTCAGTATCTGCGTTGCTCTAGTCCGCATCTCCTGGTGTAGGTGTCCTGAAGTGGGGGAGAGCAATCCTGCAGCAGCGTTCTGCTGTACGGATCACTCTCTGGAGAGCTTTTTGGTCCTTCACACAGCTGTTCCCGAACCACGCTGTCATGTTTGTGAGGATACTCTCCACAGCGCCTGTATAGAAGATCCTGAGGATCTTTGGAGAGACCCTGAACTTCCTTAGTTGTCGGAGGTGATACAGGCGCTGCCTAGCCTTCTTGGTCTGGACCTGAATGTGGGCAGCCCATGTCAGGTCTGAGGAGATGTGGACACCAAGATATTTGAAGGACTGCACCCTCTCCACTGGAGATGTGGTCTAACTGATGACATATTTGTAGTACAACTGCTCAGACCGGTTGCCTGTGAAAAGTTGTGAAAATGAGCTTGGAGTAATAAACCATGTTTATAACTTTTTAGGTTTTAAAACACAAACCTGATTCTATTCTAATTCAATTTATCTTACATGTAGAGCTTCTCTGTCAGAAGACAGAGATAGAGAGTTTCACAAATGCATTTCACTGCTCAGTGCTTGATTTATTAATACTGAAATTTATCAAAAGCACACTCAAAACTGCTTCTGGCAATTAGGACGAACCGCTTTGCCTCGATTCTAATGCTAGATATTTTATGTACTGTAGATAGTTTTTGCAGTGTAAATTTAGTCAGAGTGAAATGTAAGGAATTAATGTCAACTTATGTTTTCCTTTGCAACATGTGCTCAAGCTAGACAATGATTTGTTAATTCTATCAGTTAATATGATTTCCAGCCAAAATGTTCTGCAGCTTTAATAATATACCAGTAATATACCCCTTTCAGTGCAGCCCATCTTCTCTGGAGCCAAAAAAAGTGAATTCTGCTGACCATATTTTAAGGTTGAACCACTTCTAATCCAGCTTTTGACAAGTGTGGTGGGAGCATGATGATACCTCACACAGTAAGTTCAGGGAAATCCACTATGTTTAGCTTAATGGTGGATTTTCTGCACAGCAATGCTCATGGGCATTTTTTCCAGTTCTCATCTTTTAAAATGGTGGAATTTAAATAGAGTTTAATCATTTAAAAATGCAAAATTTGCAAAAGAAACAACACATTCTGTTGAAAAAGTAGATCGCGCTAGTCAAAGTGAATGATTCAAGGAATTATTCCCATTAACTTTCAATTAATTTTCAGTAGACCCAACGATATTTCAGCACTGATACACACCCAGAAACATTTAGCAGTGGTGAGGATGGTTTCGAATTGCTTTTTGTATTATTTAACTCCATACAAAGTTCACTATTTCTTCACACAGGTTTTTAAGGTATCTAAATAATCTAACCCTGCACTGTATGTGTATCTGCTATATACGGTCCAGTCGTTTCTCAGTAGAAAAAAAAAAAGGTTGACGTTCTTTTTAAACCCCAGAAATGTTTTTTTCACTTGTAAGCAACACAAACAACAAATGGTACATAGGGAGACACATAGTGCATATACACTGCATTTAGTATAATAACATAAACAACCATCTCCATGTCAAGCTGTCTCCATCTCTGTAATAAGATTCAATTATTTGCCCTCTTGCATGAGCACACAGGAAAACACATGGTCTATTTCTCCTCTGTGCTTTCTTTCATTCAAAGCGACACACACAAACACACACAAACAGAAACTCTTTGCTAATAGTCAGCTGCTTCCAGTCTGTTTATAATGAGAATCTTTTGTTTTGGCTTGTTCCTCTCTGTGCGTGAAGGGAGGGGCGGGGTCCCCTCAACCTTGACCGGGTGCCTCAGTGCTGCTTTTCAGTTTTGAATAGATAGGAATAGATTACATTCTTCATGGGTATTGAACGGTGGTGAACACAGTATCAGTAGATCATGTGTGGTCTTGTGACATAAATCATTCTGAATCAGTTGCAAAGCAAATAATGTTTGCTGGTTAAGAACTGCAATTTATATAATAGATGACAATACATCTGGGAGAATAGGCTGAAACTCACAGATTAGAAAACAAAATTGTTTTTCTTGTTCTCTTTGGAAGAAAATCTTAATTTATTTTACCCTTCATTCCAAACACAATAAAAGTTCAAATGGATTCATTAAAATATATCCATAGGTGCCAAAAGTTTAGCTTAATTTTGTATGCATCTTGGGTTTGATAATTATGTAAAACATAGTGATACAGCCTTAGTGAAACACATAAACAGGCTCAAAGTGAGAAGTGCTGTTTCTTATTTAGGATTATTATCTTTCAGAAGCTTAAACCAGCATTAATCAAGCAACATGTTGTGTGTTACATCAGAACTGCAATGATTTTCAAATTGAACATCAAGCAATTTTAATCTTATAAATCTTCTTTCGGGTCATTGCTGTAATTCTGACAATCACTGTATGTATAAGTAATTCCTGCTGCAATAAGATACACTTAGAGAAAAGGTAAACAGGGTTATATTCTACCCACCCATTCCTTTTCAGGACAAACATAACTGAAGCTGAAGAGTCAGATATATTTTTTTTTAATGATTTAGAGGGAATTAAATGAAAACTAATATGTTAATTATTATTAGGCTTTCCATACATTTATTAAGTCGATAGAAATGTTCATATGTCCCTGCTGGAAAAGTAGCCAAATGTGCTGTTAATTTTCTTTTCTTTACTGTTGCTTGTTTTCAGGCAACCAATCATAGATAACATGGAGTGATTACCCCTCCCAAAACAGAGGAAGGTTCTAATATAGTTAATGTTAGCAAAGCATATTTTACCCCAGTCAGGATAATTCCTAAACCTCCACAGCTAGCTGGTTTCTAAAAGCTAAACAAACAGAGTAAAGAAAATTAAAGTAAATTCAGTTCAATTTTACTTATACAGCACCAAATCACGGCACAACAGTTGCCTCAAGGCGCTAAATAAATTCTTCAGAAAAAGAAACTTAAAAGTCCAAAAATAATATGAAACTATTAAGAAATTATTGATAACAAATGGGCATAAAACCCTGTTCTCTCAAAAGACGAAAGTCTTGTGGATCATGTGATATTTAATTAATTCAATTCAATTTTATTTATACAGCGCCAAATCACAACAACAGTCCCCTTAAGGCGCTTTATATCGTAAGGTAGACTCTACAACAATTTCTTGGTTCTTAAGTTTGGAGCTGTGATGGAAAGGCGCAGCTTGGCTTCTGATATTCCAGCCAACATATGATTTAAAGTGTGTATATGATGGGGTCTGGTTTCTTGGTGTGGTCATGTGTAAAAATCATTTCATGCACAGAGTAGCAACAGCTTAACTCATAAAATATCAAGTGACCCAGTAGTAAACAAGCATCACAACCACACGCATTGAATAATGCCCACAGAGCCAATATGAACTACTGCTTCAATTTTTCTTCAATTTGAATCAATTTGTCCTTGTTGCTCCTTCGGGTAAAAGTGAGAAGGATGCGAGGCGAGGGTGTAGAGGGTGAGGGAGGTGGTAAGGGTGCTCAACAAACACTCTGAAATCCTTGAGCGCACGCCCAGAAGCAGCAAGGGACTACACAGAGGAAAGACGGAAGACATTCATCGGCAGGAAACTCCACAAAAATCTGCTTCTGTTTACTGTCTCTGTAATAATCCGGAAAAGGCCCCAATTAAAAATTTTACAAGGGAAAAAACAATAACAACACCTTGCAAAGGTCCAGAGGCAAATCCCACGGGAGCATCTGAGAGTGCAAAGAGTGGTCCAAATCCTTGGAGCAAAAAGATTCCAGCAGCGGCTCTGTTTTAGCAGTCAGGGGAGGATAAGCATGATTTAGATGATGTTTTCTGTCAGCCGCTGCTTTGTTTGTTAGCTGCATATATTCACAGTCATGGACATACATTACATATGGCCTCAGAGGACATGACATTGACTTACATTCATTTCCTGGAGGCATACACTAACCCCAATTAACCCCAATGCCTAACACTCACTCAAGAACATGTCTTAAAAATAACTTACGTTTTCCTCCTCAAAAGGGAAAATAAATCCCCAAATTGTGACCCTAAAAATATTTTGAGGATCCCATAACATGAGTAATACCTGGATCTCAAACACACACTTCCTCACACATTGCATTTAGCTACGTGCATACATATAGAGCTGTATGTATCACTTAAATGTGCAGCGACAAGCATGAATGTGAACATAGAGTAGAAAATCCTAAAATCTAAGTATACTCTGAGAGGCACATAAATACATACAAATATAGTAGTGTATAGCTCTACATACAATCCAATTGATACAATTAATAAAAAAAATCTCATTTTTTACATAGGACTTAAACATTTTCATCATAGTTCTCTGACGAAGGTGAGTTAAGGATACACAATCACCATGCATTAATCAAACCGTATCCAAGGTTGCACGCACTACACTCTGGTAATAACTTAAAAGAATTTTCCAGTTCACACCAAATTTTGAGAAAAAGTCCTGGAGGTACAACAAATAACAGAATTCTATGAATTCTTCCAATAAAAAAAGAGTGGGCTGCTGCTGCTAACAGCTTCAGAGGTATGTCTGTTTTTATAGTGTTAGTTCAGAGAAATAGGCCAGTGACACACCATCAACTGCTTTGTAAATGTCAAATTAAATTAAAGTACAAATCGTCTTGTTTTCCAAACAGAAAAGCACTTTGTCACATGTGCACTAACAAATGCACCTAGTAAATGTGAGCCCACAAGTGCACTTCTTGGAAAACGCACACAATGACAGAGACATATCCACATATAGAAATATTCAGCTGCATGGACTTTGGCCAGCTTCTACATGCAGGGACACTTATCTCAAGTGATAAAAGTGCAGCAATTTTCTATGAAATCTCCCACCATTTTCTAAGAGTAAAATGGTCCAATTTTCTACTTATCACATCACAGCTGTTTCTGAAAACCACCCACAGCCCTTCGGCTTTCCTATACATCAATTCGCATGTTTATCTTGTAAAAATACAAAGGTATTGCTACATGTATAGCTTTCAAGATGATGCATGAAAGTGATCAATTTGCATATAATTTATATTAATGAGGCTTAGTGTGAGTGCTGATAGCAGTTTTATGTTTTCAAAGTTTTGATGAATGAATTAAGCCTTACTTTTAGTATTAGGCGTGCATACAGCTGCTGAGGGCTAACAGGCCAAAGTATGCCAGTGTACTTATAGGTAGATACTCGATTTTACTCTCAGGGGACATGTAAATCAGTACAACTCAACAAGGACCCACACGGAGCTTTGTAGGGATCTGTGTGCTGACAAAGAAAAAGTGAGCGTAACACTAAACTATGGCACAGAAAAGAAATGGAGCAGCAAGAAGCGAGCTTGTACCGCTGTTATATAATTAATATGTCAAGCATAGAACCCAGAGGCCAAAAATAGTGTTTCTGCCCAGCCTGGGGAGTTGTGGCGCAGGGGCGTTATATGAGATGGGAGGAAAGGTCCAAGGCCCAATATAACGGTGGTCTAATAGTGCCAGTCAAGAATTTGTGACATTGAGCAGCCACGTGCAGTGTGTAATCCCTGACACAGTTGGCGGTGCTTTGCTGACATGACATCCAGAGTCAAGAACTGGGAGAAAAGTGCTGATCTGTTCATGCAGTTTCCTCTTGATAGATGAAGTCAAAAGACTTTCTGATGGAACCTTCATTTGTCACCTGCTGTGCATTTTATATAATCATCTGGATGACAAAAATCTTGGCTACAAATTATGGCAGAGTAAAACTTTGCGTTTTTTTAAAAAACGAAAAAAACGTGGGACAATATTAAATTACTGCTAGCAGTGCTAGAGTCAGCTTTCTCGTAGTTGAAGGTCCAAACAATGATTTGAAAAAGAATAAGTCATGTCAGGAATGTCATGAGGATCTGAACTCTAAAGAGTTGTTGGTGTGATTTAAATTTTGGTTCTCTTGTAGAAAACACAAAGAGCCCTGAACACCTCACGTCTTTGCCTCTTTGTGGAACACAATGTTGCTTCAAGTTTGACCAAAAAAATGCATTTGAAATCCAGAAATAAATCCAATTGAGATTTCACAGGTGAACAGATAAATACTCTTAGACTATTCAGTGAGAGAATGACAGTCACTTTACTCCAACTACATGTAAAACATTGAGCTGAGTGAAAATCTAATAAAATATCCCCAAAGTAGATATTTAATAGTAACTCTCACAGTCTCCTCTGTTGTGTTCTCTATCCTGCCAGCAAATTATTTTCTCTGTCTTTGCATTTTCTTTCTTCTTTTATTTCCTTACCTTACAGCTTTCTATCTGCATGTCATGGCTCCATGTGTTCCTTTAAATTTCCACTAATTTGCACTTATCATAACACAGCACTCACTCACTGGCAGCTGAAAAGAGCATCAGCTTAATTCCAGTAATGCAAATGTAAAATGCTTTCAGCCGGGTTTATGGAGCATGTGGAATCTTTACCCAGGAGAAAACACTGTAAAATCAACTGTATCCGGCGTGTGACTTATCTCCAGATCAGATCAATGCCCCCCCACTTCAGTCAGCGAGCAAACCACATTACAAATGAATGAGTAGATGTCAGGCGAGATCATTGTTTGGCTAATCATCTGTCAAGAACCGACATTGATTGAGTTGTCTTTCTCCTTGATTAGGCATGACCCATTTCTACCCCAACCCCCACTTCCTGCCTGCACATACAGTACATCCATACATCTATACACAGACTGTAAAATCAGGGGCATTTACATTAGCATATCCCACAAACCCCTCACAGTCATACACATAGATGCAAACACAAAGAGACATACACATTGGTGCAGAAATACGAGTAAGCGCACCAACACACATACTCAGAAGCACGGGCATTCGACTGGCGATGTACACTTGCAAACCCACCCACCCGCATAAAAAAGGACACACTGAAGGCACAGATAAGACACCAGTTGTCACGGTGACACCATTCACTCACTTTGTGATGCAATTCCCTGATCCTCACAGAGTTGAAAAACAGCATCAATCAAACTGCAACATCCAAAACGCCTGGGAGGAAATTCATTCAAACTGTGCTCGACCCCTCTCTCAATTCTCTAAAAGGCAGTTTACCAAGCCAGTGCCGTCACACAATATTTGGACAGTGGTTGCCAACAGCGACACTGAGACACTGCTATGTTAGAGGCCAGGAGACATGTAGGAGGAAGTCAAGAGCATTTCCATGAATGTCTGAAAAATCTTTTTAAATGGTGAAATGGGTTATTTGGTGCTTTGGAGAGCTTTGTTTTTACAAAGACAGATTTGAATGGAAGTCGGTTTGAAACGTTCTCCCAAACTCATCTTTGTTCATCTTCATACATCTAATTTCATCACTTTTGTGTATTCCAGTGAGTGCGATCATGGTTTCCAAGGACAAGCCTGAAAGTGTTCCCCTGATTATTTTGAAACTGCAAAGGCTCACAAAAGACTCATAGTTCTTGGAAAGTAACCAAAAGCTAAAATATTGTCCCCAGATATGCTTAGGTGACACATTTTATAGCCTCATTTTAGGTTTACTTAGCCCATTACATGTCATTCTGTTTTTCAGAGCACTGCTATGTATGGTTATCGTCATAGATCGTGGACTAACACACAATCAAGAACTTGAAAATGTGTAAGTTAGAAGAAAGAAATGGACATATAGCCGCTCTTCTTTTCACAAAGCATATAGTGTGTATAATGTGATTGTATTTCATTGCGCGCTCATTCTGTACTGGTTCCATTAAAATGCAGCTTTCATGGCAATATACTACATTTCCACAGATCTCTCTAATGTTAACATACACACTTTGCTTTTCTCTCCCCACACAGAAAAGTATTTTCTGATTTAAGGCCAACAAGAAAAATGTCATTGTCCACATCTTCCAAAACTGTTACAAATAGAGGCAAGTTGAAAAAGGGGGTAAAAGTTTTCTTTGTAGATAAATAGCCTAATGATCAGTATACTGCCCACTGGGACTCTGAGGTTTAGTACTCTAACAATATAGTAAAAGAGCTTATATGGAGTATCAACCTTTCAAGATTGCTTGCAACTCATGTAGTGAAGACAGAAATCAGTAAATCACAGGGAACCAGACTCACTGTTAGAATAATGAATCAAAACAGGAATCCAAAACTTACACTAACACCCAGAGTAACAATAAAACCTCAATAGAAACCTAAACTGAAAGAATTAAAACATCATCAAACATGAAACCATCATATATGATTTATGTTTTAATGTCTTTGTGCTGCGGCATTCGTTTATTTTCATTGACAAAAACCAAACAAACAAACAAAAAAGCGATAATTATTTCTTGTCATATGCATACTGTTAAAATGGTAGGTGCATATATTAAACATGCGCAATGTTTTAATTTATTAGGTCAGCATGTGTGTAAGTAATAAGCTTACATACTCATAATAGTAATATTAAACATGGTCATCTCAGACTCACAGCACTAGCTGTGAGCATAGCAGCCTCATCCATCTGTTGTTCAAATCTTATGACTGAAGGCTACAGCCAAGATGAAAGCTGAGTCAAAGGAAGAGGAAAGGCAGCTACGGGCTGAACAGTGGGTTGCACCAAAGTGCAGGATCACATAAAAGAGAACTATTTTTGATGTCTGAATTACACAGAGATACTCTGGCAGAGTCTAGGAATAAAAATAGTTGAAAATTAACAATAACTATACAGAGCATAAAGTCCTTCCATAACAGTGTAATGATTATATACACATAATTATGTGATGGGATACTGGAAGTAACAATTTGGATATTTGCTGACTTAATTCCACAGTTTTATTTTTTCTCCACTTTAAAAATGTTTAGCAGCTTTCACTATGTTAATGCTAAACTAAGCTAAGACCCCTATTTAGTGGCTAAAGTCATCATTTTTATATTAGATTTAAAAACTAAACCATTCTATCGCATAATAGGTAATTTGGTACTGAACCTGACTGGACGCTGACTTACTTACTCTGAACCTTTGTGAAGCTCTTAAACATCCCAGAGACTTTTTCCTGCATTATCAGTTTAATATGATGGGCACTTTGCTTACGGTGTTTATAGTTGTTTCTGAATCTCACTGTCAAATATTCACTACTAATTTGTGGTGACCTTAATATTATTTTATTTTCAATGAAGAATCTTCAGTATATTGAAGTTAAGCTACCCCGTGGCTACAACTGCTGAGCATATCTTACAAACTCTGATTTAGAATCTGGTCCTACCTTTATTTTAGTGTTCTGCAAACATCAGGTGGGTTATATTTGCATCTAGCACTAAATATTCGTATGCATTGTATCTCTTTGTGCATTTTCTGTGTCATTTTTTTCTGTTGTGAAGATAGCTGACTTGTTAGAGTCATTTAATTTTCATTTATAAATGCTTCACACAACTACCTACTAACAGTTAACTAACAACTAGTAACTCCCTGATTTCACCATGAATTACACTATGAAATAAGTATTTTTAAAACTTCAATTAATACACTCACAGATGATGAGCTCATATCTTCATCCTTCTATATTTAAATGTGCATCTAAATACTTTGTTAATCGCTTCTATACATATTATAAATGATACCATGAGGACTTCACATAAATGAGCTTATTAATCAAGAATAGACATTTATATTTGTATATATTTGCATTTAAGCACTTACCTTATTAAATTATCCAGGTCCATATCTGCATGTTTTTTCAACAATTGCAATCTTGCTCTGCCAAAAAGTGCAGTTTTCACTTAGCTTTAAATAGACGTTCATACAGAAGTTGAAAAAAAAAACTCAGAAAGTTTATCCTTTTAATTCTTTACCTTTAGGAAAGGATGAAAGGAGTTGATATGTTATCGTAAAATAGTTGATCTTAGATGGTTTAACGCACCATCACTATAATAAGCTCAGGTCTTTGGAGATACAAAAATCCCACAGAGAATTCAAGAGCCGGTCCCAGACTATCATCTATGATTCATCTGGGTAACCAAATGTCAGGTTTATCTTCGATGTACATGAGTGTTGGTCGGGAAATGTTTCTTATCTGCCGTTGCTGGTGTTTTTCTCCTCAGTGCAGAGTAACACTCCGTGGGTGCCTGAGGGGAAAAAAATGGGCAGAGGTCACTTTTGTAGTTGGAAGTGTTGTGTTCAAGGACACTTGAGCAGGGAAGCTGCTGGCTCTTATCAATGTCTGAATGAAGCCTCTGTCTTAAATACAAAGATGCATTGTGGTTAATGTGCTGAGCGAGTTTCATGACCCGTGAGTTTTTAAAAGAAAATTAGAACATGCTTCTAGAATCAGAATCAGAAACTTTATTGTCATTGTCACAGGTACAACGAAATTAAGAAAGGTCCCCGATCATTGTGTCATCCCTAACAATATCAAAATATATAAATAAAACAATAAAATTTCAATAAATAAAATAAACAAAATAATAAATAAAATAAACAAAATACTTAAAATACTAATAAACATATCAGTAAACATTCACATACATTCCCACATACATGCTTCAGACTGGAATGGGTTAACACAAAATGCGTGATGGACATTTTTTTTTTTGCAGTATTCTGCAGTTGGCTAAAAGCTGTGTTTGATTCCCTAGTCCTTGAACTGATGACCTGGCAACAGCTTGGCCAGGATTCTGAAAGATGGTGAAATGAATGGATATTTCCTGCAAAATGATTCCCTCCCACATGACCTGGGCTTATTCTGAGTGTACACATTGCTGCAGATGCATGTGCTGAAGTTAGAAAGTCACTTTCAGTTTTAGCTTTGTTGTGATATGATAGGACTTTTAATCTGTGGTGAAACAAAGCTCAATATCTCTCTGTCTTTACTTCAAGGCTGACTATGTACTGTACCAGTATTGCTTCTGTAAGCATTGGGTTTGGCTTTGGGACCAGCAATTTATCATCTTTGACTGATGATGACAAACCTTCTTTTAAAGTACTTGTTTGTGTTGCAGTATAGAGTTGCAGAGCGGGCAACTTTACACTGAAAGAATTATAGGCACAAACCATTTAGTTTAACTAAATTTGAAAAGACATTTGACTGATAATATGTACACTTAACAAAGTAAAACAGTATTGAGTTTGTCTTCACGCATGATGTGAATATTATTACCATTAGAAATTAGATTAATTATGCAAATTACAAATTGTTCCTTTAAAGAGTGAATTTGCTGATACAAATATCTCAGAGTGATGCTTCATTTTATATTATATTTACATCAGAACCCCTCAGTTGCCATAGATTCAGCACCCTGGACAGCGATTTTGATGGTCACCATCTAAAAGTTGGTTTTTGTCCAACATGTGTTTTTCTGGACTGTTTTGATTGCTCAGAGACTGTTTGCAGATTTAGTAGCAGCAGTTGTAGTAAAGTAGTGAATGAATAATCAGTCAGTAGCATTTTATTGTTTAGCTCGTTGTGGTGGAGCTAGTTTAATTTACTCCATAACCTACAGGCTTGTGTTCACAAAGGAAAACAAAAAGCATCTGAGATTTTTAATTGATGCTGTATAGACAAAGAGAATAATATTATATGCTGTTTATTTACTTTTTTATACTTTATAAACAAGACAGCAAGTCTGTGAGTTGCTGGTTTAAAATACAGCTGTCACACAAAATGCTGCCAAATAGGAAAACTGAAAGTTGGCTGTTGTGTCTCTCAGCAGCTTTCACTTGCAAGATCTAGAACTGGTTGCAGGAATATATAAGATAAGCTTTGCAACTCTTTAAAGAACCAGACACTGAGAAATCTTTATTCTCTGTACTGCAGCAAATCAGCATCTAAATCACCTGTTGTGTAGTCAAATATTTACGGCTAGTCAATTTCTAAACTATTATTTGATGAAAGAAGTGTGTCAGCTTGTGCCACCCACTGGATATCGTAACTGGAGAATATTAGGATATTCACTGTGCAGTGCTCAATGTGGATGCTTGATGCTTGCTGTCCAAATAGCTTTAAATATATCCACTGAGTGCAGTGGTTGAGTATTCTGGCCTGTGGTGTAACAGCTCAATGGTCTGACTTCCGTCTGCCCTGCTGCTCTATATCAAGTGTTGAAACACTTGTCTAAATGATAAATGATAGCTGTGAGAGAACTACATGTGAGAAAAGTATGGGTGTGTTTCACAAACCTTTACTCTCAATGAGTGATGCTGGCCAGCTGCCTACACTTGCATTCACACTGTCAGTGTGGGTTTGCACAAAATCTAATACTGCCTCTGCCAAAGTGCTGCAAAACTAATGGATGATGTCTGAAAGTGACACAAGTCAAATTGCTCTTGGCAGACATGCAATAGAAAGAAATAAGCTAGAGTGATGCTTGTATTTGATGCTTCAAAAGGCTTAGAGGCCTAAATGTTTCTATTGAAACTGGCGGTTCAGCGGTTGATTTCAGTGGTTACAGTAGATAGTCCTCTGTGGTTGATAGCATAGAAAATCAGAAGATGCATGTTTTACCCTCCCAAATTGCTCAGTCATCACTCATGGGGAGATCCAAACATTGATTAAATTTTACTTTATATAAAAATTCTCCAGCAGTATTGCCTACACTATATCTTATATAGACGGTGCTTTTTAAAAGGAAGTAATGCATATGATGTTGCATACGGCGTCTTTGTTTCTTCTGACTGATTATCTCATTCGGTAAAACATACTTTACCTTTAACAGAGAACTATAACAAGCTGATACAGAATATGTTAGGGCAGAATGAAATGGAGTCATTTTTAATGTTACATAATAGAAAAATAGCATCCTGTAAAAGGTTAAACTGTTCTACCAGACATGAATATTGATCATCCTGCCCTTTTACTTTTTGGTGAATTATAATTAAAATGAAGCTTTTGTTGTTATTGTATGTTTATCCTAGGCTAATGTAATTGGAAGCTGAGGCTGTGCGGCTGCCATTTTAAAAAAATTAACCCCCTCATCATCAGATAAATATTTCATTAAGCATTTTTTAACCTTATATCACACACTAAGAAAGGTTAAAGTTGAACTAAGACATTGTTTTAGAGTAAAACAGTTTCCCAGTATAACCAGTCTAATCTGTAACCTCCCACTACTCCATATTTTCACAATTTAAAAACAAATAATGTGCTTCCGCATAATTTACTAATTAAACCCCTGACTTAACTGATGTCATTGTTTGTCATATTGTTTTCATTTAGCTTTATTTAAGATGTTTGATTTCAAGTTGTATTTAATGTTTTGGATTCTGTAACAAAGTAACTGATTCTTTTCATTTAGAAACCAATGAAAAGTGACCACAAGCAACAAGAAAGAAGGGTACATTTACATTTTGATAGAAGAACTCACTTTTATTTTAGTATATAAGCCAATGGAAAATGTAATGATCCATTCAGGAAAAGTGTGCTTGTACAATCACACACCCTGTGGCCACACATCAACTCATCCTGTGCACTCATTCAGTGCTGCTGTGCACATATTGAACTCCATTTTTTTCACAGGTCAGCACAAAGGTTGATACAGGAGAATAAGGCTGTTTCAAAGTGTTGCCATTTTTTGATCCACCTCCTCCTAATCCCCCCTGAGAGCAGACTAGCTGTAACATGGACCATTAGCTAAAGAATGTTGAACATAACCATACCGGTTGTGCCAAGCCAGTCAAATCAAATAACTCCTTTTACAAGCACTGCTTCACAATACGCTCCTTCTTTCAGGCCCACCACCAGGCTCATGTTGATTCTGCTGGAGCCTTGAGAACGGGGCCATGTTAGACTTGATTTATGCAGTCTTATTGGAATTCCTTTACGACCGAGTGGTGCGTATGAAAAAGGATGAATTCCTCAAGAGGGAGTTCTTGACTGATAAGGGGCTATTTGCGATAAAGATCAAGGAGGGCCTGCTGATGATCACGGTGATGTGAGGGAGTCCAACTGGAAAGAGTGGGACGTTACACAAGACTCAAGAGGTGATGTCTGCCAGAAAGCCATGAAGAGTTTACCCAGAGGGGTGAGGAGCTGCGAGAAGAGCAAGACAAAGCAAGAGGAATAGAGAACAGCCTTGCACCTCAGCAGCTGAGAAATTTGGTTTTAAATTATGGATATCAGTTTAATAATGGCATTAAGTAATATGATTGTTTAAAGACTAATGTTACAGCAATGATGTACTGGTGGAAGTACACTTTTTAAAAAAATCTTTGTGTAGTTAGCAACAAGTCTTTCAAGTGTTCTTCTAAGTATTTGTAATTACAGTGAATTAAAACTGTAATTAACTAGAATCCCAACATTCTCAAAGTCATTTCAAGTATCCGATTGACTGTGCTTACCTCACCATCAGATGCAGCAACAGTGAAACGCGGTGGAGTCCAAAATAGAGACTGACTACCAAAACCACATTTAGCAAGATGAGGATACTGAACTGACGATGAATGCTAATCTCAGTTTGTGTCGTATGCTAGTTTAAAAAAAAAAATTAAATGTTGTGGGTTTACAGCTTGTTGCTACTTTGCAAAAAATGCTATTGTTTAAGATTCAAACCATTTTAGGGAGTTTAACTGGTCTTTAAGAGGCAATATTTGGAAATGTGTTAATATATTTTACATTTCTGTTGTCAGTGACAGTCAACATAATTTAAAAAAGGAGACATCTCTTTAAAATTTAGATACTGCCCATCACATATCTAACTTCTTCGTTAAATGTATAGTACCTCAAAACTAGTGGTTTGGAAAAAAATTATACTCAACTGCATGTGATCAGAGACGGAGAGCCAAATATTATATATTTTTTAAATAAATCGGTTGGTACACAGCTAATTATGCCTGGAGGAATGTTGAAAGAGATGAGACACAGACGGCACATAGATGATCTGGTTGAGTGAGGAGAAGACGAAACGTGTTTCTAAACTTCGATACTTTTGTTACTACACTAAACGTTTGTTAGTAATTCTAAAATCTTCTGCAGGAAAGTTTATAATGTAACTAGCTTAAGCTTTTACAGCACAGTCATTTAAATACTTGGAAATGTTTAATTTCAGCCTGAGGGTATTATAAGCCTTTTTGTGTTGTTGTTGTTTGTTTTTTAAAATTTTTGTTTATGTTTTTTCATATGTTGCAAATTAAAGTCAATTAAGTTACCATATGGCGGGATTCGAAGTTAAGTGTTGATTACTTTCCACATTTGCACAACTGCTGGGATCTGCTAGTATGAAGAGTGATGTAAATTTCATGATCAGATGGGATGACCGGATGCCTAGGTGGCGGATTTCAAAAAAAGTGAATTGATTACTCCCCCTTGGGTCTCCAGCTGTCCCTGTCCATACGCATATCTGAGTATATTCAAGACTTTAAGGTTAGGGTTAGTGTTGGAGCTTTGATGACATGATGTTGCTATGTGTGAAGTAGCCTTATCTTCATTGACTGACTGATAGAAATCTGGTTTTACAGCATCACAGAGAGGGAAGAGAGGTCAATTTGGCTGTGCACTGGCAAAATAGAGTTTCTTGCTGTGATAAAAGGTTTAAACAACGCATGCAATCTGTTGTTCATTCATAAAATGAATGAATACATAAATAAACAAACTATTAGCTACTTAACAATGGCATTGTCATTGGTGTTCAAGGTGTATCCTAGCAAATACTCACTGTCTGCTAAGCCCATTCTGCTAAGACTCATTTAAGCATAAAAACACACTTAACTCAAGAAATGATCCACTGTTGTCCCTGTCTTAGGAAAAGAACAAATGATAAATTCTGTGTTTCTGACAACCTGTTGCAAAAACACATAAGTTATTCACCTTTCTTTAGTTGAATACAGAAAAATGCCAAAGTTAATAATTTGAAGGGCACAAAATAGTTCCCTTGCACCAATAAGGTGATTCCCAAAGGGCTATTAGCCAAAAACTTGCCATATCTGAATATGGTATATAGTATATCTTTAATAAGCTTCAGAAGTGGATGACAAAATAAGATGTAGCAGATGAACAGTCTCTCAAAGCCACGTTCTTAAGAAATGGGAAAAAATCCATCAAAGCGTCGACAGAATCAGTCTCATCAGAAAGAGTCTCATTGGAAGGATGACTGTCAAACATGGAAGCAGGGAGAAAAGGCTGAGATATGCTAAATTAAACAAGAACTGGTCTTAAAATCAGTCACAACAGGGCTTATGCGATGGTATGTTTTGGCGTATACGCTGTTTTTCTATTCATTTTTCAAAACACTTCAATAAATTCCTTTGACTGTTACAGTTATAAACTCTCCTAACTGTCCAATCCCTTAAATTCTGTGCATTAACTGTTGTTTTAAACAAGTGTTTACTGAAATGACTCAAAAAAGATTTATAACCAACTTCATCACTGAAGTGTTGCCAACCCAGTGATTTCACAAGTCCTTTAGTTTGTCCTAACTGTCTGTCGAGTTTTCAGTAAAATCCTTCTATATACTGGCATCTCGCCAAAATAGTCATTATTCCCACAGACCAGCTGGTGTCTGTGATTCCTACAGCCAATGTATGTACTGACAGAAAAAGTTAGTTTTAAATTTGTATTAATTTTCTTAACACAAGAAGCAGTTACTTTTTGGGGGGTAAAAAATGCCCACCAAAAAACACTGTTACAATTTCACTCTGTAAGTCGGGATTTTTAAAAAAAGCGAGCGCACTATATTCTCCGTACACACAAAACACAGTTTCATGGTCTCTTCCGGCTATAAATAACAAACATCACCCACAGATGTAGCTCTGGGGATTTACCCTGCTGTCACATGTCAAAATAAATATGTTGGTGAAACTCACCTGTAGCCACAAGGTGTTTATTCAGCTGTATGCCTGTCTGTGAAAATAGTGGCATAACAGTCAGTGAGAGTCATGTGAAAGTGTTGACACTGGGGTTTTACTGCCACATATTTCCTCTCCCTCTCCAATGTGTTTTATCTGATAAAGACAAAACACCATAAAATAACAGAGGTAGAGCTGCTCTAGAGCCACAAGAATTATCTGAATTATACTGAGATAAATGTTTTTCATATCAACACATAGTTCTCTGAAAATAGCATGCTTTTCAAATCTAACTGGAAGTCTAGCAATGCATATCAAGAGATTTAAAAAAAAGTTTGGATTATCTACCTACTGTGACAGTGCAACACACAGTATAGCAGTGCATCAAACTAAGCCTGATTGAGCCCCATGAGTACACGTCTTGCCACCAGAAGTCTGCTGTCCCTGTTTTACTCCAAGAACAAGGTTTTTCCAAGTGAGGTATGTTGTTTCTTGCCGAAGATCCCATTTCAAGGGTTTTTTTTTTTAGAGGAATACTCAAATGAGAAGAGCCTCTCTGGAGGGTTTTCTGAGAATATCTGAGGTATAAGCCAGACCAGACTATTATTATGCTGGAAGAACAGTTATAATGCATTCTTACTACCAAACAATCACATACAGATGCTTGGCCAGGACCACCTTTCATCATGTTTTAGTCCCTGGGTGCTACTTAAATGTGATTTTTCAACATTCAGGGTACTGCATAAGAATATCATTTTACTAGAATGTGTTTCTTGATAAGAAAGAGAGTGGGTTAATCACACTTAATCACATGGCTTTCAACTACATTATAGGAGTTCCACTTTTTACCGTATGTACTATTTTTTAATGTATTTTCCCCTATTTTCCTAGCAAAATAAAAGAAATGAGGGGTGGTTTAAGACTTTTGCACAGTATTATACTTTTTGGCATGCAAGTAATCCCACTGTCACACCTGTAGTCTGTGACTGGTGGGGCATTTGCATTTGCACACAGCAGGGTTAGAACTTGGCAGCCTTGAGGAAACATGAAATTTGATTTTGTTTGGATATAATCCAAGTCTATGTCGTACACACAGACACACACACACATACATACACACTTTTTATGACCTTGATATGATTGATGTTTGAATAAAGTTAATCATTTAAGCAAATTCTGTATCTTGCACATCTTTAAATGCTATGATTAATGTATATCTGCATCAATAACGGTAGCATTCAGTGTTACAGTTTCAGTCTTTGTATGGTTTGTTGGTCCATCACTTTGGACTAGACTGAAATATCTCAACAGTTAATGGAAGAAAGTCATCAATGAATGACTCCTTAATATTAGGTGTTGCTACCTGTGTCACCAAGAGGTATAAATTTGCGGATAACCATATTAGTTTTCTAGACACACGGGGTCACATTAACAAAATGTGACACATTCTGAACAGACATTCAGCCCCTCTAATGATGAAAAGGATAACTGTGGTATTCTCTGGCTTTAACTCGGTTTCAGTTTTTTCAAATCCAGTTGAAAGAAAATGCTTAACTAATGGCACCCTGTCAAGTTTTGAAGTCTCCCTGACAAACAGACTTTCCAGTAAATATCACACCTTCAGCCAAAGAGAAGAAACTAATTACTTGTATAGAGATTTTCTGTAAATAAAAGCTACTCTCTGGGGAAAAATACTCTTTGCTAGGCTTTTTTTCTTCTGTAGTCTTCAGTGTCTTGTATGCTGAGTCACAATTTGTGGCAACAAACAGATGTCATCATTTTAAAGTGAACTTAGAAATTAAAGTGAGAGCAAGATTCACAGTAAACTAAATATTAAATTCGACAGGGTGAGGAACTCTACCCAGATCTGTGTTTTAAAGGAACAAAAATGAGATGAGAGATTGATTTTTACCCTTTGAAATGGCCTGTCAGTCTGTAAATCTCCTTCTGCTGCTTTGAACAGCCCATCATTGGAACATGATGTAATATTTCAATCAATAAATCAGGGTTTTGCTATACTTTTGGGATCTTGATCTATCCTCACCTTTTTTGTTTTCATTAAAATGTTACTTAAGCCATCAGATATTACATCAAGTACAGAACAGAGGAAGCAAATGAAAGCCAGTCTTGCTGATGATCCAGACTTTGGAAAAACACCTGCAGCCTCTTGATTAAAGAAATGTTTTTGAGTCTGTGAAGGTTCACAGTCATCCAGGTCATGGTAATCCAAGGAGCTTGGAAAGAAAAGTGGTCGCTCTTTAAAATTTTTTGAGGCTTAAAGGTCAGTGCATTGCTGAGAATAATTTATGATTTGATTTTTAAAAAATAATATTAATCAACATTTAACTATTTCATCAATGGCAAAGACATTACTCTTTGATTCATGTTTTGCAACACTATTTAAGCTAGATATTGTATTTATCTAGACATCAAACTACTATTGCTGAGAATAGAAGCATTGATCAATGCTGTCAATGGTAATATGGTATTATATAAAAAATTTTTTTGTAAGACATTATGTATATTGGAAATAATAAATGAAGAGACCAGACTCAAAACAGTGTGTTATTGTTGAGGGAGGACCCAATTGCAGACAGGGAAGCAGACAGGACTAAGGTTAAACAAAAAGCTGGTAAACATGAATACAAAAATCAAGCAAAGGCGAACAGGAGCGACACTAAACTGAAACCTAAGCTGGGAAAACTAAACTATGATAAGTGTGACTAAACTGTGGTAACTATGAAAACAGACATGAACATGATTCTGCCCAGGAACATGTGAGAAACTGTGATGAGGAAAAACGAGAAGGAGAAACATGAACACGACGTGAGCAGAATCATGAAATACATGAAATACATGGGACTTGATGTGATGGAGGTAACACAGACGACCTGACAAAGACTGAATGAAAACACAGATTAATACACACAAGAGGTGATCGGGGGAAGTGGAAACACAAGGGGAAACAGCTGACTCAAATAGTCATGACGCCACAGGGAAAAGTAAAACTAAGCACAATGAACATAGAAAGACTTTCAAAATAAAACAGGAAACATGGAGACATGATCTGAGAGACATGACACAAGGGACAGAGGGAGAGAGGGAGAGGGACACAGAGGAGAGAGACACAAGGGGAACCTACATAGACGAGGAAGCACAGAAAAACAAGACTCAACCAAGACTAATAATAATAATAATAATTATAATACTAATACTAGAACTTAACGTTATCTCATAAGCAGTGTTGGTCAAGTTACTTGAAAAAAGTAATCAGTAACTAATTACTGATTACTTCCCCCCAAAAGTAATCCCATTACTTTACTGATTACTTATTTTCAAAAGTAATTAATTACTTAGTTACTTTTTAAAAACACGATTTACACCCTGAATAGGTAATAAAGTGATAGATCTTTCAGCCCAATTTTACTTTTTCTGCATAATCCATCATACAAAATGTAATCAAATGGAAAAGTCTCTTTTTAAAACTTGGTTTTATTAGTTTTAATCTTTTAACTTTATGCATCAAACAAAAATTAAATTATATGCAACATTCTCTGACTGGAAGAAATTTGTTTAACATTTAAACCTATTTTCTGCACATTCCAGCACATAAAATAAAATATTTTTTTGTGTTTACACTCAGTCTTTCAAATAAATGCAAGTGAAACACAGCAGAAAATAAATAACATCAAAGACTCAGCGGTCCTGTTGCTCTATTTTCACCTGTATAGCAGGCGGATGTTTGCCCTGGTGCAGGTGTGCCGCAGCGGTCAGTGGAAGAATCCACGAGTTTGTCTTTGAATTTCTCATTCCGTGGTAGCGCACTCGGCGCTTGCTCGGAAGTTAAGGGGTTTTTTATGGGCTCAAAATGTGGTCATAAATATTTTGTACTTGTAAATCAGGATTTGTATGTGTAAAAAGAATTTTTGTGTGCGTAAAAAAGAATTTGTGTGTGGACTTAGCCAAAAAAACACCTGCAAGTTACAAGTACGAATTTTGACCCTATTTTTCTTCCTTTCATCTGATTGGTCAATGTCATGTCAATCACAAATGTAACAATCCAATCAGAGAACAGATGGGTTTGGCTGTTGGAGGGGCGCTTTTTTTGAACTGCAGGTCTTTGAAGGGAATAAATGCCCTTTTACATGCCAACCCAGCATTTTCCTTCATCACCACGAAGGAAAACAGTCTGTGGTCGTCCGAGTTTGGTGATTTTTGTGTCACAGGTCTACGTGTTTAATACAGGGACTTCCACAGCCTTTTCAACAGCGCTGCAGACCGCGGGGGCGGGCAGTGTTTTGGAAATGACAGTCTTCATTACAAAGCTTTCTTCGTTATGAATTAGCATACATATTTTTATTGAACATTTGAAGAACTAGCAAAAAAAACAAACTCTTGTAGAGGACATAAAGTCAGAGATAGAAACGACAAGGAGCAGGTGCATCTAGTACAGGTAGAGCTGCTGCAAAAACCCACAGAGCTCAGCAGCCAGCGCAACAAATTCTGGATCCTTTCCTTTTAGTTAGCATTAGCAGCACATCCTGCATCCGATGTGAAAGGACCTTTATGCTGTGCACTGTGACTCACAGCAATGGTCCCGGGTCAGCCCTGACTTTGTGTTAAACTAATCCTAAAGTAATAATGGTATTTCTAACCACTGACATACCACAACTTTATCCTTTCAACAGCTGCTGAAAGTAAGGGGACCTAGCTGCTATGGATATTTATATAGAGATCCTCCAGCTTCAAACTGTATTACCCTTCAAGGACCTGCAGTTCAAAAAAGTGCCCCTCCGACAGCCAAACCCATCTGTTCTCTGATTGGATTGTTACATTTGTGATTGACATGACATTGACCAATCAGATGAAAGGAAGAAAAATAGGGTCAAAATTCGTACTTGTAACTTGCAGGGTTGTTTTTGGCTAAGTCCACACACAAATCTTTTTTACACATACAAATCTTTTTCACACACAAATTCTTTTTACACATACAAATCCTGATTTACAAGTACAAAATATTCATGACCACATTTATGACCACCCATACTTTTTTCACTGTAAAAAGAAGTTTTCTTCCCACGCAGTGAACAGCGGACGCTAATGTTTTTGTCACTTTTTACGGAATCAGACTCAAAGTAAGGTCAGTACTTCCACGCTTTAAACGCTGCACGCTCATACTCTCTCCGCACTCGATATATTATCCATTGTTGATCTGCACACAGCTGTTGCCACGAATGTCGCACTCGCTTACGTCATTGTCATGAGACACTCTCGCCAAAAAAATCACGGTTGTAGTAACACAGTAACGCAGCGTGCCTACGGGAAAGTAACAGTAATCTAATTACCGTTTTTGTAATAGTAATCCCTTACTTTGCTCGTTACTTAAAAACGGTAATCGGATTACAGTAACGCGTTACTGCCCATCTCTGCTCATAAGTAACAGAATATAACTCAACTCTACCCTTAACTTAAGAATAGCACATCATTTTAACAGAATCAACAATACAAAATAACACAAAACGCTGGGTCACAGATCCAGCCCTTGACAGTTATAATCAAATGAAGCAGACGTGGACGTGCCAAAATCTGTAGATCTTTGAGTTGCACTTAAGAAGGCTCAAAAATCAAATCAGTCCCCGTAGCACTTTATGTTAAAAAGCTGAATTTTAAAGCAGAATTAAACCGTTTACAGTCAAGTAGAAAAAAATGATTTTGGTCTTTTATAGCTAATTCCCACCAGATGGTAATTTTTTCACTGCTTTAAATTATATGAAGGTCTAAAATTAAGTAATATTAGGGACGAACATCTTTAAATGATCCATTAAACACCTAGTTGGTGGACCTGATTTAATGGCAAAAAATGCTGTGGTGTGTTAGCTAATAATTAAACACCACCTCTTAATCCAAAAAAGTGCCCAGAATGCTGAAAGTAACATTGCTGTAGCAACATCCCTTTTTTATATACAGTCTATGACTATTTTACAGAAAGCTGAGGTTCAGTGACGCTGCATGAGAACAAATAATTTTCCCAGACATTTCCCTCTCTCGATACCAGATGAGAGCAACATGTAACTGTAGTCATAAAATCATAAAAGAAGATTAATCATGTCTAATCAGAGTGAGCCTAAAAAAATCTGACTAATGGGTCCCAGATGAAAACTACAGTAAAATGATTTAAGTTTTAAGTTTAAAGAGAAAACTCAAATCAATTAAAAGTTAAAACGTGAATCAAACTAAGACCAAATTCTGTCATAATTACAAGATAATTGGCTTTCACCTGGTAACACAGCTCAAACTAATGCAGCAATAGATCACGAACCAGGAAAATTACACATTTATGCCACAGATTCATTCATTAAATATTTTCCAAAAGATTTCGTATGAAAGAAATCACTGAGGTAATGCATTATGAATATTTTCAGTATACTTCAGTACACTATATTTGAATGAATAAAAATAGCTGATCTTTGCATGCCTGTTCAAGAACAGCTGAATGCTTTTCTAAAATAACAAACATAGTTCAATGCCCAGCCTTGGTAAGGGGCTATGTGATGTCTAGGCTTCTTCCTTTTTCCTCTGGTCCTTTTCCCACTGGCTGTGTTTATGAGAGACTCGTCAAAATGGATTCTTCCACATCTATTTGCAGTATTTAACGGCAAATCCCGCTGAAACCAGGCATGGAAGCCCAGCACTCGAGCAGCTTGGATGTACCGGCTGATACAAAAATCATCCATTCATTTTACAGTGAAAAAAACACAACAAACAGAACTACGAGGAAAACAGGGGAAGGGAGGTTGAGAAATTAGAACAGAACAATATACATAATTTACTTTTCCACGAGTGTGCACTGAACGAGCACGCAGCACTGGCTTCAGGTGCAATAGTAACTTGGGACTGAATGTTTTTTTAACGCTCCATGTTGTATAACATTGAGCAATGATAAAAGTGCATTATAATAAGATGCATCTGTCCTCAAAATGAAGATTAATAAGACAAAAAAATGCTCTAGGAGATGAATGTTTTCTTGATGGAGTAGATTTTAGCATTTTTTCCCCCTCGCAGCCTACTTAAAATTCAGTGTCAAACGGCGCTGCTATTGGCCTATAATTACAACATCAGTCATTATTGATCATTGTCACTTTAATAAACAGCTCTCAACATTTCGAGGAATTTTCCCAAGATAAAACACGCAGCAACAAAGCTGGCCTCTTTGCATTCATCTTGAGGACATGCAGTGAACAGAACTGGCCAAAATAAGGAGCCATGGTTTTCAGAGCTCTCTAGAATCAACATTCAAATGGTGTTTTTAGAGAAAGGGAGTGCGTAATGTTTGCTTGGCCTCAAGATAGCGCTTCAAGGATACACTACTTTTGTTTGCATTGTTTTGTTGATATGTGTGTGTGAAATAGCTGGCGGGGGAAATGTCAGTGTCATTCCATTATGTATCAAGGCAAAACACTGAAGGATATGAATTCCAGCCTGAAAAAGAAAGGGGAAAAAATGATTGCGTGCATTCTGCTGTAAATGCGTGCGCTCATGTTTTGGAATACACAGAAGGGCAAAAGATTTTTCTGTGCCTCGGTTCTATGTCTGTCGGTAATTACAGCATCAGTACGTAATAGACACAAGCATGCGAAAGCAAGTTATAGTTTCCAAATCTCAGTGAATACGTGTGTTGAGCGATTTGTTTTACAGCAGTAAATTCCTGGTGCTGCGGTTGCTATGAAACTCTGTTGGTTGTCCAAGAGAGACAGAGAATACTGATTTTAGATCTTTTTTTATGTGTGTGTTATTCTACGTTCTCTCTTTTGTGCATTGATGTGGCCAATACTCTGACATTTTTAAATACTGACTGATAATTGGCAAGATTCTTGCCTTTGTTTACGATATCAGCACGTGTGACTAACTGGAGCTCTTTTACAATGAACAATAAAGGTTTCAAAACATTTAAAGACAAGTTTAAAACATTTTTATAAAAGGAAGGAAATGTGTGAGTCTGTTTGTTTACCACTAAACTCCCTTTGAGATGAGAGGAAAGCAGTGAACAGCTGCTGCTGGGACTCCTGCTGGGTGACACTGGTGTTCTCTTTATTTGAATCTCCAGTCCTACCAGCATATGCACCGTGCTACTCTTTGGAGGACATCAAAAATAAATACAGGGATAAATAAATTACTCAGATAAATTAATATTCAATTAGAGATATCAAAATTATTTTTAAAAATAGATAAATTCATAAATCGTTAGTGTGAAACTGTGGTGTAATGTTTTCTTTGTATCTCCCCGGTTCCCCGTGGGTACTCCTTCCTCCTACAGTCCAAAGACATGCTTGTTAGGTTAACTGGTGATTTTAAATTGAGTGCAGCTAGGTACAAATGCGAGATTGTCTGTCTCTCTGTATTAACCTTGTGATTGACTGGTGCCTTGTACATGGTGTACCCCATCTCTCGCCCAGTGTCAGCTGGGATAGGCTCCAGTCCCCACTGTAACACTGAATTAGGAAAGCGATTAAGAAAGCGGAGGAATGACCTTTCTCTTTGCTTTCTCCATTCATTTAACATAAATTCATTATGAAAATATGAGGGTGATCCTTCAAAATGTGTCATGTGGTCAACTCATGTGGATTGCCTTCAGCTGGGAAATACCAGTGAAGTGAGGCCCTTAGAGTCAATGGGGACTATTTATTTTTCATGAAAAGGCTCTGTGTGTTTCAGATTGACATACATGGACACCAGGATTTGGCCTTTTATCAATCTTTTAATAGAGGGATTAGTACAAGGATGGTAGCGTGGTACAGTGGTTACCACCGATGCCTCACAGTAAGAAGGTTCCTGGTTCAAACCTGCTGGCTGGGGATTTCCTGTGTGGAGACTGCAGGTTCTCCCTGTGACTGCATGGGTTGTCTCTGGGAAATCTGGCTTTCTTCCACAGAAGAAAGGCATGCAAGTTCAACTGTTGATTCTGAATCGGCCATAGGTATAAATATGACCATGAATTATTCTCTGTCAGCCTGTGTTTGCCTTATGATGGACTGGCGACAATTACATAGTGTACCTTCTCACTCTAGTGAGAAGCTGGGATAGTTTACAGCCTCATCATAAATGGGACAAGAAGAGAAGAAAATAAAGGAGTAGATTAATATGAAAGGGCAAAAGCAAATGAAAGCTAACACCAACTTATGTAGCATTTTATGTCTAAATTGAAGCCTCCATTTATCATTAATATTAAATTTGAGGATCTTATGGCTTATTTTTTTAATTCATTCATTCGTTTCTTTTCATTCTTTTTCCACACTGTGCTCCCAGTAATGTGTATCTTCACATTTGTGGCCGAGCTCTCTTCCCCCTTCAGGTTGTGTGTGTATCCTTGTATGATGTGGACACAGGTGGAGCCCTGTGACTGGTTAATTCAATGAGATTGTTACCTCTGGTTTGAACCACCCAGAAGCAATATTTTGGAAACAGTGAACAGTGTCATTTTACTAGAGTATGAGCCATTTATTCCATTAGCATCAATTTTAGGAAGATTATGTGGGTGGATTATCAGATATTAAAGTTGGTTTTGCTCCTTGTCATTGTTTTTACACCGAAAACAGTGAAAGCAACAGCAGAAACTGCAGCCACCACCCTGACCACTACTGCCACTGCTTTTAAGGCCATTATGTTCTGCAAAAATGCTGCAGACACACAACCAAGTAGACAATTTACTTTATTGAAATGGGATATTTAGTCCATTCATACTGTACCTGTCCAGGAACTATTTTGCCCTAAATAAGTTAAACAGGAATAGGAAAAGAGAAAAGAGGTTCCTCTGATGGCTGTAACTGGCAATGAGCCATCAGTTAGATCAAGATATACATCCTGCTGCTCATGGGCCAGTAAAGGAGGAGCAATGAGGCAGCAGTGGAGACAAAGACAGAGGCAGCCAGCCAGGAGGAGATGGAGGCTGAGCCAACAAAACACAGAACGTCTGATGATGCAGCTCTTTCAGTTTCCAGAAAAAGACGTATAAAAGGCTGTTTCTGAAAAACTGCTGATTTGTGAGAAACTTTCAGAGTGCCTTTGACAGTGTGTTTTCACGTTTCAATACTTTTCCTGGCAATATTGCACTTGAGTTTTAATGAAAAGCTGTAGTGTTGTGTTTTATCTCACTTTAAAAAAACAAAAATAAAAACAAATATGTAACAAATTTTCTCATTTGTTAACTTTCAGGAACTTGTTAGTCACTTGAAAAACTCAGTAAAGATCCCGGCATAGAGGTCCACAAGTGCTACACAGGGCTTTGCATACCCACATCTACGTATTGTGTACTGTCCATGCAAGCATGTTGTCAAAAACATGCAGATCAACTAGTAATCTCGATGTTCATGCTGATTTTCTTGCTTTAGCTTAGTCCCTGTCCTGGAAAGTCATGAAAAGTCATAATATACAAAGAACTACTTTGTAATGAACGTTATTACAGAAAATTCCGGAGGAACCCACCCGAGGGATTAATAAAGTTTTATCTAATTTCTAAAAAGTTTTCGTGTTTTTTGTTTTTGAGTCTGGAAATAAGATCACGGTCATCAAGTTTGAAGGACAGCATACAAGTATCAGCATACTATCTCCACAGTGTTTGCCTTAGCTGAATTACCAAAATCCCTTTCTCTGCACAGCCAATAAGCAAAGTAAGTGAACATCACTGCAGATCTAAATATCCCACATATGAAATGCAACAACAGTGGTTAGCACTGTTAACTCACAGCAACCAGGTACTTGGTTCAAAATTGCAAGCCAGCTGTAGCTCTTCTGAAACGTACATGTGTGTATTCCAGTTTCTTTCCAAAGTCCATAAATGGTAAATGGTAAATGGCTTGTACTTGTATAGCGCTTTACTTGGTCCCTAAGGACCCCAAAGTATAGCGCATTGGATGCAAGGTTTGATGTGGGCCCTAAGGACCCCAAAGCGCTGTTTGTCTGTCATCTCAGTCATCCACCCTGCCTCACACAGTAACATTCACACACTGGTAATGGCAGTGAGCTGGACAACTGATGCAAGGTTAACTGATGATTTTAAAATGGGCTGTAAGTGTGAATGTGAGTGGAAGTGACTGTTTGTCTGTCTGTCTCAGTGACTTGACCAGAACGTATCCTGCCTCTCACCAGTAACAGCTGGGATAGGTTGCAGCCCCACTGAGACTGAACTGGATAAACTGATGGATGGTTAAACAGGTAATATGACACATGGAAGACTTATACTGAATTGTATCAGAGCTCTTTTGAATGAACAGAAACAGATTAAAAGTGTTCCTCTTGTGAAGTTTGAATTGTCCAGTCTGATTTACGATATGTGCAGATATATGTAATCTGATTACAGTATTGGTTTACTTTGCAATTATTTACCCTGAACACTACTATCGAGGGCATATTAACATTTGTTTGCTTGAAACCAAACACTGTAGGGGAATTGTCAGTGTTATATGGTTAGGGAATCTGAATACTATAGTTTTTTTTGGACACACCATTTCACGATCATCCAGGATCTCATTTGGGCTGTACTTATCATTGTAGTGATTTGTAGTTTCTTGGTGAATTTCTTTCCCATCTTGTGTATTCATTTTCTTTTCCCTTGTACTTTCTTTAGTTTAATCAAGTTTTATTGTCTAATAACTATTTTATTATATCTGTTCATTTCAGTCTGTAATATAAACAGACATTTGACATTGATCCTGGTACAAGCAAATGTGACTTAATTCACAATGGTCTATTAAACTGTAATATGCTCTCCTCAGACATAACCCATCTTGTCTCATCTGAATACCTCCTCGAATATGGTGGCCCTAACACTTTCTGTAAAACATCTGTGTTGTGTAAAACAACACACCAGATTCTCTGATTTTTTGTTTGGTTTCTGAGTCCTGTGAAATACATTATTGTGTAGCTAACAAAAGCACGTGACTTACGGGATTTTCCAACACAAATAACTTGACAGATGTTTTCCCTTTGTGGTCAGTTGGGGGGGCCCATCTTATTAGCATTATACATAAAACAATCTGTCTCATTTGTTTGCTCCTGTGCTCCGACACGCACTTCTGACCGCCATCAGCTAGGGAAGATCTTACCCCACCTGCGCCATCAGAGGTCAGAACACAAGACTGCCCATCCCCTCAATAATAATCCTGTAACTTAAAAAAATTTTGCAATCTCACATGGGTTACACTACCAAACACGATTATATGGTTGAAGCAAATACTATATTTTTGGACTTTTTTGGCCTAGTTTACTTATCATTGTAGTGATTTGTGTTTCTTGGTCTTTGTTTGGTATTGTTTAGTTTCCTTGTACTTTCTAGTTTAATCATTTATTTCTAATATCTAGTTACCTGTTCATTTAGTCTGTTCCCCTTTGAGTCCTGGTTGTCTTGGTCTTATCTGTGTTCTCCTCAGCCCATCTTGTCTCATTGCTCTCTCACTGTCCCTCACTTTCTGTCTCTGTGTTGTGTTTCCTGTTTTATTTTGGTAGTCCTGGTCTTGTGTGCATTGTGTTTACTTTTGCGTCACCCCATCTCGTTATGTCTGATTTGTTTCTCCTGTGTTCCCACCTGCTGCCCATCCCCTCATAATCCTGTTTAAATCTTCAATCTGCTGTCTCCCTGGGTAAAGTACTAGTGGTAATTTCTTAGTTGTTTATTTCTAGTTTCTGAGTTTTTGTTGGTTAGTGCTTTTGTGTTTGAGGATTTTGTTTTTTCTTCTTTTTGCTATTGCAACAAAGCTGGCTCTTTGAGTTTATTCCCCTGTCTCTGAGTCCTGTGTTTGGGTCCTGCCTTGCCTGCCTTTGAATCACTCTCCATGCCACCGTTTTTTAAGTACATGAATCATCTAGCTGAAATGTCTTAATATGCTTGGATTGCAAGCCATTCTTGGACTCCAAGAATGAGGAAGCCTTGAGAAGAGTATGCAGATTCAAAGAAAAGTGATATTTAAGAGATGTTCATACATCACTGACTGACTCAGTCTGGCTCACACACATGCCAACAGATCTCCTAGGTTACACACTGCCTGTAGATGAACCGAGTAGAATAATTTTGCACTTGAAGTACGAGGCTACCTCTGTTGTGGCCTTTATAGGCTAGGAAATTTCATCCCAGTTTTTAGTCTTAAAGTATGGGAACAAGCTAACTGTGCACATCTTACACCTGTATCATGCAGGTTTGACTCAGATGGCAGGAAAATTACCCTGCCCTCATATATATTTTTTCTTTCATGTGAATGATGTGCCTCTAATTCTTGTGTGACTTGGCACTTGGAAGCTACTCTCAAACTGGAGCTCCATCATTTCAAGGGGCGCTTTGAGGGTGCTTATCTCTAGTATTGCAATTTGCTGAATATCCCCCATTGATAATAATGCCATCTGAGATCATTAAACGTGACTTTTTTTTTTTAAGGACAGAATGTGTGGACTTTAAAGTGACTTGAGGAAGAGCATCAAATGCAAGCTATGAAGTGAGATTAAAATCTCCTGGGCAAAGACAGAACTCACACATACTCGGGTGCAAAATCATTTTTAAAAAATGCAGCATTAAGCTAACATTTAATAAGCTAAAACAATGCAATGAATTAAGTGTAAATTGGTTCTTCAGGTCCAACAGCAAATGCTTATAGGAGCAGGTCAGGAATCAGAAGAGAGGGCCATGTGCAGGATTACAAGCTAGATCAAATAACAAAAAGCAAGGCTTCGTTTCAGCTGATGCGAAATCCAAAAAACTACACTAACAGAATGAACACAAAGCAGGCATCCAAATAACAAGCATGAGTTACCTAAATTTTACACAGGTGTACAGACAGGGCAGCACAGCTAACAATCTGGCAAGGAGAGTCTAAAACAGAACTGGATATACACAAAGGAACATACTGGTAGAGAGGTATAAACAACAGATGAGAACAAAGGTAGAGCAGACAATCACAAAGGAAAGAAGACAAACCAGGAAGTAAAAATCAAAGATACAAACCAACGATGAGAATTGATAAGAATTTCTGATCAGTTCAATTCAGTTTATTTATATAGGGCCAAATCACAACAGTTGCCTCAAGATGCTTTGTTGTAAGGTAAAGACACTACAACAGAAAAACCCCCAACAGTCATATGAACCCCTATGAGCAAGCACTTTGGTGACAGTGGGAAGGAAAAACTCCCTTCTAATACAAAAAAACCTCCAGTGGAGGGGAGGGGCAGCCATCTGCCTCAGTCGGTTGGGGGTGAGGGGAGGAAGACAGGACAAAAGACAGAGAGCCAGAGATGAAGAATAATTAAACGCAGAGAGTTGTATAAACACACATTGAATGAAAAAAGGTAGCTGACGAAGAAACAATGCATCATGTGAGTCCCCCATCAGCCCACACCTATTGCAGTATAACTAAGGGAGGATTCAGGGTCACCTGATCCAACCCTAACTATATGCTTTATCAAAAAGGAAAGTTTTAAGTCAAATTTTAAAAGTAGAGACTGTGTCTGTCTCCTGAGAAAATGGCCTGGAAGCTGAACACTCTGCCTCCCATTCTACTAATTCTAAATACCCTAGGAACCTCAAGGAAGGCCACAATCTGAGATGAAAGTTAGAGGAGATCCAGGTCTTTGTGTCTTTACAACATTCCTGTAGTTTAACTAATCGATGTGTGGTATCTGGCCTCATGGATGGATAAAGTTGGGTGTCATCTGCATAGCAGTGAAAATGTATATTATTGATATCACTTATTGATTCAGGTCTTTATTGCTTCACATTGGGTTCTCATTCACTCTGGTTTTAGAGTCATCACCATATTTAAGCAGCATATGAAAAACATTAATTCATGTAAATTAATTGCATTCTGTGTGGTCAAATGTTTGTGCATTTTAGAGGTATTTCCCTTTTTTGTTGTGTTCAGTGTTGGGATCATTACTCAAAAGTAATGTATTATACACAACTTTTTAAAAACTAATTCAGTACATTACTTAATTAGTCCCAGGAGTAAGTAATTAGTTATACAAATCTTTGCATTACTTTCAGGTTTCTCCGTAAAATGATGTGAAATGCACTTTCTCATAATTACCATTAACTATATAGGTTACAGTCCCGCACACCATTACAAATCTGTATTCTAATGAGGACACGCTTATGAGCTTTTTTTAGTATTTAGGTATGAACACAAAGCCCACAGCACAAAGCAAAGATGAAAACCAGCACTACTATAGAAATATGAACGGGTGGAAATGGAGGCAGCAGCCTCACTGCTCATCACTGTCTTTGTTACCTGTTCAGGGTCTGGCTGCTGGGCTGGGGTTAGCGTTCACTTAACTTTAACATTACTCTGGCTTGCTGGCTAGCTTAGCATTAGCATGCTGTCGATGCCAGTGATTGCAAAGAGCCAAAGTTGTGTTAGAAGCATAGTGCTTTTTTTTTTTTTTTCTCCCCTGTATCTCTCCTATTTACACTTTACCATTACTCTCTTGTCTCTTCATGCAATTAAATATAATAAAATGTCCATTTCTATGCTGTAGACTGCAGGCTGCGCCACCAATTACCTCCTCCAGCACACAAACCTAAAACAGCTGATTGAAGCGTATTTGGAACCAATAAGCAGAATTGATATGCAAGCAGACTAACATTTCCAAGGAACTGAACTCAATTCACATCCCTAACACAACAAAAACAATTATCACAGTGCATTAAATTGTGAAGACTAAACATGATAACAGAAAAGACACATACATACATACATACATACATACATACATACATACATACAGTTTACTAAACAGAGGGAGACACAATAGTGTTAGAAACACAAGAAAGACACAACCCGATCAAAACAGGAATCAACATTCAATGAAAATTACATCATAACATCTTTATGTGTGACATAAAACTTGGTTTTATCTCAGCCTGTTTCTGTCCTGGAAAGATAAATCACTCTTTTAGTTAATGGCAGTTTAGAAATGTTGTTTCAAAACAGGCCGGCCATGTATTACAGCAGGACAGAGGTTGAATAACACAATAAGAGACAACCTAATAATCATGTCAGAAGTCTTGACATTCACCTATTTATATTTCAAAAATTAAAGTCACTATTTAGAGAAGAAAAAAAGTAACTATAGTGGTAAAACTAAGGTGCAAAAACAAAAAATGGCTGCTGTCATTATTGACTCCAACTATATCCTCTTACCTCGCAGTCCTCAAAGTGCACATTGTGACCTACAAGCAAATCAGCACTCGTGTGCTGGATCAAGTTTTAGTTTACTCATGAAAATTCTCTGATCAAATTTGCAATTAATCAAATGACCACAAGGCATTGATAGCAAACTCTGGCCTTATGAGGACAAGGTCACTCTGTGTCCCTGGGAATTTGCATTTCCGTGTACAGAAGCCAGTCATCAATGTGCAGCTATGTCGGCAGTGTCTGCATTGTAGTCTTCATTTTGGGCTTCCAACAGTATAAGATTTACAACAAAGAAATAATAAACAAACAAATTTCCTTACTTTTTGTGCAAAGTTTAAATTATTAAGTCAAAATGCTAGTCTTGAGCTATGCAGGACATTGTCTCACAAAGTCATTATCCATGTAAGTAACTTAACTATTGCCTCACCTGCAAAAATGGCAGTATCTAATTAGCTATTCTTGGTGCAAATCATGATTATCACATTTGTTCCTGAAGTGTTTTCCTACCGTTAGAAAGCAAAGCGAGGTAGCAACTGCCGAGCAAAGAGTAAATGGAGATAGATTGTTACACAGTGTGATAACGGCATCATTATCCTCTGCAACAAATATAGAAAACATCATCTGAGCACAGGCTTGTTTGAATTATTTCCAAGTTGCAAAGTGCTTTGAGGACTGAGATGTGATACCTCAGCATCATTCTTGCTGTTCAGTTTGCAGAAATGCACAGAGGCCCTACTGCATGTACAAATGCAGATTGCTTTTCTTTTTTAGAATATGATGCTGCTTGAAGTAAAATGTCTCACAGGAAATGTTTGAGTATATATTAATAACTGCATAGAATGAGTGTGCGAATACTTGTCTTTGTTTTAGCTAGTGTTTTTGCTTTTTGACTAACCTAATCACTTACTGTATCAAAATATGTTGATTATTTGTTACAACCTAATTGCATCATGGACTAAAATACTTTTGGTTGAAAACCAGGTAAATGGTTATTATGTGTGCTCCTGAGAGATGCAATGATGGCTTTTTGGCAAAGTTACTTTTTATGCTCCCGACAAGCTGTCGGCATGTAGCTGCTAACCCTCAGACAGAAAGGAAAACCTGCCCACAAACCTTACCTGGGTGGCCTCTAATATCAGTGAAGAAACAGGAAACTCAAACAAGAGGAGTCGTGCTGTAAAAGATAAAATTTAGACATGAATACAGCAGGAGATGAATGACTTTAGGTCCATTAGAAGTTCAGTTCAAAAGTGAAATTTCTGAAATGTAAAGAATATAAACTCAGCTATGAATTTCTGTGCAGTATATAAATTTGCTAGGTTTATACATAAAGAAATTATAAACTTTAAACAGTTCAGAGACCTGGAAGTTAACAGATTTAAAAAAAAAAAAAAAATAATCAGTTTTAGTATTTGTGTATTTAGCTTGCCATCATTTTTGCTTGTGGACATTGTTGACATTGTGAAAGAATGCAGTCAGCCGGTTTCAGTCAGCAGAGTTCAGTTTCAGTTCATCGACACTGTATGTCTCTGTGTGTTTATGTCAGGACTCTGGAAGAGCAAACTTAAGTCTAGCTAGCTTTTCTACTGGGCAAAATATTCTTCAGCTGGGCTTGTTTGAGTTTGCACCCTAAATTTCCAGACTTCATAGTTTCTGATTCTATCAATAAAACAAGTTAATCATGCCATTGTAAGAACAGCAGCCTCCAGTCATTTGAAAAAGCCTTACTGCGGTGTGTTTGACTTTCTCCATACAAATTTTCTTTGAAAAAAATCCATGCAGGTTGAATTTGAAGTCATCTGAAAATAACACACTTATTGTAAAAACTGCTGTCATTCTCTGCATGTTCTTCTTCAAATTTAATCTTATTTTTTGATAGGAAAAAAAACTTTTCATGGGCTCACTCTCATCTCGTGCCCACACTCATTGCTTCAAATTGTCTAAGAAGTGGGTTGTACCTGATAAAATGATACTTGCTCCTGTTGACTCATACTTCTTTTGATCCTACCCATAACTCTGCAGTCCAATTTGCTGCTGTCCTTTCTAGGACTCCATGTGCACACACTGTTCTCTGCCACAGTTCCTTTTTTTTAACTAACAATATACCCAGTTGAATGGAAGGCTTTTTACTGATCGGGCCAAAAGAATGAACTAAATGACACACGACCTTCTGCTTTGAGCTTATTCCACTTGTTTTTGCAGTTGTTTTTTCAGTAACAAGAAGAGCATTCGGACAATGTGTCTTCATCAAAGACCGATGTCGCAAAGTTTCATGAAATTCTGTTTGTTTTTTGGGGATCTGTGTAGACGCGTAGATCACACACTGACTTATTCCATCCATTCTCTTCCACTTATACTTGTGGGGCTTGAGGGAGGTGCTGGAGCCCATCCCAGCTACCATACTGCAAGAGGCAGAGTAGACCCTGGACAGGCTGCCAATCTGATTCAGTGTAACACTGAGAGAGAGACTACCATTCACACTATGGGCAATTTAGAATCACCAATTAACCTGTCCCCGGTAATTGCATGTCATTGGACTCTGGGAGGTGCCCGAAGAGAACCCACAAAACATGGGGAGAACATGCACTCCACACACAACTCCACACAGAAAGGGCCTGACCAGATGGAGTTGAACTCTGAACCTTGTGCTGCCCACTGATTTATTTTACAATAATAATTGTGCATACTATGCAGCTCTAAGTCAGTTCTTTGAATCAAACAGCAGTTTATCCAACCCAGTTTTTTCCCTTTGCCAAAAAAGCGAATGAACCCTTTTTTATTCTTTATGCTTTGGGCTTCTTGGTGAGTTTGAAGCAACATGAAATGTAAACTTTATCTATAATAAAACCAAAATATGGGAGCAGGTACTCTAACAGCAAGGTGTGTTTCTAAAAAAATCTTTTTCCCGCTGCATCCTCAGATGGATAGAGGCATACCGATATTCTTCCAGCACAATTTATAAACCCCTTTTCTATTCTCGTTGCTTTTTCCCACCATGAATAGTTATTTTGATAAGAAAAATGTCCTCCATAAATCATCTCTTTAGAAACTTTTCATCGATCTAACAGGAAGGCTCTCTGATGATCTTCATTTGTTAGTGATCAATGCCAACAGTAACCTTTGACCTCCGGTGCTTCATCAAAACTCCAGCGAACCGCCTTCCACAGATCGAAGCAAGTGTATTGATCTTTACAACGCATCCTCCACAGCCTTGTTCCTGTCATATTGATTTTACACGTTTACAAGTTTTCATCTGTAAAAGAACTTTTACATTAGCATTCATGATCTTTGGATGTCGGTGTTGTCACAGTTCCTCCTCTCCCACACCATCAGATGTCACATTATAATGAAGCCACAGATTCTTTATAGGGCACCTTTGGTTTGTCTGCTGTTGTTTGGCAGCTATGAAAATGTTCTCTCCCTAATTAGGCTCAGCAGCAAAAGACATTTTCCCCCATATCTTGCCAATTATCTCACATTCAGAGTCAAATGTGTGTGTTTGCTTAAGCAAGTATTTGCACAAAGTTCTATCATTACGCTGCTTTGCTGATATGAGTTCCATATCAGTCATTATAAGTAAAAGCACTGATTGAATGGAAATTGCATTTCAGTCATTACTTGACTGTATTAAGACCTTTTGGCTCTGTTAACTAATCAGTGAATTGCTCATTTGAATTGCAGATGATGCAGTCTCTCAGTGCGCTTTTACAGTGAGTGAGCAGACCTGAGACTGAATGAGGTCTCATTATATTTGACTTTATACTGACACATACACAAATACTAAATCCTGATATTCCCAGTTTCTTTCATTAGCTTAATCTGCTGTATGATATTATTGTTTGCTTGTGTTTTGTTTCATTTGAAAGGCATGAGAGCCGCCACTTGTTTCAGCTCTCGCCTTTCTTTTCATTAGGCAAAAAGGTGTCACCGTGTTACAAGACACTGATGATGTACAGTTGACAGTTTTGACACCAAACCAGGAATGCTTGTCATTAACCTGCATTTTCATGGAGGACTGCAGATGCTGCAATATGTTGCACAAAGCTGTGATTGGATTGTGTATTATTTGCAAGGATGCATGAATTATGGAAGTTTGACTTTGGGTTGCTACAGTAACGACATGCACTCACAATGAGCTGCGATTCTTTTTTTTCCCCTCCAGTTATAAACATGGACATAAGCCGGCATGAACCCTCTTAATCACTAAGTCATGTGTGATTGCACGTTATCAATAATTTGTTGATGATTGCCATATCCACCTATGTAAAACTCTTGAGTAGTATCAAAAGACAATTTTAAGTTGTGTCCTTGTTAATTGGCTTATTGAAGAGACTGTAAATGTATCTTTTTTTCCTTGTCAGTTAGATCCGTTACAAACACTTGTGATTTCTGACACAGCTGGGCATCACTTCATATCAAGTAAAGTCAGATAAGCTGGATATAATGCTGCAACAATCAACATTAATCTTTTCTCGCGTTGCCTGCACCCGCTAGCCCTGTAGTTGTATTTCTCTGGATTTGCATCATGTTTCGTAAAATATGCACCTCTTTCTGGCCAAGCATTACTGTACCACAAACAGCGAGATGAACAAACACACACACACACACACACACACACACACACACACACACACACACACACACACACACACACACACACACACACACACACACACAAACCCCCTGCCCTAACACATGCATGTACACAGTCAACATGACAGGATTGCTGGTGTTTGTCTTGTTAGGGTGGGGAAATGAGCAGAGATAAGGAGCTGTGATCCCCCTGTTTGTTTATGTCTCTATCACAGCAACCTGACAGCAGTCATACTCTTCAAACAAAGACAGATGGCTTCTAGGAAAGTCGGGAAAACTGTCTCCCCCACTCTTTCCTGTATCCCTCGATCTATCTATAGTACTGTCTCTCCTCCCATATTTCAGTGCTTTCTGTTTGGATTGAATACTTCTGTAAGAAGAGAAACTTAACTATAATCTGTCATTTCCTGGAAATCTACCAGTTCCACGTATTGCAATGGAAAAGTGAGCTGTTTTTAGGATAAGAATGAAACGAAAACATTTTTAAAAATACTAAAATAAATCGGGGTTTACCAGGAAAAGGTACAGTCCTACCATAAAGTCATCTTTAGGAGGAATTCAAAAACTGTTTAAATTTATATTTATTTTTTAATTCACTGATCCCCCAACCACCATTGTAATTATAATAGCTACCAAAGGAGAAATTGACAATGAAACAAAGCTGCTAATCGCAATAAGCTGTTTACATCTTATTATTCTGTTTATACAGTTTCTTGATAACTTCATGTGATACAAGAGGAAAATGTAGATTCTGCTAAACGAAACTATTACAGCATCCTTTATGAAATCTTCAGCTTTCAGTTCCTTTATAGACAGTTATCGACTGGCACAACATCAAAGCTTTATTCAGTGCTCTCACTCAAATGGAGTTGCTGATTATGAAGTCAGCTTCGTAACAATGCTTTAAAAACATTATTTGTTACTCAGCTGTGTTCACTTTTACTACTCCAGATTGACTTTACAGGCTCCGAGGCAGTTTTTCTTTCTATGTTTTATGAACTATTCTATTCATCAGATTGCCTCTTTTCTTTTCACCGTGAAAGACTGAAAACTTTTGCCTCGCTGCGGCTGTGAAAAACTTGCATGACATTTTATGGTTAACGGTCTGTGGGAATTTCTCTTTTTTCCCCCTCTTGGATTAGAGAAAATCTTTGTGATGAATTAATTTTTACAGCTGTGCCAACTTTGAGACTTTCCATAACCTTTTGAATATTCCATTGAAACATCCACCTACTTTATTTCTATGTGGCAGACTGAAAACTTTACCCTGTCTGCTTCCCTTCCTCTTACATTTACTGATGTCTGCAAAAGTCAGCAGAAATATGAGTTCTCAGTCTAAAAACGTATTCTTGATCCTTAATAAGTAGAGTATTGCTTCTTCTGTCTGACTCCACAGTTTTTCCTTAAACCGTTCAATCTTGCCTGACAGTTGAGAGAAAGAGTCACTTCCTCCACGCTATGAATGATCACGGTCTGAAAACCTGTCATCAGTTTGGCTCCTTCCATAGGTTCACTTACACACTTTACTGTTTGGAGTCAACAGGGACGCTGAATTCCGACGAGACCAGGTAAGGTGGTTTGGGTGAGTATAGACAAGACGCTGGCTCCCTTGTCTCTCTGAAACGCAGTGGAGCGACCACTTCTATCTCACACACTAGCAATCTTTCACCCAGCTATCTCATACCTTTCATTTTAGGGTTTATGAACTTTCATGCATGCAAGAGCGACCACAGACACGTGGGAAATAGGAAAGTGAAAGCACCCATTGCCATTTGTGTGCCAGCTCCTTTCAATTTAGATGATTTCATGCTTTTACAGGTACAAAGTACCTGGGTGCATTTACTTAGATATATTTACATTTACTGTAATTCAGTACAGTTTTGAGCTTCTATTGCTTCATTTATCTATATGTTCTTTGAGTTGCTCCTCCAATACATGTCAAGAAAAATCATTATCTGGTGCTTGGAGTTGTTTCTCACAATATAAAATGTATGTGTTTATATACATTACAATAAACATCTTATAAATGGTAAATGGCCTGTATTTATATAGCGCTTTACTAGTCCCTAAGGACCCCAACGCGCTTTACATATCCAGTCATCCACCCATTCATACACACATTCACACACTGGTGATGGCAAGCAACATTGTAGCCACAGCCACCCTGGGGCGCACTGACATCTTATCATGTATGTCACTTTTTTCAAAAGTGCTGTTTTGTCTAAATGACATAGTGGATCATTAATAATCTCAGCCATTAGAAATACCAAATTAGTATGATGTGCACTGATTAGTAGGAGGTAGACTGAACTACCACAAGAGACCAGGTAGAAATCTTCAATCTGAGGTTACACCCAGAGATGAGGTGGTAGCTATATGGATCAACAAAAGTGAGGAGGATGGTGGAAGATGGTGAAAAGTAAAGAGGAATACCTAATTATAGCACTTGTGCAACAATCAGCTAATTTTGGTTTTTGATGTGCTGAGAGAAAGAAGACAGCGGAGCAGTCTACAGCTTTTGTGGAGTAGAGAGATGAACATTAGTTTTATTTGTGAGGTAAAGTGCAAACTGTGTCCAGAACAGAAACCTTTCACTGGATGCATGGATGAACGGATGGATGGATTTCTTGTTTTGTAATTTGTTTTCCAAGGTTTTTGTTTCCTTGCTTGACAGAGCAGAGTGTGGGTGATGAGATGCAGTAGGGCTCTAGGTTGGACTTGAACCCAAGCCAGAGCATCTGCAAGCCTAATTGAGCAAGCCTTCCTTGCTTGCTCCCTCTAAATGGTCTTTACATTTACGTGAAGGATATTTCTGATTTATCACAGGTTTATTTTTGTGGAACTGGTTTTTAGTTGTATTGTTAAATGCTAAAAGCAGTGAACTCTGCAATGTTACAACATCCAAACCAGCAGGTTGATTCCAAGAGTTATGCCAGGAACAGCAGCAATTCTTAGTGGGGACCTAGAGGTCATTGTCATCATGTTATAAATAATAAAATAAATAAATCATGATTTTAAGTGATCAGAAACTTAATACCAAATGATAATAAAGTGATATAGTATAACATATTTATAGAAGTAACACATTAATAAGATTAAATTAAAAGAAAAAAAACTTTTGTTTTTAGAAAATGCACTGCCTTGCTCTTTTCACATCTTTCCCTTTTTTTTTTTTTTTTTTTTTTAAACTCCCAGAGGGATAACTGCTCTTGTCACTTGTAAACATTTGCACATTAACAGTGCTGTGGTCTAAAGTTTGTCAGCCTTTGGGGGCCCCCCACTGGCTTGGGGGCCCAGGCTGTTGCCTGCCTTGCCCGGTGGCAAGCAGTGCCTCTGCCAGGAATGATAATATATTTTAATCACATTATCCGACCCATTTCCTTCAGAAGTAAAGCTGACAGGGAGAGAGAGACAGCACCTAAAATGTTGGACCAAATTTCCTTTTTTTAAATGCCCTTACATGATATCACAACTACAGTATGTATGTCCACTACATTCAAAGCTAACTTAAGGCGTCATCCTGTAAGCTTTATGGATATATTGAGACCTGGGTATGACTCTGGCCAGATGCAGCACTCGGAACTATTATGAAAGAAATTCTCTGAATTATTGTGAAAGAAATCTTACTGACAGAACACCACGAGGTAAAAAAAGATCACCTTTTAAACAGTTAACTACTCAATACTTGTACCTACTTTTTCAGAGAAAAGATCTTTCCATGAACAGCCTCTGGATATAAAGAGACAAATACATGCACAGTGGTTTACACAACACAATGCACAAGAAATATGGAAGTTTAATTGGAATTCATTTTTCCTGTTTTGGGTTTCCGAACATGCTTAATGATAATGATAATGATTGTAATTTTGTTCATTATTTATAGTTTTAAATAAACAAAGAGAGGAATGAAAATTGCCTATAAAAATAAATGACAGCAATGAAGTTGATTTAATTAAGAGATTCACTGGAATTTTGTTATGGAATGAACATGGCAAATAGTGAATGTCAGTAATGATGGAAACGAAAGGGATAAACTAATGAAAGCATGTGCATAACTCGTAATAAACTACAGTTATAGTTTGAAAGCACGGTTTTTAGCTGTCACAGAATGCTTTCTCATTATTGCTTCTTTTACTCAAGTTCAAGATTTAGTTCTTCCACCAATCTACGAGAAAAGGCGTCGCATGGCCAGATCTGATGGCACCCTTTCAAAACCAATTAGATAAACTCAAAACACAAGCTGTTTAAGATCAAGGCTGCTTTTTTCTGCCTCTGCAAAGATGTAATTTACAAGATTCTCACCTGACAGTGATTTTATGTGTCAGATGAGAGTGCAGATGCACATGTATGAAAACACTCAGATGTGCTGAAATACCGCTGCATATGCGCATACACCCACAGATGAATGCACACACTGCATTTCAAAATCCAATTAAGCTGGGGCTGTGGGATCTCAGGCTTACATGCCAAATGGCTTTGAGTGTCTGCACATCATCCACCGTGTGAGACAGCTGACAAGATTATGGCCATGAGCGGTGCATTTGTCGTTCGGCCTGATGATAGCATATTATTAGCATGGTAAAAGAGTGCAAATGTGTCCTCCACTATGTGATGGCTGGTGTCACCCAAGAAATGAACAATGTGGAAAAGCTTTTTGCGTGTGGTTGATGTGTCAGTGATTTATGTGTTTGCACATTTGTGCATAAGTACACCTACATTTGTGTGTGTGCTTGGATTTTTTTTATCTGTCGTCTTGCCACTATGTGACTATCATTGTACATTTTATATAAATAAAATTAGCTATAAACTGGCCCTCATTTTAAATGAAGAAAAGAATGAAGAAAAAATATCATGTGGTTGTTTCAAGGGATGTTTTGAGCTAAATCGTCCATAACCAAAGAGAAACTAAAAGCAGCCTCAGTTTGCTATTTTACTTACCACCCTAAACAGGTGTCAGGCTTGCCATGCTGCAGCCTCCCCACTTAATGCTGGCTTGATTTGTCTTTCAGAGCAATATATGAATGTCCGCTAAATTGCAGCTGGGCTTCTGTTTTCCCTGCTGCCAAGTTGTTATGAGAAATGTTTTTTGGCTTGGTTCTTTTTTTCTTCAGCTAGGTATTGCAGTTCCCTGTAGATACCACAATAGCTATCTTGGAGTCTGGCAACCCATTTCTAAAATATACTCCCTAAAAAAAGTGTGAAAACACATCAGATCTCAAAGGGGAAAAAATCACAGTGAATATCTGTACTGATATGGACTAGGTAATGGGTTAGGAACAAAAGGATGTCACATTGTTTGAGGGAAATTAAAATTATTAATGTTCAGTGGAGTGAATTAAAAAACATCCCAAAACTCTAGTCAGACTAGTATCATTATAAATGTCATTGCAGCTATCAAAACGGTGCTCAGTAGTTTGTATGGCCCCAACATGCTTGTTTGCATGCCTTACACTGTTTGGGCACGTTCCTAATGAGATGATGAATGATGCTTTGATGATCTCCAAATTCTGGACTAGGGCATCAAGAAGCTTCTGGACAATCTGAGGTGCAAGCTGGTGGTGTCAGATGGTCCGAAACAAAATGACTTAGAAGTGTTCTAAGGGATTTAGGGTCAGGTGAGCATGGGGGCCTGTTAGTTCCTCCAGGAACTCCCTACATACTCCCGCCACATGAGGTTGCATCTCATTGCTGTGCACCAGGAGGAACCCAACACTGACAGTGGGTCCAAAAAATTTCATCATACCTAATGGCAGTGAGGGTGCCATGACCTAACCATGAGGTCTAGCTCAAAATTAATGCTTTCCATCCCACGGACTAGTCTCAAATCTCGTGGCGATAGAGCCTTCTCTGTGGCAGGTCTTTGGAATAGTCTCCCCCTAAATATTAAATCTTAAATCTGCACAAACACTTGATCAATTTAAATCACTACTAAAGACACATTTTTATGCCCTGGCTTTTAACACACTATGACCCAAGCATTTTGGTCTTATTTTAATAGTCTTAGTTATTGTTTTAATTCTTTTATTGTCCTATCATTGTTTTATATTGTTATTATTGTTTTACATTGTCTCTTTTTAATGGCATTTTTATATTGTTAAGCACTTTGTGCAGCATCGTATGTCTGGAAATGTGCTATATAAATAAATTTGACCTTGACCTAGCCTGTAGAGATCTGTGCATCCCTCCAGACTGTTACTGACCCACCCCCAAACCAATTATGCTGAACAATGTTACAGACAGCATAACCTTCTCTACAGCTTCCCCAGACCCTTTCATGTCTGTTGCATGTGCTCAGGCTAAACCTGCTCTCATATGTAAAAAGCACAGGGTGGAAATGGTGGACCTGACAATTCTAGTATTCGGTAGCAAATGCCACTCGGGCTCCATGGTGCTGGGCAGTGAGCACAGGGCCCACTAGAGCATGTCAGGCCCTCAGGTGACCCTCATGAAGTCTGATTCAAGTTTAAATGAGTTTATGCTGCACTCTGATTAAAATGTGTTGCTTTAATTTTTTGAGCAATGTATATATGGATTAAACAAAGTGTGTCATATCAGCAGAAGACACAGAAGGAGAAGTTATATTCAACTTCTATACTTAACACTTTATGTATGAACAAAGTTTTGTGTATTTTCTTTAATATTTTTAATATTCCTGTTTATACTGCTGATTCATCAGAATCTGAAAACCAAATTAAAGACGGAGAATATGATGTAGCCACTTAAATGTGTGGAACGCGAACTGCTGATATTACTACAAAATATTACCAGCTTGCTGATATTAAGTTTTAACTTGGTGTCTTTACTGGACCCTGAGACAGAAGGGCTCCATTCTCCTATAAACTTCCTGTGACTGATAGTTTATCTGAGTGCAACTGCAATAATCCTCACCTCCCACCTTTTTCTGTAACAGTCGGAATCAGGTCTAGGTTGTCGCTCCAAGTTAAATGCTTCAGACGGAGACTTATTGTAGCATTAATACGCACTGTATTTATCTGTGTCAAGACAAAAGGCAAAAATATTAAAAATTTAACAATGAAAGCATAAAAGTAGTCAACTAGGGATTGTTCCGCAACAGGAGAATGCCCTTAAAACCCATCTGTGCGTGTGTGCTTACTATGTAGCTTTCTACTTTTCCCTCGTGGAGTCACTTTGTAGTTTTTCTTTTCTTTTCTTTTTTTTTTTTTTTATCCACCATAGTGTGCTCCTCTTGCCAATTAGCTGACAGTTGTTTTATTATTCCTTTTCAAAACCTCAATCCTAAAAAGTGAAAGAGAGAAAGGAGATAAAAAACAAACCTCAGCTTGTCATTACACCAGAGCATCGCCTCTGCACCTTGTACCCCCAGTTGCAAAACCTCAGGAGGTTTGCTCAGAATAGCTCAATGATCAAAAGGCATGAAAATGACATGTTGTTTACACTGTTTTGGTATGGAGTTTTTTTTTGGGGTTGATGGGGTTTCCAAATATTTGGATTGTCTGGAGTGGGAAACATATCAAAAAGTGTCATGGTTTCATGCACAGTCAAGTTTTTCTCCGTATGTGTTTGTCACTCAAGCTTGTGTTTTATATGCTGAATGGCCTAGGGTTAATAATTTGCCAGGCAAAACAACTGTATCACAGTTTTTGACCCTGTAGGAATAGTAAGGACAGTTCTTATGGAAAAACGGTTATAAATTCACAAGACCAGATTTTCCAATTGCATTCTCTCTAGCAGGTTTCTACTAAATTAAGGTAATGCAGTTTCACATTCTCGTGCTTGTAACTTGTGCTTGTGGTAACAATATCCATAGCTCAGTTTTTGATAGCAAAATGTCAAGATTCTGTATTATCTTTCAAAGTAAACTAATGATGAAAAATACCTGTGAAATCTGAAATGTTTCTATAGCATGTGTTTAAGGAAATAAAAATGTAGACATGTAAACTGGTGGCATCAGTTGCAGATGAGGTTGAATTTGGCACCCTGAAAACCAAAATTTTCATTTAACAGTATGAACCTAACCAAACCAGAAGTAGACACAAAAGTGGTCTCAGATGAGACTTATACTTCAATTTTTAATTGTTCCCAATCTAAGTGTTCCTAATTAGAAATGTTCATTTGATTTGGTAATTTCCAATGATAAGAACAAATGGCCATTATGTTTAATTGAAAGACTTGTTGTTGTTTTAATGTTAGTGTAACCGGGTCATAAACTACATATTGTTATAATTACACACAATGTGTTCTTGACCCCAAACCGTTCCTTTTATACCTGACTTTTAGGACTCCAAGCCTGTAGTTATGTTCATTATCAGTTAGAGCCCCTCCTCATTTTTCTTTGGTGCAACCCTATAAATACGGAGTACCCCTTTGGCCTCTCCCCTTTTCTATAATTCCCCTGTGGGAGAGGTTGATGTCAGTTATTGTCATCATTGTGCCTGTCTTTGCGAGATGCTGTAAATGTGTAGTACTTGTGTGCCACATATGTGTTATAGGCACAGTCTATGCTAGCATGAATAGATGATTCTTGCTAGCTTGGAAGTTGTGGTGGGTTGAGCTAAACCTCTTCCCTACTGTTTGTATTTGGTTGTAGGAGCTGGAGTGGGCAAGTTAATTACTTGGAGGTCTTTCTTTTTTTAACTTTCATTGTCAGGTATGTAGGATTTTGTGTTGGTGTGTTTTATTTTTTTTATTTTATGTCAAATATGTTCAATGTAAGTTTGTACTTTGTTTAATGTAAAAATAAATGCGCCAGTTTCTACAATTCCTCTGTGAGAGATGAGCTTTAGCGGGCAAGTTAATTACTTGGAGGTCTTTCTTTCTTTTACCTTTCATTGTCAGACACAACGCAGGAACACACAGGTTACATTAGCGCATGAGCGTGAATAGACTACTGCTAAACAACATCCATTTCCGGTGGAAATGTGACACTCAGTGATACCTAGCATTTTGAAATATGACACTGGAATCTGAAACCTTCCGATGTAGGATGGCAAAACTTCTAGTGCAGAACATCAAGACTAACTTTAGCAACTGAGGCTGCTTGCAAAACACTTACTTTAGCTTCCTGACCGTTTACACTCAAAAGTAGTCGCTGAAGCCTGCTGCTTTAATTCTAAGGACAAGTGGCCACTTAATATTGTTGAAATACCAACGTTGGATTAATGGCACTAAGCCTGCAATAAGAGGTAAACAATAAATAGCTTTCAGCAGTTCAGCAAAATTAATCCTCTTTAAGAATTGTCCAAAAAGAATAAGGTCTATATTCAGTGTGGTTTACGGCCATTTCTTATTCAGAACATGGCTTGAAACATAACTGTAGCAAAGCCTATCTGCATCAGTGTTAATCTGCTAAACTAAACTCCATCATATTCTTTAAAATATAGCCTATCCATTTTCCATCCAGTGTTGGATTGTGTACTGTTTATATTTTTATACTCTTCAAAATGTTGCAGGGTGCTCAAACCATGTCTAAGATCACATTAGTTGATGACCAAAGTTTATCTCTAATCACTAAAAAATGACCTCATGAAACTAAATTCTTACTAAACTCCACCTTTCCTTGTCTCTCAGTGTTGGTATCTGTTGTACAGGCAATGTGGGGGACGCAGCAATGACCTAAAAGAGTTGTGGGGTAAACATAAGTTAAGCCGGGCCAATGTTTACATGTAGCTCTGTGGTTTGTTGCAATGTGAGTCCTCTGGGAGTCCTGAGAACGGCCAAGCCAAAGTATAAACAAGAAGTGAGGGGATCTTGGGAAAATAAGCTGATAAACTCAGGTCACATCCTTCCCCCTTTTGTTATCTGGAGTAAGGAAGATGCCTCTTTTTGAAGTGTAATATCTGGGCATATAAAATGTGTAAGCACTTGAATTTAATGCTTAACTCAAAAAACGTAAAAGTGCAAAAATTATAGGTAGCCCATTATAGGCATAGTGTGTAAAAGATAGATGAATAAAAGCATAATAGATATATTCAAAAAAACTATTAGGGAATATCAAAGAGATGAATAGGGATTTGAGCCTGCAGAACCCACTTATGGAAAATAATGACATTGCAATGTGATCCCATCATAACTCAAAATAGAGGTCTCATGTGCTCCAGTGTTTGCAAATGATGCAAACATGAACTTCAGATTGGATTTTAGAAACTTTTTCCATTATCTTCTTTTTATGTAGAAACTTAACTGGGGTTCTTTTAAGTAGCTGCTAAGTTTTCTGTAATATCGTCATTTAAATCAATGTGTTGATTCTCGCTGGTGTTAGACAATCAAGGTTTCAGTATGTTAGGGACTATCTGCTGCGTCATGAATGTGAATATATCAATACACATGTAGGTTATCTATTAGACTTGCTATGAGTTTGGTAATGTATTTTGTTATATGTTGAACTGTGCCATATTACACCATGATTAACCTGTGAAAAGCTTAAAATCTAGTGGCATGACATATGATACGCACGGAAAGTGGGATGCAATTTATAAACAATGCTATCTAATAAAGCTCCAATTTTATTTGAATTTCAGAAAAAAATGTTGGTGTATGCACAAAATTACTGAAAAAGCAAAGTAGCAGCAATTCACACAATACTTTAGCTTAGTAAGGTGAAAGCATGTTGTTATGACCTGCTCTATCTGCCAACAACGTGTTCAGTACCTCAACAGTATACAGTGACTCATCACTTTTATTTTCTAACACAACCTTCTCATAAAGCAAAGTGCAAATGTTCTTTGTCAAAACTAAATAGAAAAAGAATGTGGGAAAACTAATTATTAACATAATTATTGCTATCCTTTCCAAAGGCACACAATGTATCGTCTAAAATGTAATGATATAGTTATCATTACTAGCTCTTGTATGAAATTCATGAAATAAACTCAAATAGAGATTACAGCTTAGTCTAAGCCACTATGACATCCCTAAGTAGTTTGTGGACTGTCATTTTAGTCTCAAGTTTAGCGTTACGGTCATCACCATCATGGCATTACATAACCGGAAGTGATCCAATTTGAAGGCACGCTACGATAGCAGCTAAAGCTAGCAAACTTGTTTAGCTAGGTGCATTGCACAGAATCAGATACCTGATAATTGGTGCTAAGTAACATTCAAATAAAATACTATAATAATAGCTATTACCTCATTAATCTAGTCTATCTTACAAGGTAGGGACCTAATTACCACACCTTTAATAATGTAGAACTTTAAGCCTTAAAACATGTGTGAGTTATAATAGGCTTACCCCTACAGTTGTTACTGGAAAGATTAGCTTGAGACATTGAAAGTACTACTTTCTACCCGCCTGTAAACATGTTCATTTCTGATGTAACGGTCAGCATTTTATCATTGGCGTCTGTGGGAAATGACTCACTTTTAGCGCCAACGTCAAGTGGCTATGAAAGAAGCTGCAAACTGTGTTTCCTTTTTCAGTTTATCATCATCCTAATATTTTTAAAAGGATAAACTGATGTAAATTGCAGCATTATTGCTACATTCACTTGGGTGATTTGTTAAGTCAATTCCAGCAGTCACTGTGACTAAATCAACCTCTAAATTTTCACCAAAGAAATCTAACTGTGAGAAAAATTATTAAGTAAGCAAGTGAGTGAATCATGCAGTAACAAGTTCCATCCTTTCAGTGGAGAGAACAGATGGTTGTGGTAATGTTGAATTACTGCAGAGCAGAGGGACATAGACGCTGACCTCAATAGATACTAACACCTGTAACCATGGTAACTGTTCACAAAGCTGGTGACATCAGAAGCAATTTTTAAACAAGGAATTAAAATGTCACTCAAACTCGAATTGATTTGAAAAACAAAAAGTAAAATAAACCTTTTCAACAGAAAACTGTAATTTAACCTAAATGGCCACCAGGTGCTAAAATGAATGAAGCTGTTAACTGTCTGTTAGGTTCATTTAACATCATTCATGTGCAGAATAAATCACATACCTGTTTATCAACTCCTTTTCATTTGACTGTCTTTACCTGAGGTCAGAGACACCATGGAAAGAATGTAGAGCATGGAATATGTTAAACTAGGAAGAGAGTGCAGTAAAATGCTTGTATTCTGGAGAGCTGGCCATTGTTAACTCTGAGAATAAAAATCTCATAACACAACTGTGTCAAACCACCAAGGGCAGTGAAACTTACAAAGCAGTTGTTATCAGTGTTTTGACCAACCTTTTATGTGTTTTAGGTATGTGTTATGTATTGTGCATATGTAACTTTGGACAACCGAAGTAGCTTCTTCAGCTTTCTAACATTGGTGTTACTGTCCATATTAATTATTTTACAATCAGTTAAAAGAGCAGAACATAAATGTTATTTGTGACACATGCATTAACGTACTATATCCATGCCAAGCTGGCTGCTGTGTTATAATAAGTATCAATGAACTACAGTATATCCTCTCCACTATAGTGTCTTATCATAGTTTAGGCATCTTTATATCATGATAAAGAAGTATAAAAAATGTAATCAGCACAGTAAAGGTCTTTGTCTCCATTATCGCCTATATCGGCACACCTGCTAAATTATTTCTGTATCTACTCTTACTAGTTATCTGTTGTTTTCTGTTTGCAGGACAAGTCATAATGATTTGAGTTTCTATTATTTTGCAATTATTAACTTTTTAAAAATGAGCCTAACTTTACAGACTGGAGGTTGGCTTGTAATTGGATTTTTAGAGTGATGTTCTTGTATGTGATTGTGTGCGTTGGCGAATTAGGAGTTGTGACAGTTCACATCTGTCTCTCTACCTCTATCTCTTTTTCACACACTCACAAACACACACAGGTCTTCTGTTTCTATATGTGTCCATGAGCACAGGGGTCTATACTGTGTGTGTTCGTGCAAGTTTAATATGTGTATATGTGTGTACACAGGCAAGAGATTTTTTTTTTTTTTTTTTTTTTTTTTTCGTGTGTATATCCAGGGCACATTGTCTGGACAGGGAAAATGAGAATGGATGGGATTGTAATTACTGAATGGAGATATCCACACAGTGTGAAATTAGAAAAGGCTGGGCGAAAACCTCCCACGGGCACAGCCAGTAAAGAGAGAGAAGTTGTCATGGTGATAGGTGAATTCAAACAGGGCTTTGCAAACCTTCGGGGAAAGAGGTGCGAGTGCGTACGAGCGAGTTGTTCCTATGTATGTGTGTGTTGGGTGGCGGTGGTTATTTGGGGTGTGTTTATGGATTCCTTTTGTGAACAGGGAGAAAAAAGTTGCTGCGACCTTGATGAAGACACGCAGAATGTGATGTTTTCAGTTTTTCTCACAGTAAGCTTTACCTGAACTGAGCGTGGAGTGTGTTACTTACAGTGTAGGATTTGAACTGGGACGCAGGGCACATATTATGCTTACTTATCAAAAACTCACCTTTTAGAGGTTTAAAAGCTGAGCGACTGACTTTGCCCTGAATTAGTAAAACTATGGATGAGCTTCCCTTTGTTGCCTTCCTTTTTTAATGTGCTGAAAACACTGAATTCTAGTGGCTGTTAAGTGGAATAGGCACATAGATATGCTGTAAATGAATTCATTGTTTTGCTCAAAGACATTCACGGTTACTTTAAGGACACAACAGCACCCTGCTGCCAAACAGGGTGCAACAGCTCTGTCTTCAAGGACACAGTCTGTTGCCAAAATATTGTGTACACACTTTAAAAAAAACCCTGTATTTTCAGTACAGTGCCGTATCCTTAAAACTATGACATGTTTGCATCTTTTTTTTTTTTTTGCAGTGAAAGCTGGCAAAGAATAGCTTCCACTTCTTCAGCTTCTCCCAGAATTCTTAAATTCCAGGCAGTAGTTTGGCTTTAAAGACAAAACAAACCATTTAAACAACCATTAAATTTGTATTTTTGTTTATTTAAAAAGCAAGTTGAGTACTGCCTTCTACAAAAGTGGAACCTATATAACCTTGTTGAAGATGTTTTATTAATTTTGTTTGTAGTCAAACATTTCACAGCTGTTCTGTGTTGCTGGCAGGCATTAAACATGAATGAATACCATTGCTGTGGATTCAGTTTGTTTCTAAAGAATCATATTCCATAAAGCATTGCATATTGTTCACTGTGTAAATGTGTATCTTATATTGTTCAAACATATTTGTTTTTATGCATTTTACCACTGCTATTTACTAAATACTGCTCTTTAAATTAGTCTAGGGAAAAAAAATGTCATCGTTGACCATATGGAAGTGCTGGAAGTAATTACAATGAGGATTTTAATTTAATCATAGTCTAGGACTCTCACTGGGATCATTTTAGGTATTTCTTAATTAAAAACTGGGTAACATTTTATAACATGATACAATATGATATTTTAAACACTGACATTTACCACAGTTTCCATTAATTATTGATACATGTTTTAAAATCCTTTTGTGCTCGTGTAATTGATACTTGGACTTCCAAGCAGATTACTGTGACAAATACTTGTTTCTATTTTAATATAGGTTGTGCAGATGAATATCACACTACTCTTTAGATTGCTAAACTACATCCAACCAAACTGATGAAATTAGGGGCTCACTTTTTACAAAAAAACTGACAAACAAGATACATTTGACTTTTCTTCATTTTCAGATAAAAGGTGGTAACCAAAAATAGGAAATTCTCAAATAACAGCGCTGTTGTGTATTTGGGTAAATTAATGCAATAAGGTAAAGAACTTAAAAGAGAGGAGCTATTAGTCTTTTTTTTTTATATCCCGAGAAGGTTGAAATAACAAACAGAACAATTACATCACACAACATGCCTCTTCACCTCTCAAAAATAGCTCTCATTCACAGATTCACTCATGCAGCTGCTAACCATGCTTTCACGTTGCATTGTTTCACAGAAGAATACCCATACATACTTTGTTTTTTGAGTCTTTAGGTCAGGTGAAAGGATTTTAAAACAACACGGGAGCAGATAAATAAACACCAAATGCTTGTTCTATATTAACATTATGTAATATATTCAGAAATAAAATGACAGGCTGATGACAGAAGCATTAAAGGTTCGGTTCACTGACGAGCTAGCATTGTGGGTATGTGGCCATGGCGGTATGTTGGAGAAGATACCAGTGTGGGATGCGTTGAAAGCACTGGCACTAAGCCATCTATTTCACATGCCACGACTGTATTACGTAATCAGAAGCAGGAGACGGGGAGGAGTAGATTCCTTTGTCATAGTTCAAAGTGCACAGTGAAAAGATAATGGCCTCCTTTTATCAGTAGGCCATAGTAATGAGCTTGTTCATCACTTACGGGAGGAGAGCGTAGGGGAAGGGAAGGATGGGTGGGAGGTCAGAGGGTTGGCGGGTGGTTGCATGGAGTGGGGGCTGAGGAATGCCCATCCATCAGGCGCCATACCCAGAGTCTGGCTAGAGACCCAGCCCCCTCAAAACTCCAGACCTGTTAATCACCGTCTGTACAAGTGAAGAGAAAACTACCACATTATATATGGAAGAACAAAAATGCCATAATGGGATTGCTTTCGACAAATATGTAGTCTGTTCTCTTTTTTTCAAATAAAAAACCGCCCCAAATATAATAAATTCATGAAATTGTCACATGGGATCTATTCAATAGAGTTTTAAAACACTCAACTTGAAAAAAACCTTTAAGACTAATGTTTTTTAAGTGGACATGCCTGTATTACATATTTTAGAGACTGCTCTGAGGGCACTCTTCACCTCTGCAATGTAGAAAATTGAGTTTCCTAAAGTAGAATTTTAATACAAACCACTCTTTCTGCCTAAGTTAGCCAAACAATGAATAAAACAAAAGCAAACGGAATGAAAATGAAACTTAAGTTTACATATAGCATGAAGGAGAGAAAAAAAAAAGCCTTGAAAACATTTGTCTTGAGTTCCACATGGAACAAGTTTTTGTCAGGCTGTTTTCACTTTCATACGGAATTTTGTAGTGTTGTTTTTTTTTTTTTGTTTTTTTAAACTCACCAAGTTACACTTGGTGAGTTTAAAAAACAAAACAAAACATAAAACCATATGTTGATAAGCACTGATTTTTTTTTTCTTTTTTTCATTGATTTATTCATTGTTTGATATATTTGTCCTGGCTGTCTTCCACCCATACATCCATTTGCTTATCTAATTCAGGGTCATGGGGTGGTTTGGCGCCTATCCCAGCTGTCATAGGGTGGAAGGCAGGGTAAAGCCCAATGACAGCTAGGATACGGACACAGCAAGTGGTGGTAAGGTTATGGTTTTGAGTCCGCTACCCAACTAGGATAGTAAGTAACTAGCCATAAGTGTGAATCTTATCTGTCATCATCGAACTGTTGTTTTCAATAAAAGGTTGTTCATTTTTCACTTCACTAACTAAAGCATAATTTATACTTGCTATCTATCTATAACAACATACAAACTACTTTGTGTACTATTGTTGTCATTGTACCTGACAGTCAGTTTCCTAGTCCTCCAGTCTTCCAACTCTAATTTCCCAAAGCAGAGTAATATGGTGAAACTAGATTTGTTTTCATATATATATCAGTAAAGACAAACTTTGTAAGCAGATTTTGAGCAGGAATCTTGCAGACCTCTACATCTACTTGTCACAACATCAGTTTCAGTGAAGCAAACCTGTTTGCTGGGTATTCAGAGCTTAAGGACACTCCCAGTGGATTTCGTCACTTGAAGGATAGTCCAGACTATCCAGTCCTGTTTAAACCTGATCATAAGATCAAACAGGTTTACTGTCATGCAGTAATTTCTGTTAAATACTGAATATATAGATAGATATAGATAGCTTCATTTAGTTTTCCTGACTTGCTTGTGTATGTCTTTTGCTTTTCTGCACATCATGTTCACTACATGATGTGCCCTTAGGGGTTACTGATGTCATATTCTAATGAAAGCATCCAGCACAAATAATCATAATCAGTTCAGCCTTCCAAAAGACTCTCTAATTAGCAACATGATTTAATCAAAGTATCAGCAAAAAAGAGTATTTACTACATAATGTTTTTTTCTAAAGAGTGAATAGTTTCAGCAATGAACACAATAAAATAACAGAACAAACCTTGAATGTTGATTATTGCTTAAGTCTATTAATGTAACTCTTATTAAATCAATGGAGTTCCAATGGAGTTCCATTAAAATTTCTTGCAAGTGTCAAAATAAGAAACACTTGGTCTCAGCTCTTTGTGTCTGATTATTACAACCAGATGAAAGGTTTCCAGGTGGCAAAGACTTGACAGACTACCATCCCAATGTGGGGTCGCTGACCTCCACTTTCCTTCTGGTTCAAGAAGCAACCCCCCTCAGCCCCACAGGACATACAGCTTGTATGAGCTTAGAGGAGGGGGAGGAATATGCATGGATGTGTATGTATACATATGTGCATGAGGTGAAGCCTTGCTCTAGGGAAGAGCTTGCTCTCCTGGTTGACCTTGAATGTTCTCATTCATTTTACTGATAGCTGTGAATACGAATGGATCCTTTGACTGCACTTTGCTAAGGTTGAAACTAACCGCAACTAACCTGCCCGATCTAACCTGATACAGGTTCTGTAAGGTGCATAAATTCGGTGTTAAATAAATATTTATCAAATCCTTAAAATTCCCAGTAGGTATTGAGTGTGAACATAAGAAGCATCTGAGTGCACAGTTAATGACTGTAAACCTAAAATGAGTAAATGTGCTCATTTAGAGAAATCTGGCCTTGAATTACTAAAGTCTGCTTTGCAAATCATCTCACTAATAAATGTAATTTGTATGTCTCTTTATTCTTTGCATTCACTGTATTTTGTTATGGTTTATTGCTGTAGCGCAGAGTTTGAAGTATTTTACATTAAGATTTCAGGTAACATTAAATGACATTTGATGACTATTAGTTCAGTTCAATTCAATTTTATTTCTATATAATATTGAATATTTATATATTCAATTCATAAATATTGAATATGCTCCTGCATTATATAATCAAAGTGTGTGTTTACTGTGTGTGTCTGTATCAAAGAAACCACATGTCATCTAATGTTAACATTCATACATTTTATACTGTATTTCAGTTTAACAGCCATGTATGATTGATGTTGCAGTCCATTTTAGCACACTGTAAATCCTACCAGTTATCCTCCTGACCCCATAGTGAAAAACATGTTCGCCAGTGGCAGTCTAAGCTGAATATTATTCAAGTGTTGACATGAACCCATGGCAAGGTTACGTTTGAGTCAAGAACCTTTAAAGTGCTCAACTCAAACCTTACATTTGTTTTAACATTGGTTGAGTCCTCGACTATGGCTCCAAAAATGGCTGCTGTGAAGTGCAGTGATTAAATAAATGTATGCATCACTGTAATCATTTTGAATTTGAGGCCCAGGAAAGTGACAAATAGGGCCTGCCATTATTATTATTATTATTAAGCAGTGATGTGGAAATGAGATAATAATGATTAGAAGATTGAGATTTATTGACATGTGGTTTTGGTATCTAGTTTGAGCAAATGAACTGTTATAACTGTGTATTAAAAACATCTTTAAAAGAAATCACATTTCTTCGCATAACCAGGAAAAAAATCATTACATACAGCTCTAGGCTAAATTCAACGTAGAGTCACGTACTGAAAGATTTAAGGTTAATCTCTCACACTGGTGCTGGTTTTACCTAACAGTGTGTCTGCTAAGCCTGTCCCTGAGCCTGGTTCTGCCGGAAGATTTACTCCCATAAAAGACATTTTTTCCATCCCACTGTTGCCAAAGCACTTGTTCATTGAGTGCCATCTAACTGTTAGCGTTTGGGGCTGTTTATGTTTTCTCTATATTATTATTGTACAATATAAAGTGCCTTAATGTCAACATTTTGATAACCCTCAGGGTCAAGCATGACTTCGGATCAGTGGTTGGCATATTATACTGAGAAAACTACAAGCAGCAGTAACAGTGACCAAGACACTGGCCAATTCCCAATAGGCACTTTTTCAGTAGACTAAACGAGGTACCAGAGCTAAATTACTGCAGGACTAGATACCAGAGTGACACGTTGTTGTGGTTAGTCTGGAAATTCAGGTTGGTGGGAAACTGGGGTCAGGTCGTTTGCCATAGACAACTGTGGATTCTTTTAGGCTAATTCTAATGTTATTGGGGGTTGTTTGTAGTAAAATAGGTATCCATATGGAAGAATAACATTTACCATAAATAACCACATAGTTTTGGATGATTATTCACATTTTATAGTGTGGAGTTGCGCTGGGGGGGAGTTGGGCTCATTATTAAAATCCTGTCTAGAGCTAAGTTGTCGCTCACTCTGAATGCCAGTGGCAGAACAGCTGCTGTGTTGAAGTGTTAGAGGTGCTTTAAAACCACCAAATTCACTCTCTCAGATTTTTATTGCTTGTTTTTTTTTTTCTTTACTTGGATAATGTTTCTGTGGTTCCAGAGGCCTGTTGTAAAACTGAACAGTTAAAGCTGTCATGTCATGGACAAGTTTGAGGGTTATTAATTCAGTTCAATGAATATTTTGCACAGACACCTGTGGATTTACTGCATGTCCCACTATTGACAGTGTGTTACTTGTTCCGGCTCACATATGCTTTCATATTCAGTCAGAGTTCTTCTCATTCAAAAATTCTTACGTCGTCTTATCTCGTCAATCATTTTCTGACTACCGTCCATGGGCCAATCAATCTAAATATCCTTCAGGCATACTTTTGCTCACTCAACCACTCCCCCATCACCACATAGATCTTTAGATTGTTCTGGGAAACTTACCACCAGTGTCCACATTCCAGACAACATTGTCCTTTATCTTCATTTTCAGCCTGTGTCTAGCTGTGACCTCAACCATGAGTCTGATTGTTACAAGCTCAACTGGGATTCTGTTTAAAGTTACTGAAAAATGTTGAAAAAAACTGCCCATTATCACAGCTCTGGTGCAAATATCCTTAACAAGTAAATGGAAAGGGCTGGTTACCTTCCATTTTAAATTTCCATACATTTTTCTCAAGTATACACAAGTTCCCCTGTAGGGAAAATTATGCCCTTTCTCCACTAAATTGACCAGCCCAACATGCCATGCTTGTCTTTAATAGCGCACACAGCGGGGAGTCTGATACATCTGGAGAAAGAAAATAAGGCCAATCTGAGTCTGTCACAGTTATGCATATTTAATTAATACAATTTTTTTTCATCTACACCACAAAAATAATTCAGTCTTGGAAACAGCAAATTATTGAAATGTTGGCCTTGTGGCCTTGACGTTGTATCTATCTATTAATATCGGGATTAAAAAAATAATCATTCTTTATTTAATCTTCAGTTTTGTTTCATTTGAATAAAAAAAACCTCTTTTATGGTGTTATACAGCTTTTGTTGTGGTGATTTGAACTGGAATACCAATAAATATATCTTTAAAATGAAAGGAAGAAATAATAAAACAACCTCTTGAGAGTCCTTCAATTATTTAGGGGCTTTGGGGCATGGAGTATGGCAGGCTTGGTGGAGCAGTGTTAAAGCTGAGGCACTTTGTGCTTGCAATCGGAGATGAAGAGGCTATTTGTCTGTGTAGTGTGCAAAGCTCTTATCAGGGATTTGTTTGTGGCACAACTTAATTTGCATAAATTTCTTGGAGTGTAAGATGAAAACTCTGCGCTCTTGGCTGGAGCAGGAGGAACAGATTGCCCTCACAATGCACATTCCTTCAAACAACTCAAATCGTTGTTCTAATGTGAAACTTAGATTAAGTTTTTCATCTCAACGGTCTGACCATTAAATATTTCTCCTTATCCCCAAATTTTCACATGCAACAAGTATCCTGGCTGCTTATCTATCAAGTATTGAATCGTGAAGACTATTTGAAGTTGATTACAATTCCTATTTGTTACAGCTGAGGGCATAAATTCTGTTAGTCATATGTTAACATTGTACTCAGGGATTGCTGGGAATCTGAGAACACGATGATATGTAAGTGAGCCCTATACCCTCACTGAGCACTAAATGTTTATTTGACATTCCTACATTTAAATCAAAAACAAAAAAACTAGCGATCTGAGATGTGTAACAACACTTTATTAAAACTATCTCTTTAATTATTTATTTTACAAATGACAGCAAAATCATGTCAAGTATTACCAGTAAAATGTATGCAAACTGGCCTGTTAATGAAGTCGAGGTCCCAGTTTAGTTAGCCTTTGTGTGCTACTTGTTTTAAGTATTCTTTATACATACATCATTACCCTGCTGAACTTGCAATTAAAAGATGTGCCTGCTGATATTCTGTGTGTTACGGATGTGTGAATCTAAAGCCTGGCATATCTGCTTGTGTGATGTGAAAATCATTCCAGGGCCCTAATGCTCCATCGATTCCCAAAATAAAACAAGGACTGAAGGAAAGTTGGGAGTAAAATCTAGTGAAGTTAGCCTAGTTTATATATAATGCCAATGAGGCCTGCAACCTACAGAGGGATCCTTGAGCACAGCATCACATGCAAAGTTTAAGAGTGACAGGTAAATGGTTTTTAATGAAAGGTACACATTGAATGGGTGTGGTAAAGCAAGAAAACTGCAGCTACTACCTGAATGAAAATGTTGCTGCATGGGTAGAATTGTTTTCTACCAAAAGAATTATGATCCTATATTGAAATATTCGAGGGCCATTCATCTTGTCTGAAGCACTGAATTATTGGTGTCTGGGACACTGTGGGCCAAAAAGCCATGCACTGAAGTTTTAAAAGCTTTTGCAAAGGTGTGTGTATATATATGTTCCTAATATTAGGCTGTAGAGCATTACAGTGGCTGAAAAGATGAGCACATAGAGGATTGGATGTGGAAAAAGTATAGTCAGAGAGTTGATAATACAACAAGCAGATTGTTCTCCAAAGCTATTTAAAGCATATGAATGAGCCCTGGGTGACTGTGTTCATGGAAATGAAGGAACCATACACATATTAGTGTGTATGTGTTCATGGAAAGGCTGTAGGCTCCTTCCCACATATATGCGCAGTGCTGCCCTAAAGGCTCACTGACCACTGATGTTTATTTTTCTGTCTCTCAAAATGGTTCCAAACAAATTTACCTGTGCAATGGTTGCTAAAAACTACCCAAGGATGAAACAAACACCATGCAATGTTTTTTGCTTAGGTTTGCCAACCACTGGAATAACAATTCAAATTTTAATGTAAAAAGTTTTTAAAAAGCGCTTATCCTGGTTGTAGTCACGGAAACCCTGCCAGTGTGGTCCTGTTCTATGGCTAACCCTGATGTGATAGTTCATCTTTGAAAAACTGCTGAATATCCAGTAAACACTTTCTTTCTGATAATGATGATAATAATAATGGAGGACAAAAAAACACATGTAGAACCAATAGTCTTTTTATCCATTTTCCAATAAAAAATACATTCATACAGAAACTATTTTACAAAACAATTTCAAATGAAAAAATTTCATTATGCCATAAAATGAACAAAAATAGAGCCTCATATTTTCCATGTTTATCCAATAAAGATTCTCTAGCTAAAGATAGGGCATCTTTGCAGGTCAAGTTGGGGAAAAAATGACATGGCAAATAAAAAAAACGTAATACTTAGCGAACACCAGAATTCAAAATTATTACAATTCAAGTGTCCAGAACAATTCACGTCTGAAAGTAGTTGTTTTCTTCTTTTTTTCTCTATTAAACATGATAGGCCACGGGTCTAGGCGATACTGATGTCATTTTAAAATGTACATTTTTTTTTTCTGACTTTATTTTTTTCCCAAAAATCAAAACAAAGATGTTACAGAAGCAAATGAAGGAGAATGGAGTGCATCTATTTTACAATAATTCTTCAGCCTTTTATCATTCACATTTGGAAACAACACACTGCACTTGTTTTTGGTCCCACACCTGTTCAAAATAGAAGCTTCCTTACAAAATTCTCGTAGTTTACAATGTAACATATCTTTGTGTTTCTCAGTGTAAAAACAAAAGTAACACTGCAGACAAATGAATGTTCAACAGGTTCACCGGAGACATGTTGAGTTTTAACAAGGCTACCTGTGATGTTGACAAAGTGAGACATTAAGTAACTGATGAATGAATGAATGCTCTTTCTAAAATTTTCCATCTGTCATAATTTTTGAGTATAATATAACGGCACCAAAATATTTCTACAAGTGGAGAAAGTGGCCATGAGATTATCCACTTGTGCGCTCATCGGATTTTTTTGTTTCAGCTCACTTTGGAGTGTGACGAAGTCATGTTACCTATGTTGAAACATGAACATAGTGAAGTTGGTACAGACAGCTTGTCCTTGTAACCTTAGGTTACCAGCACAAACCTCTAGATCTGAAACACAGCTCAGTTGAACTGGTTGGACTGGTTTTTTTTGTACCGTTAAGTCAGATCATGGGCTGTTAAAACTAGAACTGACTAAAGACACTGACTCACCTTGGAGGTGAGACTTCCCGAAACATCCAATATCAAGCCACTCTCGTGACTGAGAATGCGGTCATTAGCCTACTTTAAATGAGTCATCCTTTGCATTTGAGAATATACGCTTGACATAATGGACCCAATGTAAATGTTGCCTTTGCAGTAAATCTTGATTTGCAACTCTCGGTGGCTGACCACACAACATTTCATGAGAACGTGCTTCCAAGACTCTGTACCTTTGACAGCAAGTTACAGTTAATCTGAAGTGCATCCACGCAATCTTATACTACATAGTAGTAAATCAATATAAAAGTGAATTGCTTTTCCAAGTTCTCCACAATTCTGTCTCAGATCTGGATAATTTTGAAGACTATGATTTAGTTCTGAAATATCTATGATATATTTAACACAGACGTGTAAATGGCAGTCATTATGAAGCTGATATAGTTACTTTTGTTTTAATATTCAAGAGTTTAGAGGAGTTTGTCGCAAGGGAAAAGGGCAAAAGGTGCAACTGTATGGATCAGAGCCTTTTATAAAGCTATTCAATAACGCACAACTGCATTCGCAATGGTCATTTGGTGTATGTGTGTATGTATAACAGAGTGATCTATTCAACAGGACAAGGCCACTTACATAAGGCATCGGTAAGGTCAACAGTGCATTTACAGACAGAACAAAAGAGAAAAGCAAAAGTGAAGAAAAAGGAAGAAAAATCCCACAATCAAAATATTTGCTAACAGTGGTATCCCCAACTTATCAAGAAAAAAAAAAAAAAATATGGCAAAGCAAAATGACTGCCTTATGTGTTTTGTACAATACTATGATACTGAGTATTATGAAGGTAGCTGCTCTTGAATGGAATTTTGTTGTCCTATAAGGTGAGCAACACATCCCCAGATCCCATGCAACTTCTGATATAATGGCAATAACTGTGTACAATTGTTGTTGTTTTTGTTTTTTTCCTTTTAAGATACAAAGCTTACACAGTGGAAAACAAAATGAGCTTTATAGCGTGTATGTTTTGAGACAGGCTACGTAATACATTGCACATTTAATAGCTGCACTAAACAAAACAACCTCCCATTTTTAGACAGGGAGCTGTAGTTTCACCTCCAGGCAGAAAGGGGGCAATCTCTATCCAATCAGCCCCACTATACTACCCCCCTACTCCTCTCCACAGCTGACAGAATCAGTCATGACAGACAGAACTTTTTGCTTGCATTCATTCTTAGAGAGACAACACATAACCCTCCCTCAAAAAGAAAAATAAACCTCCCGAGTATAACATCACCCTTGCTATGTCATTCACTCGCAGTTCCACAATGCAAGCTCCATCCACTCCATAAAGCCAGCACAGGCATCCAGTCGCAGGCACTCACAGTCCCCAATATGCACAGGCAAACACACTGTCAGTGGAGGAATGGCACCCCAACCCCTGGAGTCCCAAATTTCTCCAGGAATAAAGCGTTGAACACCATACAGAAGAGTCTCTTCCCATCTTCTCCAACCTAGATCTTTCCCATTTTTGGAGTCTCTTTTTGCCCTCCTGCTCCTCCATAAAAGCCTTTCAAGAGCAATCACCACAGCGAGGTGTTGGAGGCACTAAGTATGGTGCAAATAATAGCCTGCGTTGCTTCATGTTTTTCCACTGACTGGAACACGACGGTGCCCCTGTTAACGCTCCCAGGACACACCGGCCTCGCTGATCTCCACAGGTCAGGACAATCAACCCGAATCATCCCTCAGAGCTCTCAACATGAAGACCATCTTAGATGTGCCTCTTCATGTGCAGCGCCAGGTGGTCAGAACGGGAGAAACACCTAAAAGAGGAAAAAAAACATCAGATCCAGCCACTAAACTGAAGAACTAAAACAAATGACTATAACTTGTTGAAGGTAAAAAGTTGCTTATATTAACAACTAACTAGGCTACAATGACTAAGCAAAACGCTGCTAAATTCAACTGAATCAGTTAATAGACCAAAAAAACAAAGCAAAACACTGTAATAAACAAAGCTATCACTTCAGCTGCAGGAGATGAAGGGTAAGGAAATGAAAAATCTCGTTTTTAATTGAAGGAGAATGTTCACACATCCATACGAGACGCTAATCAACACAAGAACCCTGGGGTGGTTTGTTAACATGTGAAACCAGTGAAACAAACAATATAAAGCTTCTTTTTCACCCACCAAAGATGCTTGTTGGATTCCATTTAGATTAAAGTACCTATGGCTATGGAGCCAATTTTATTCTGCTTGTTTGGTATCGTATACTTTTCTTACTCTCTGTGCTATATAACATGAACATGTGATAGATTGAAAGAAAGGGTCCATGCCTCCCCCTTACACCTAGTCCCTTATCCCAGTCTGTATAGGTTTGGCTGATGTTTTAAATAGCGCCCTGGTAGAAGAGACCCAAACTTCATGCTGTTCAGTCTCACTGCACTCTTCTCTATGTGACATCCCATCCATTGTACTCAACTCTCTTTTTATCCACCCCCTTGACCTCAACCATTTTCATCCTTAACCCTCATTCATCCCTCCCACTAGCATGTCATTTTGATAAACTAATTTGCTGCTTTCTTTGTCAGTAAAGAAGTGCTTGGCACCCAAAATATAAAGAAGGGGAGTAGTTCTTATGAAGAGGCATTAAATTAATTTACAGCACTTTGTTTTGAGAGGCATTTGCCATTGTAACAAAAAAAGAAGAATGTGACTAATTATGGTGACACATGACAATAAAAACCATCTCACCTGTCGCAGTGACTGCATTTAAATGGCTTTGCTCCAGTGTGCTTCCTGAAGTGTCTGGTGAGTTCATCGCTTCGTGCAAAGCGCCACTCGCAGCCTTCCCATGAACACCTGTAAGGCTTCTCGCCTACAAGAATAATAGTAAAGAAAAGCAAAATATTAAAGCCGGCCATGTCATTTTTCATCTGAGTTCAGAGCCTTGCATTTACTTAGCTATTCAAGCAGCCTCTGCAAGTTTACCAGAGAGTTAAGAATTTCTAAATCACAATATGAATATTTTAAACTACAATTTCTGATATACAGCCAATATTTACAGTACGGGAGGTCAAATAAACATGATCCTGTGCAGGTGGTAAGCAGATTGGGCTGACTACTGTAAGACGAAGAGAAAAACAACCTCGTGCCTTGTGGGTCTCAAGAGCTGTGGTATGCAGCTGTAAGAAGCTGCTAGAGTAGAAGGCTTATGTAACAGTGGGAGAGCTACACGAAAAAAATAGACTGTTCCTAATGGTCCTACAGGCCATTAACCATCATTAACCATGTGGCTAACGTGGCTGGAGAACGATGCTAGGAATGTGACTTCCTCTGCTAATGGAGGGCCAAGCTGTAAACAGCCTGGCAGAGGTCAAAGGTGACAAGGGAAACTGCTCACATTTGAGCCCCTAACAAAACAGTGCAAATGTCAGATTCCCATAATGTTTCTCTCGCTCTCTTTTTTTGGGGAAGTTGTATGCAAATGAGTGAGTTTCGGAAGCTTTTCCCATGGTGAAATCTGAGAACTGTTGATTTGTTTTCAGGATCCACATCCTCTGGGTGCTACTTGGCCACAAAAGAACATCCCTCCCCTTCGCGTCTCTCTCCCTCTCTCACGCACTCCCCGCCTCCCTTTGCCCTGCATGAAGTCACGTTCCTCTGTGTGAATTAGGTCATAGTTGAGGGCATTCCTCCTGACAAACTATTCAAAGTATGTGGGAGTATTTTTTTTTTCAGAACTTTGAGCAATAACTCAGCGCTTCAGTTCGGCTATCATCACTTCTGAAAGGCTCACTGTCAGGCCAGTTTACCTGTGTGTGTCCGCTGGTGTGCTTTGAGGTGCGAGCTCTTGGTGTACACCTTCCTGCATCCGTTGAAGTGACACCTGTGCACACGCCTCCTCCCGTCAGGCGATGCCTCCCCGCTGGTCAGACCTGACCTTTCCAGGCTCCTCTCCATGCCCCCAACCCTTATTTTCCCTGTTGAGTGCATCACTGTCTGTATCCCAATCCATGTCTGGGCTACAGAGCCCTCCTTGCCGAGCTCAGGTGAGGACGGTGGTGTGCTGATGATGCCAGAGGCCACGTCATCGCCGTTGTCGGCCAGAATATCAGTTAAAGAGCTGGAGGTGAAGTCGAGGGTAGGGGAGAGCTCCTCCGAGCTGTCCGAGGCCTCGCTGCTGGCATCGGAGTTGAAACCACCAGCATCATGATTCTGGCTATCCTGATTGTCTTCCTCCTCCTTAATGTGGGTGATCTTTGGGTCTGACTCATTTGACTTGTCCCCGCAGGCAAGCAGCAGCTTGCTCCACAAGTCCTCCTGGGTCTCAAATTTAAGGTCTGTGGCTGAGACGTAAGGCTCGCTCTGGAGGTATCTCTCCAGCTCGAGACATGTCTGTGTAGATGAAAGACAAGATAGAAATGAGTTCACTGGTGCACAGAGCCAAAGGCATGTAACAAAACTCTTACATTCAACCTGAAAGTCCTTAAAACCACCAAAAAAGACCATTTGTTTTTACAGGAAACACAAGACTCAGGTATTCTCCTGTGCACTATATTTATTCTAACAGCGGCAAAATAGGGGGTATGCTGTGACACTGTAACATCACCAGCCCTGTTTCTTCTCTGCCTGCAGGAATGAAGTAAGACACAATGTCCTATGCAGAGGATAGTCAAGTACGTTCTAAGTGTGTTCTCTGAGGCCATATCAGGGAGGATTACAAGCACCACATTTCCTTCTGAGAGACTGCAAGAACAAGGTGCTCTTACCCGCGAACGCAGGCATGGTTTGAATGTGTGTAGGTGTGTGCAGAGGTTGGTCATGAAATTTACATATGCTACAGAGCCCCCCATTGGGTTAGGGAAGTGCTTGTAGATCTTTTAAATCTATCAATTATTCAACATAATGTGGATTTAATAATGCATTTGGAGGCATTGCTAGAAATAACATAGCACACCAGGAACTGAGTGGAGGGAGGTCTGGTTCATGGGGGTTCATAAAAAGCCTGGCATGAATACTGCAACAGCCACTGTGGATTGTGGGCCTGTTTCTGTGAAAAGGAAGTGAGAGAGCATTTCCTTAACCCTCTGCAGTCAGCAAGCACAGGCCAGATACGAAGGCCACAAACAGGCCTGTGCAGTTTCCTAATGAAGCAAATTTAAAATTACAGCCAAATGTTGTTATAACAGAACTGACTGGAACAGTGGCAGCCAAAGCTTGAGGAAACCTGGATCCAAGAGGTCATGGGACAAATACATTTTTCGGACTTTTTCCAAACTCGTCCTAAAACTATTTATTCCCTTAGTGAGAAATTGACATTTTCCCATTTGCTTGGAAGTTTATACGGTCAAAATGAGAATGAAACTATCCGAGAGGGGACTATCCCTCTTTGGCTGATCTGGTTACAGGCAGCACAAGCATCACTTGACGAAACACTAAAAGAAAGGAAGAATGACAAGCCTCACCAACAACATTTTTAAAATATTATAAGAATACCATACTGAATAAATACAGCTTATCTAGAGATGGAGGATGAGATGGAATAAAATGAAACCACAGGTACCAGGCAGCAACTATAAACACCTTTCGTGTGTGTGTATATATATTCTAAAAGAGGACTATCATGGGAAAATCTTCGTGACTTGGGAATGAAAAAGAAGGCATTCAGTTCAAATGTTTCTTGTCAGCAGTGGTGGATAAATCCCAGGCGAGCTTTAAATGCCTGAGAGGGCGACTTGGAATGAAGCCCGACCATATCTGATAGACGGGGAGACAGAGAAGACTGAAGAGTCAGGCCAATTCATTTCCCAATCTGAGCAAGAAGCGACTTGTCCCTTCCCGTCACTACCAGTGTAAAACTCCACTGTTTTGTCAACCAGGCGGCCGCCTGGTCGAGCAACGGTGCAATAGAAACCAGCCTCTCTTATTCTCTCTCTTTCTGACAGTCTGTCACTCTCATTTGTATGTGTGGGTCCGTGACAGCGAGAGGGAGTGAGCGGCAGGCAGAGGGGGCAGAGAGAAAGTCAGGAGGAGGCGCAAAGACGCACGGCTCGCCATTCAGTCGCTAAATCTGCAACACGGCGTGTTTTTCATTTATCACAAACCGATGTGCCTGTAGAACCTGCATGCCTGAGCCGAAATTGTCCACAATACGAGCAAAACACCACCGAACAACTGTGCGTGCGCTGTAACACCAGAAAATACTGTAAAAGTACAAGTCACTTAAAGGATATTTTATGAAATGCGCCAAAAAACTAAAGAAGACCGCATTTTAAGTCGGCATTTTTACAAATATACTATAAAAATACCTAAGAGATCTGTCACGAGGGGAACTTGCATCATTTCCCCTATAACCGGAGGCAAACCAAGTTTTTGAGAAATAAATTTATATTAGCTGCTTTACTGAATCAAACGCGCGCTCACATTACATTGAACTACTCTGACATTTGCCAGTCGGCGCGCAGCTGTCACTTAAAACAAGTTTCTGGAAATTACGCACTCTGCTGGCACTTCACACATGAGCCTGTGGCACTATCTGTCAAACTGAGGAATCGAGTGGGAGGAATCAGTCGTCAGCCTACCTGCTGCCAATACTCTTCCAGAGATGGTAAAGCTGAAAAGTATCCGGTGTCGTGCACAATTTGGAGCTCCTGGAAGATGCTACACATAGGGATGACATCCATTTCACTCCTGAGATTTAGCCACAAGTAGAAGCGAATTCAAGCTTGTGAGGAAACGAAGCCTGATGTGTTCAGAGAGAAGCTGAAGTCTTAGCTGTATTTGCATGTATACTAGTCTGGAGTCGTGCACTTCCAGTGGAGGTTTTGAGCGTGAGCGCACAACACCGAACTCTGCAAAAGTCCGTCAGCGCACTGTAAACTTCCCCCCCGATTCAAAATTACAGGCAAACCCACCCCCATGTGATTACATTACGTTACGGCACGTCTACCAATGGGCTTGCAGGAACTTTACAAAGGCCTACCAGACCACCTCTGGCCAATAACGAGCGAGAGCCGAGTCATCCTGTGTGTCGTGATTGGTGCAGAGCTAGAAGCCTCTCTGGCTCCCATTGGGCTAAATCAGCGCTATTTTTAGAACCGTATATAAGCGAGACTCCTGTTTTACCACAACGAGGAAGTTGAGTTTTCTACTGATTCGACTCTGAGCGTCAGCCGCTCCGGATCAGCGGCAGGAGAAGCGTCCGCTAGTGGCGGAGGCATCGGTCTCTAAATAGACACTGACGGCTATCTTTATTTCCTCACACACGCACTAGTTACTCTCGTTCTCTTGGCGAGTTGCGCTATGAATCTTAGGAGCGTAAGTCTGTAAAGAAAATTGCTCTCCCGCCTGCAAAACGCAAGTTCATGACAACAATATTCAGACGCGTCTGCAGACTCGGGGGGATCATCAAGAGCCTGATCAATTTCTGTGCTCTATGAAACAAATGTGATAGACTTCATCTTTTCATGGCTGCCCAGAGATTTATGAGCATTATTATGAGTCTCTCTGTGACAGTGTAGACAATTTAATAAGCTATTAAGTTATAATAGAGTTGCCATAAAGATGATTATTCACATAATGCTGTGCGGGTTATTGTAGTGGCAGCAGTTTGAAGCATACCGTGAGGGACAGGTTAGATTTTGCTGGGAATGATGCGCATTGGCAGGCGTTGTGAGTGCATGTGTGCGTTTTAATGTCAGTCACCTGTGGCTCTCTTAAGAGCCTACTTCTTTTGCAGCAAACTGTATGAATGTAGTTGCTTGTGAAACCGCATCAACTTATTTCCTCTAGAAGGGGGAAAGTAGAACAGGTTAAAAACAGTGTTGCCACCCATGGTGCGTGGTGAGAGTTCCTAATGCAAGACGGCAATATACCTCTCACAGCTCTAAAGTGACATGTTATAAATACATTCTGGCACACTCCCAGAAATATATTTACCTCTTTCACTCCTTTGAATGTAAATTGCTTTGCTTTCCCACATCTCTCCTCCCAGAGATCAAAGAAACATGAATATTAATCTGTGGTAATACATGTACAAGTTGGTATATGATGAGATTTATGTCCTCCTTGTGTGCTGTGCTTCATGTATTATGTTGTTTGCATAAAAACTCAGTTTATTAAAAAAAAGTCCCATAGGTGATAATTTCCACGTTTTGAAATACAGTTGATAGAAACTATAGCTTGTGGAAGAATTTGACTTTTATTTTGTTAAGTAGGGAGTCAGATTCCCCACATCCTGTCAGCAAATAAAGTTAACTGATACTTAAATCACTTTGAATGTGTCCTCTATCACTCCAAACACTATGACTAACACTGAGCTATCATTAAGATTATGAGTGCCTAGAATACTGTATACAGTAAATTTGAGCAAAAATTCATACTGAATTACATAAGATGCGAGATTAAGTTAAAGTTAAGCAGAACAACAGCGGCATTGACAAGTTAAAGGCAGGCGATGTGACAAACAACATGTTTGGAACAGAGCGCCATTGTCTGGCACATCGGCCCGGTCGAGCGCCTCCACAGCGGAGTCTCTTTTGTTGAGCTCTCAGCTGTGGCCGCATTTGCAGCACTCAGCAGCATCACATTTTCACATGAGTCTGTGGGTTTCATGGACAGATAAGACTAGGATGGGCGCTCTGTCATGACATACATGACTGAAGGGAAGCATCACTGCAAAACATTTAGGCTATAAATTGGGACAACAGAGAATTTACAATGTTACAAACCATAAAGTCAGAACACCCTGATTATTGTTATTGTTATTATTATTATTGTTATTATATAATATTATAACATTATATATGTTTTTATACGTATATGAAACATGAAGTTAGAGAATGGGAGCCTGACCTCTTAAATATTAAGTAATGAGAAACTATGGACCATTTCTTTCTCCTCAGCTCAAATATACCAAGATGTTTAAAACGTGCATGATGAGAAGGTTTCCACACAATAGATGCATTTACAATGCTGTGAAAAAAGTATTTGCCCCCTTCCTGAGTCCTTATTTTTTGCATATTTGCCACATTACATGAAAAGCTATATGTCATAAAGTAATTACCCCCCTAATTGCTCCCCAAACCCATTGACTTGATGTGCCACCCTTGGCAGCAAGAACTGCAATAAAGTGTGTGCTGTAACTGGCAATGAACCTTTCACATTCCTGCAGATGCATTTTGACCCACTCTTCTTTGCAAAATTGTTTTAATTCAACCACACTGAGGGGGTTTCAAGCACGAACAGCCTGTTCAAGGCCATGCCAAATCATACCCATGTCCAGCTAACCCAAGTAGTTTGAGCTTTAGGGCGCAAATTAATAGCCAGAAATTCTCCTTTAGGATTTTCTGTTAGAAAACAGAATTCATAGGTCCATCAAATATGGCAAGGTCCAAACCATCACACTACCACCATGATATTTGACTCTTACCACGAGGTTCTTTTGATGAAATGTTGTTTCTGGACTCAAATCTTCCAAAAAGTTCAACTTTTGTCTCATCAGTCCACAGTGTATTTTCCTGATTGATGTCAATGACTTGTTTCCAATCTGTTCTTGAGTTTCTTTACATTAGTTTATTTAGCCTGCTTTAATTTGTCAGGTTGTGTGTAAGTGATTTATTGATTCAGCAGGTCTGGCAGTGATCAGTGAAATAATGAAATTGAGCTCAGCTTCCCAGAAAATTAGGTTAATCACAGTTAATTCAAGATTTTATTTCAAGTAATTGAAATAATTACTTTTTCCACATACAGGCAAGTAGGTTTGGCTAGCTTTATTCCCTTAATACTGTGAATGAAATCATGTTAAAAAAATCTGTCAAAATAAACACTTGTTTGATGGTGTGGAACATGTAAGCGTGAGAAATACACAAAAGATATTAAAGAGGAAGGTTCCAAATGCATTTTCACAGCACTGTATATAAAATGGAATTAATCAAAGCTAAGCTACCACAGAATAAAAATGTAACACTTGTAAGCAGTTTGTGGCTGTCTGGATGAAGGTGCAAAGACACATCTGAACGTAATTTTCGTAAAAAGCTAACAGTGCCTAGCTTGATGCTAATGATGCTATGCATTGAAGAGAATGCTAATTGGCTGGAAAGTTTGCCTGAACAGGGAAAGAAACAATAAGAGAGGTCACTGTGAGGAACAAGAATAAAAAAATAGATTATTAGACATGAGTAGTGTACCAGAGGATGAAATTGTAATGATGATGTCATGAAGAAAATGGAGAAGCAAGAAAAGCATATATCTCTAAGGAATACAGGGTGGGCCATTTATATGGATACACCGTATCCTAGATGAACAATTTCCTGGAAAGTGAATTGATCGTCATGGGCCAGTTGATGGCCCCCAAGGTCTCCCGATCTGACTCCCGATCTGACCCCCTTAGACTTTTATCTTTGGGGTCATCTTAAGGCAATTGTCTATGGTGTGAACATACAAGATGTGCAGCACCTGAAACTACGGATACTGGATGCCTGTGCTGGCATTTCTCCTGCGGTGTTGCTATCAGTGTGTGAAGTGTGGGAGAAGAAGGTTGCATTGACAATCCAATACAATGGGCGGCACATTGAACACATTTTATAAGTGGTCAGAAACTTGTAAATAACTCATGAAAGAATAAAGTTACATTGAAACCAAGCACACCATTGTTTTTCTTGTGACATTACCAATATGTTTGATGTGTCACATAGCCCTCTTCCTATTGAAAAAACAAAAGTTGTATCCAAGATGGCCGACTTCTAAATGGCCACCATTGTCACCACCCATCTTGAGGAGTTTGCCCCCTCACATATGCTAATGTGCCACAAACAGGACTTTAATATCACCAACCATTCCCATTTTATTACGGTGTATCCATATAAATGGCCCACCCTGTAGAGAGTTTATTAAACTTATGTATTAACATCATATTTAATGTAAGTGATGGTAGGGAAATACCAGTACCTTAGAGCAGTGGTCCCCAACCCCCGGGCCACGGACCGGTACCGGTCCATGAGTTGTTTGGTACCGGGCCGCAAGAGTTGAGGCTCGGGTGTGACATATATGGTTTTCAGGGTTTTTATCGTTAACTCGGTTTCCCTGGGTCTTTTCCCGTGTTGTAGTAGTGTCTTATTTTGAAAGAAATATTTACACGTTACCATAACGACCAGAGAGCATTAAGGGGCAGAGAGGAGGATGTTACTCTCAATGTTGTTGGCGCATTTCAGGAGGACGCTGCTAATAAAGTTACACAATTACACAGTGAATTCGCATATATTATTATATTTACATAATACCACAGTTTTTGTCTTGGTCATATCATTTTATTTTGTTGTATTGTCCGCGACACCTTAAAGGCCGGTCCGTGAAAATATTGTCTGACATTAAAGCGGTCCGTGGCGTAAAAAAGGTTGGGGACCGCTGACTTAGAGTATGTATCTGTGACCTGATTTATACTACTTAGGTACTATATATTAACTGGTATTACATATGGTTTCTGTTTTGTTTTACCAAGGATGCACAATTTTTTATTTCTTTTTAATATGCTGCTGTAAGCAACTTCTTTGTTAAATACAGCTTGGACTCACTGTTTCCATCAGCAGCACAGCATAAGCAGATTTTGTGTGCAGACTGTATATATTCATGTATCATTTGCATGTAGCATAAAAAAAGGCAAGGAATTATGTTAGAAATACATTTTCATTGAGGGGAAATTATTTTCATTTGCCTTGCATTAGTTATTACAGTTGTGGCTTGTATGGAGCATGTTTTTCCCTTTATTGTACATTGACAATAAAGGGCTATTCTATTCTATTCTATTCTATTCTATTCTGTTGTCCCAAGAATGCAGTACAGTCACAACGTTTTAAAGTGACACTTTTGCTGTCATAAAAAACAAACAAAAAAAAGGACTTCCTGCATGAAGTCTATATTTATCGTCTCTGTAGATATGTCATCAAATCAGATTGCTGCCAATTTTGTGTTCTGTGTGGTGGACGCTGATGCAAAGAAAACGAGTCATATAATTACAGTTGCCATGAGTTATGTTGGCTGCAATGCACGTGGGATGCTGATCTGTGTTAGGATGAATCCATAGCAACAAAATACTGGGCATAAACAGCATGCAGGCAAGCAGCACAGATACTACCATGCCATCTATCCTGTGTGTATTTGAATATTTGTCTGTCCTGTGTCTCAACACTTCATATACAATGGCTTTTTCTACCTGACACTGGGCAGGTTTGCAATTACGTAAAGAATACTGATTCAGAAACGATTTCAAAATATCACATCACATGTAAAACGGGGTGTCCATTTTTTTCAGTCTACACCATAATTATTTGATTTTACACATAACTTTATTGATAATAAGACATGCTGCCATTTTTTTTTAACACAGCTAACAGCTAAAAGCACAACTTTGTATTCATACCACAGCTGCAAACTGAATAAGCAGCCAGTACATGACACAGGCCACAAAGTCAGGTCTTTTTTAAAAGTCTAACCATAGACAATGACAGGAATCAAGCAGAGAAAACAACCCATTGCCTGTTTTGCATCCACTACACACAATTGAAATCCTGCATTTGGAAAGCATGCCAAAAAGTGGTCACTCACTTTTAATTAGCTGTCCTAAAATTCTATGCACAGCAGATAATGGCCAGTTCTTAATTTGCAAACAGCGTCTGGTGCCTGATTAGAAATCCATGGCTGCAATTAGGCTAAAAAGTTTTGTTGTTGCCATTAGGAAAGAAAAGTCAGATAGCATAATAACAAATGACAATGATTTAGAAGCCGCACATGTTGTGTCTGCGGTTTTGATTGATAGTCTCACAAATGTATGCCATTTAGCTGAATTACAATTTGGATGCATGAGAGACTTGATTTTGCTAACATATTTAGTGTGTAGCACCCCAACTGCCTTTTACTTGAGTCTAATCAAAATGCAAAGATATTCATAGTGAAAGAAAAGTACAGTATGTAAAAGCAGGGAGCAGGCACAATAAGCAAAAGTCTGTGGAGTGACTGCAGCAAAACAAGCAGAGTTAATTTAATTGGTTCATTACATCACATGTCCTATTGATCTTGGGTTTTGATGCACTGTGGATGAATCAGAATCATAAGACCTCGGTCATTAAAGGGAGTGGAATCCTGTTTCACAGTTGCAGTGTTTAGAAGAGAAAAAATATCTCATGGGAGTACTGCTTTAAATCCTGAGGAGATAGAACAGACATGCTCTTCCCTTTTTCAACACCTGCTCTTAAAGTGCTTTTGAACAAGCTTTTCAGTTCCCAGCAGTCCAACATTACTACATAGTTATACGAGTTATATGAGCCTTTTGCTGGTTGAGCAGCAAATGTGCTTCAGGTTGTCGTTGCCTGAAAATAAAGACCCAAATTACTGACAATGCAACTAAAATAAGTCCTTCAAAATTCAAGTGTTTCCTTAAATCCCCCCCCCCCACGCCACACACACACAAACAAGAGCATAAAGAAAACAAAACAAAAAAAACTTTGTTAATTTAGATCTGGGGAAGGGTTTAGGTTAACATAGGGGATTCCCATCGTCATGGCAACATTAATAAACATCCTGATCAGGTTATGAAACAGTGCACGGTCTTTTCGTTTTTAAACAGGAAGCAAACAGTACTTCTTCATCATCATGGCTACACAATAACAAACATGCACTTGAGGTTAGGGAGACCTCATGATGGAAAAAAAACCAAAAAAAACCCTGTGTGTCATTCGGAAGGTGAAAAAATGTTCATTCATTGTTTTTGTTGACTCATTCATCCTCTCTAAACTCCTGCATATACTGACTCAATGCCTTTATAACAACATAACCTCAGTTCCCTCTTTTCTTCTCACAATGAAACTGAAAAATAAGGTAAATAAATCACCCTGTGAAACTTAAGGCCAGATGGCCCTCTTACGAGTTCTGGGTCTACCCTCATGGCCACCCACTAGTTGAGCGCTCCTGGAAACCCTCCAAAGAAAGGAGCCCAGGAGACATCCTGGTGAGAAGCCCAAATCACCTCAGCTGTCGCCCAAAGTGAAGGAGAATCCTCACCTTGTTTCTAAAGCTGAGCCTAACCATCCTAAACCTGGCATCTGACTTAGCCCTCTTTACATCACAATGGTCTGGAACATTACACAAATGGCACAGTATGTTTTTACAATGATAATACAAGGTATAATAAATAAACAAATACCTAAGTGTAATAAAATGTGAGCAACAATGACAGGGATTTTCATGGTGAAATAATTCTGCTTTAGCTATGTCCATCTGTCAGCTGTACATAATGCAGAGTCATGGCTCACCTAATCTCATTCAAGGATCACGTCACATGTTCTTCTCATACATGGAGGTCAGATTTAGACGACTACAGCATGTTAACCATTTCTTGGAACGTCTGATTTAATTTGAGCAACCCAGGGGAGCATTAAAACAATGATCCGAGAGAAGACATGATGAAAAGGGTGCTGGAAAGACTCAGATAAACGTATAGGGACGGTGAGTGCCTATATGTCTTGCATGGCATATATGAAAAGCTTTTAAGTGACGAAAAGTGCGATGTTGGCAACTGTTGGTAAATTTGTTGCTGGTGACATCATTTTTAAAAGGGACAAGCGAGAGCTCCAAACACTTTGCCAACAATTAGGAGTCCTGTGTGGAGTCCCAGAGCATTTTGAAAACAAATTAGTGCAGTTGATGCTGACCTGAAAGACGGTAGTGTCCGACGAATTGCAATACACTCAGCCTGCTACAAGCTTGGGAAAAACAGAAGTGGTGTAGCAAATGTATTGATGTGCTAATTAGTGTGTGATGTCATTTGGAAACCTTGTATGACTTGACTGAGCAGCCAACAGCTTCTTTTGTTTTTGTTAAAAGAATAGGCCACATGTGCCCTTGGGCAACCATAATGCACAGCTTGGCGGCTGAGAAATAAAACGTCCTGCACTACATGTCACGATCATCGGAGTGACATAAAACGAACGTTAAGCTGTAAAGCTAGTTTTCAGTGACATTTACATAAGACTTGTGGTAACACATAGCATGAACCAGTTTAACTAAATTGAATGGAACTGAATTTAATTCAAGTCACGTCAGTTTTATTTATATTTTGAGAGTTCACAACATCAGTAAGCTCAAGATGCTAAATGTTGTACGGTATACTGCTTAAGCAAGCGTTAAGCAAGGGTAGGGAGGAAAGCCTTCCTTTTATCTGGAAGACATCACTAGCAGGACCTGCCTTAAAGAAAAGAGATAACAAAAACCAGAGCAGAGAGATACAACAAATGGGATAAAACACAAAATTAGAGAGTAGATAAAAGTTAATGATGCTTAATAGAGGTGTAAAAACACACCGGGAGTGAAAAGGTGGAAGTGAAGAATAAGTGCTGAGTGCATTATGTGAGGTCTTCCAGCAGCCTGAGCTTTTAGCAACATAACTAAGAGTTCAGTGTCAACTAACTATAAGCTTTTTCAAAAAATTAAAGTTCTTGTGTGTGTGTAAACAGACACAAAGCTTTATTTTAATGAACAATACACATTGTTTCAGGTTGTGCCATGTCAAAGAACAAAACACGGCAAAAAACATGGCACCTCTGAAGCAGCAATGCGACTTAATACAGTTATGCTATGCGAGGATTTAGAACTGATGTTAACTCTCTACAGTGAAATTTATCTGCAAATGTCGGCAGGCTGCAGGTTAGAGTTTTTCTACTGCATTTTTTTCTACTAATTTCGATTAAATGTTGCAATGTCGATCATTCTGATTACAGTGATTACATCACAGGTGGATGCACATATGGAGAACCCGTCCCTTGTGCTTGCCTATATAATTCTCTTCAGTGTGTGCAACTAAAAATTTATGGACTGTAATCTTGTTCTACTCTCTTGTATTTACAGAGAAGATGATGCAGATAGTAATCCTGTAGGGGTCTAGCTCAGCTGAAATGGAATCATGCATTTACTGTAACAGGAGTGTTGACCTGTGTACAAAACTGTTCGCTGGTGCATGAATGCACTTATTCCAGTCTCTGTCGGTGAATGCATTCATGCGTACGTTTGTGTGTGTGTGTGTGTGCGCGTGCACGTATGTGTGTTTGTGCATATCTGAATTTGTGTGTTTGTGTGCACACACCTGTAATCAAAGGGCCATTTACAGGAATAGCTGATGGCAGCCAGAGTGCTGAGGAGGAAACGGCAACAGCTGACTGTGAGTCATCTTCATCTCATGACCGGTTACTCCATAGAAACACAATCCTCCACTTTACCTTGACCAATATGCTGTGAAGTGTGCAGAATTTCTGTGGTTTGGTCTCTTGGGAAAAGCATCCTCTTGTTGAACACTGTACTTTTGTTGTAGATTTGATAGAGCAGCAGGGTGATCAAATGGCAAAAAGACTAACCAGGAGCTGGAGGCTCACAAGTTTGTTCCCTGTATGCGTTACAAATGTGGCTGCCAAAGACATTTTTCTTTGCAGAAAAAATATAATTTAGTTGTTTGCATTGTTTTAGTTGTACATATGTGCCTGAATTTCAGGGAGCTGGGAGTATCTTCTTGCTGAAATAAAGTGAAACTGAACAGTTCAGCATCTCCGACCAAAAAGAAGCATCCCTTCCACGCGATCAGCTAAATGTGTGTGACGTAAAAAATGTAAAAGATAAAGTATTGATTTCAGTTTAGAGGAGCACAGCCGTTATCAGTGAGCGCTGAGGTCAGTTGTTTTAGCTTTTGCTTTAGCTCTGGAGATTTATCACCTCTGTTGAATTGTAGCAGGAGTGAGATAAATTGAACGCTGATCCTTGGTGGAATAAGACAGCAGCTTTGCTCAGAGAAAAATGTGAGATATGAATCGATGAATTTAACTCTTGCGTGTGATTGATGGTCTAAAATTAAAATGATGACTTGAATAGTTGAAGTTGAATAGTAACTTCAACTTTTGGTTGTGATGGAATAAAACCCAAGTACACACTGCTGTTGTTTGTCATATATTGGCACTGAGAACAATCTCTTCAGATGTTTTCAAGCTGTCGACAGATTATTATCACATGCTGTCAAAAACCCTCCGTTGTCCTTTCACTGCTTTTCTACATCATATTAACCAGTGGACAGCTATAATAACACTAGTTAAGTGCATGTTGCGCCATAATGAAGCTACATTTCCACAGTATAGTGCCACAGATTTCAAAGATGGGCGCAGTTTGGTTCCTAATCTCCATTACCAGTCCAGCACTTAGCGAGGGGCTTGAATTAATGAGTCGAATCATCAGAATCTCTACCTGACAAAGCAGGAAAAAAAGATGAGAGCTGGTTTTAAAATGACTAAACAGTACCTTGGGAATTTACAACTGAATCATATGAATGAGATATGCATAGGGTCTGTTAATCCTGGTAATGTAATAAAAAAAAATGCAGTTTTTCCATAATGGCTTATATTGTACTGCACCATTGCTTTTCTTGTTATAGGAATTATGTTAATGGTTCTGACACTTGGAGATACATTAGTTTAGCAACTTAAACCTAAGTAAGTCCTTACAAAATACTTTTGCACAATACCACAATTTGAAAATGACACTTGTATGAAATGAGACATTCAGTGCTGTGAAAAAGTAAAGAAACATTTCTTTTCACACTTTTCAGCTCAACAGACAAATCTTAATATTAGACAAAGACGACCAGAGTAAATGCAAACCGCAGCTGATGATTTTTCATTTATTAAGGGAAAAGGTGTATTTTCCCATTACGTCTGGGATAAAACTGACAGAGCATTTTATAAAAAGAATGTCAAATATGGTGTTGGTAGCATGATGGTTTGGGATTGCTTTGCCCCTTCAGGACCGCATTGCCAGTTATTGTTCTTGTTGCTAAGCATGGCACAACCACTTATTAGGTTTAAGGAGCAATAATTTTTCATATAGAATATTTAGAGTTTTTGCATTTAAGTGCATTTTGCATTTATTTTGGGTTATCTTTATATTCTAATAAAATATGTTTGATGATGTTCTTTGATGTTAACCTGAAAAACTTACTTTCAGCTATACTGTGTAAGAGCCCATACTAATGTTCAGTGTATTGTCTGTGTTTACCAGCATATAACACCTGTGACTGCATTTCCACTTGGAATCAGAGCTAAAAATGATTTGTAGGTCACAAAAACTTGCACGTACTGTCCAAGTAGCACACATCCTGTTGCTCATGAGAGGAAGGAAGCAGCCGTATCCCCTGTCAATGTGAAATGCAAAGGACACGGACAAATAGTGGAGGATATGGCAGCAATCTGGAGACACTGGATAGTGTGGAAAGATACTCAATGAAAGGAACACATGCCAGTTGGCTGACTTTTGTCCCAGTTTTGTCAAGTTTGTTTTTATTGGATATATTTACTTTGAGCTCATATTTCCTTGTGAAATGCTTTCCAATACATTTTTCAACTGGTAAAATCGTTAAGAGGTATTCGAATATGCTGGTTAAACACACCTCAAATAAGGCAAATGTAATCATCAGCTTAAGAGTCCCACTTTTGTTCTATATGCGGAGTCTGCAGAAGCAGTGCATTCAAGCTGCTGAGTTTTATTTAAACCTTTGTTTATGCAAGGAAGTCTGGCTGACCATTGATGTTCCTTTTTTTGAAACTCATTCATTCATGCCAGGCAGCCACACAACAGTGCTTTAACTCAACTACATTCAGCGGGATTCAACAGAACCACCTCGTCTTTCAGATTCAACTCCAAGTCCAACAGGCTTGAGGAGTGTACATCATGGGAGACTTTCCTTCTGCCCTCATCCTCCCACGCAGCCCTGCCCCAGCAGCTGCGAATGTGATGATGGGAGGGAATGACCCCAGAGGACCTTGCACGACCCATCCCTATTCAGATTTCTAGTGCGCCTGCCATCCCATAATGAAAACAAACAGGAATGTGACCCCTTCCTTCCCACTGTAACCTAGATTTCCCACTCTAAAGGTTATCCCCCACCCATTCATAGGTATTCCATATCCTGTCTAAATGACTTTTATCCAAACCAGAACAGATCTTGTGGAAAAAATAAGCGTCATGTCCTGAAAAAAGAAAAGTATTTTATTTTGTTGATAACAATGTGATCATTGTCATCACATTGTTATTGCTTACCTGTAACTTCATTTACAGTATGAGTGAATCATTTGGTAGCAACATGGCCTCTCCACAATGTCATGGAGTCCCTTGACAATGTGCAAATATTGGAAAGCTGCCTTGTAGCAGTGGCAAAAAAGAAATAGATCCTCTTTGCATCTGTCATAGTTATGCATATTCAAAATATATGTAAATTATATGCCATCCACACAGTTAGCCCAATTCATTTACTCTTTGCTTCATGACTTCCCCAGTGTGTTGCATTTAGGTTTTTCTTAAATATATATAGATGTTGGGATGGCAAAGCATGAAGATGCCAGTTTTTAAAGTTCAAGCATCTTTCGCTCGTGGTTGTTGAGGAAGAGGACTAATAGCTGACAGACTACTCCCTCTGAAAACGTGTTTGCACCACAGTTTAATTGATTCTTCTGTTTTTTTTAAATTGCAAAAACACTTACACAGCTTAGCTCAAGGGAATAAATGAAAGAGTTAAACGTTAGGTCCTTAACAGTGCTGAATTCCCTTGACGAGGTTTAAAGGCCTTTTATAGGCTCACTAGTGATTTTAATGTCTTTGCAGTTTCAAATATGTGATTTTTACCCTTCTTTTCAATTTTAATTATGAATACCTTTTGAAGCCTTGTCAGATACCTTCTATTTTAAAAGTATATCACTAAGCTTTGCTCAGGAGGTTTCCTCAACGTTCTCAGTTACGCAATGTTTTATGCTGACTTGGCGTTTCCTATTAAAAGCCCTGATCACTGAAAATCACCCTGGTGGTATTTCCTCCTAATCTCCTAAACTGTAGACATAATGATCTTTGATCAGCCATGCTGTTTTATAAAGAAAAAGGGTATTTATCTTATAGCAATACTCATCAGTGACACATGAGTTTTGCCAGATCACCAAGCTCTCTGAGCAACCTCCTTGCAGCTTATAATCTAAACAGAATATTCACGAATACTGCAGAGTGAAGTTGGCAATCCATTTAACTGGGAATTCCCCCCCGAGTCCGCTGTAAATGCATGCTTTCCCATTCAGAGCAATTGCACTCTTCTGGTCACGTGTTGTTACTGTATGAATCACTCCACTGCAAACACTGAATGAGAGAACTCAGTAGGAATAACAGTCCTGTATTTACACAAGCTGTGGGTTATAATGCCAGGGTAATCTTGGGCATTTGTGAGTCACTCTGTCCTTAAACATGTAGTTGCTGTAGCCACACGGGTAACTAGGCAATCATGTCGGTTTCTCGGAGCCCTGTGTGACTCACCCCAGTCAGGTTCGGCGAAGTCTGAGTGCATCTCGTGTCTTGAGGAAAGCAGTGTGGCATTCCGAAGTAATGGACTCTATATTGGGCTCAGGGGATTGTGTGTGTGTGTGTTTCTCAGTATGTGGGATGGTATGTCAATGCAATTACAGATGGGAGCATTTTGTGTGCATGTCTTTTTGTGTGCGTTTGATCGCTTGCAAGAATGGTAACCAATTTGTGTTTGTTTGTGCCACCCTGGTTCACGCTGACAATGAACGCTGTGATCATAGGCTTGTGTGTAGGTTGTTCTCTGTGTGTGCGTGTGTGTGTGTGTGTGTGGCCAGTGTATACTGGGGCAACCAGTGTGGCAGCAGGGCACTCCCCAGAGCCACTCAGTCCAACAAACAAGCTCTGCTGTGTTTCAGCTGCTTTAGGACACCACAGCAATGACCTAGCTGAACCATCACTACACAATGGGGAAATGTGAATGGAATATAAAATACCAGCAATATTTCAATTTTATTAGATGAATTTACACAGTATCATCACTGTTTTGAATTAAAACATAAACCCCCCCAAAACATTCATGTCTTGGTTTTGGTATCTTGACAAAGATCTCAGGAAAAAAAAGGGGAAAATAAGAAGCTTTATGTATCTCTACTTCCAAATAGTTGCTTTGTCATTTCCACTTCCAAAGTATCATTTACTATTTTTTAAGTTCATATGTGAATATATTTTACAAGGTATGCAGTACCTTTTCTAAAGAAAAAATCCATATGACCTTTCCTTGTAATACTTCTGCCCTGTGGTGTACTACAATTGCTGATGTAAAAGTTTTGCGTGTTTCTTCCACTTTGCCTGCAGCGCACTGAGCTTGTATGTCACAGCAGGAGTCAAGTTGGATTGTGCACAACTTTATGAATGACAAGCCAGAGCTTTGAAAATACAGGTGCCTACTTACAAAGCTTTACTATATGAAAAAGGTTAAACATATGTGTATATATTCACAGAACTTGTCGAGATTACATTTTTTAAGATGAGAAATAGTTTATTTGGATTTATTACCACATTAGTAATCGTGCTTATGAATTGTTTCAAATGAAACCACTGAGTCACTGAGGTGTTTCATTTTGCTCCTATGATCAAGAATTAAACATTCATGGCAATTCACATTAAATTCACATTAAAGGGCTTCAATAAGTGTTAATTAGTATTGAGTAACATTTACCTTGTTAATCACCCCAAAGCCATGCGTCCACAGTGGAAAATTCATTTTCCGACTCCTGTGGTCGTGTCATGCGGTGTTACCCACAATGCAGCATGACGACAGTGCCAAAGGCTTACCGGGGCAGTCTGTCACTCTGTCCCAATTCCGGGTCCACTCCGAAACCTCCACTCATGTTTTTCTCACACATTCAAAAGTGTCAAATGCTCGAGATGACACGTTTCAACACCTACTGGGTTCATCTCACTTTCTTTTACATCTGGAGGACAACGTGTTTTTGCCTTTATTCAACCCCTACTTCTTTTTAATTTTGTCACCAAGAATTTATGCGTGTTTTTGCAACCTCTCGCAGCGCACAATTAAATCACACTGACAGAAGTGCCGTTTGTTCCAGACTTGAATGAATCTCGGCTAAAAACAAAGAAAAGAGCAGGCGCCACGGAATCTGCCTCTAGTTCATTTATAACCAGTCAACAGTTACAGAGACCGGCACTTTGAGGCATTAAATCATTTTGCAGGGAATACAGACTTTCATAAAAAAAAGTGTGTGAGCAGCATGTGGTGGATGAAAGGTGCCAGGCTGGATCAGCACAGGACAGAGTGACACCGGTGGTGGGCTAATGACACAAGCCTCAAGCTGTTCTTGCACCTGCCATAGATCTGCCTCATTCACATGACATTAACATTGAGGAAAGGGGCCGTGTCAAACACACATAAATACACAAAGCCGGTCATGCAGATACAGCGACGGAGAATGAAA